>NC_064270.1:8709642-9017261 GCF_003254725.2 Canis lupus dingo
CCGCACATTTCCATCCCTTTACATCTTTCAAAAGGTGAGGATTTCTAACCAGTTAGAACTACTTTAAAATTTTTTTTTAATCCTAGGCAACAAATTATAAAATGCATAGCTATTATTTTTTAGAAGGCTAAACTATAAAAGTTGGAGACCTTTATATAAAAATGTGAAACTATTAGGAAAATTCTAAAGGAATTTCTGTTGTTTTGTTCTACTGACTAAATGCATTACAGTTAGCATAGCCCATAATGACTTCATTAAGGTGAATTTCTTTTACTTTTTATTCTGTAAGATATTTGAATTCGAATATTTTTGCTTATTAGTCAGTTGTTAAAATGTAAAAACCTTTTCCCAAATCTTAGTTTTCCAGAATTACTATGGAAATAGGAAAAAATGGTTCATAAAAATGATTTTGTGCAGAGGCTGTCATGAGTTGCTTCTAATTTGAGAAATGGTAACATTTGTGTATACTTTATATTTCACACATGGAATTTCTCTAGATTGATAAAATGAGATAAAAATTTTTACCACTAAGATTAAAATTCTTAACAAACTTAATTTGGTATAGTTTGATGATTTCTTTTTGCTAAAATTACATTGTGTGAAAGGAAACAGTCTGTTTTCATCATAATCTTAGTGTATCAAATTTAGAAACTGTAAAATGGTACATAGACTATATAACTTGTATCCATCAAGTGAATTTATTTGGCTTTTTATTGTTCAGGATTAAATATTTTTTTATTAATTTTTTAGAGGAAACATCTTAGAGTGTATTTAGAATATTTCTGACAGTGATACAATTTACTAAAACTACTCATTTAGGAAATGCTAAAGTTTATTTAAAAATTAATTATTTGGGAATTAACTTAGAGACAATTATTTGTACAGTTTGACATTTCAGTTTTCTCTCCTAAGGGTGGCCCATATCATGATGTCTTACATAGTATCTTAGGAGCATATACCTGTTACAGACCTGATGTTGGTTATGTAAGTATTTGTTTCAATCTGGTTTTTGAATATAAACATCTTATCTGTTATCAAAGTATCTTATGTTGTACTAGCTCCTAAATGTATGTAATCGCTAGGTCTTGTTTTTCTTGGGTTCATCAACCTACCCAGAGAGAAATCTTTGCAGGGGCTTGAGACGGTCTGCCAGATTTCTGGAAGAACTGCTGGGAATTTTATTATTCACTCTGCAAACTCTTATTAATTGCCACTGCTCTTGGGGTGGTGCCTATTGTCTTCTCACTGTGCCTCCAGAGATAAACTTCTTCTATTATGTCAGGTTGAAGGAAAGATGGGCATCCGTCCATATAGAATAGAGGAGGGGATTTTCTCCTTTTATAAATTTTCAACCAATCTTAGTTTTGTTTTGTTTTTTTAAGATTTTATATATTCATTCATGAGAGACAGAGAGAGAGGCAGAGACACAGGCAGAGGGAGAAGCAGGCTCCCCACAGGAAGCTGGACGTGGGACTCGATCCTGGGACTCCAAAGGCAGATGCTCAACTACTGAGCCACCCAGGCATCCCTCAATCTTAGTTTTAGCTTAAACTCCCCTTCTTCTCCCCCAGACCCCCAGTTTCAGAAGGGCCTGATAACCAGTTTCTGAGCCTTCCAGATTTGTGGCTGAATTGGTGTACTGCTTATTGGCTTATTGGCTTATTGGCTTCCTCCTCTGCAAATATTTTAGTTTTAACATTCTCCATTTAGTTACAATTTCTAGAATGCTAGTGACATTTTTATTTACTGTTTATATTATTTTCCATTCTCTTTGCCCTCCTAGTATTTCTTTTTCTTTAATGTCATTTTAGTTGGATTTTGGAGGGAACATAGAAGAATGTAAGTGTTCAGTTTGCCAAGTTTAATTGGAAGTCATAAAACCTCATCTTCAAAAAAAAAAAAACTCCTCACCTTTGTCTTAAAATAGAAGAATTTAAGAGAATAGGATTGTCTGGTGCAACTTTATTTTGTTCCATGTTCATTTGTACATTAGTTCATTCATTCACTCAAATATTTATTGTGTGCTCATTGCTATAGGTCAGGTGTTGTTCTAGGCACTTTGAGGTACTTCAGTGAAGAAAATAAAAATTCCTCTCCTTCTGACACTTAGAATGTAGAAAGAGGAGACAGACAACAAACAAATCATATATTGTATTAAAAGGTGATAAGTGGGCAGCCCCGGTGGCGCAGTGGTTTAGCGCCACCTGCAGCTTGGGGTGTGATCCTGGAGACCCGGGATCGAGACCCACATCGGGCTTCCTGCATGGAGCCTGCTTCTCCCTCTGCCTGTGTCTCTGCCTCTCTCTTCGCTCTCTCTGAATGAATGAATAAATAAATCTTTAAAAAAAAAAAAAGGTGATAAGTGCTACAGGACAAATATGACATAGTAAAAAGGGGGGAAGTGCCAAGTTTGGGTATGGGGCAGGTTTTAGATTAAAGATGGTCAAAAAAAAAAAAAAAAAGATGGTTAAGTAGTCGTAATGGAGAAAGTGAAACTTGTATGCAGAGTCTAAACTCTTGCTCATGTATTATTACATCATAAAATGTAAAAATATTATGTAATGTTCATATCTGTGCCCAACATGGGGCTTGAACTTACAACCTGAGATCAAGAGTTATAGGCTCTACCCAGAGCCAACCAGCTGCTCCTGAACATTCACATTTTTAAGTTGACATTCAAATTTTATCGTCATGAGTTTATAAAGGATTTAATTTTTAGTACTTGCTAAATGTTATTTTAAAATAACACTCAGGGGGATCCCTGGGTGGCTCAGCGGTTTAGCGCCTGCCTTTGGCCCAGGGCGCGATCCTGGAGTCCCGGGATCGAGTCCCACGTCAGGCTCCTGGCATGGAGCCTGTTTCTCCCTCCTCCTGTGTCTCTGCCTCTCTCTCTCTCTCCCTCTCTCTGTGTCAATCATAAATAAATAAATAAATAAATAAATAAATAAATAAATAAATCTTTTAAAAAAATAAAATAAAATAACACTCAATCTTTTTTAAAAAGTGTAGCTATTTAAATAATATAATGGGGATCCCTGGGTGGCTCAGCGGTTTAGCGCCTGCCTTTGGCCCGGGGCACGATCCTGGAGTCCCGGGATCGAGTCCCACTTCAGGCTCCTGGCATGGAGCCTGCTTCTCCCTCCTCCTGTGTTTCTGCTTCTCTGTCTCTCTCTGTCTATCATAAATAAATAAATAAATCTTAAAAAAATTTTTAAAAATAATAATTATATATATACTATCCACTTAAAGAAAAATATATGACCTATACAGCTGTCAAATAACTATGGTGTATACCTGAAACTAATACTATATGTTAACTGTACTTCAATTTAAAAAAAGAAAAATACAGGGGCACTTGAGTGGCTCAGTGGTTGAGCCTTACCTTCAGCTCAGGCTGTGATCCTGGGGTCCTGGGATAGAGTCCCTCATTGGGCTTCCCGTGGGTAGCCTGCTTCTCCCTCTGCCTATGTCTCTGCCTCTCTCTCTGTGTCGCTCATGAATAAATAAATAAAATGTTAAAAAAAAAAAAAGGAAAAGAAAAATATATGAACAAGCTCTACATTAATAGTTTACAAATTATGCAGATTCTCTTTGAATTTATGTAAAATGACCACACAATATAACCTAACTGTGGTAATGCCAAGCCTTAATGGCAAACTAGCCAAGTCAGATTTATTTTATAAGATAATAGTATAAACTATGTTAGAATATATATTTCATGTTGTGATTTGACAGAATGGGTTTTTAATATCACAGCCTGAGCTGAAGGTAAGGCTCAACCACTGAGCCACTCAAGTGCCCCTGTATTTTTCTTTTTTTAAATTGAAGTACAGTTAACATATAGTATTAGTTTCAGGTATACACCATAGTTATTTGACAGCTGTATAGGTCATATATTTTTCTTTAAGTGGATAGTATATATATAATTATTATTTTTAAAAATTTTTTAAGATTTATTTATTTATTTATGATAGACATAGAGAGACAGAGAAGCAGAAACACAGGAGGAGGGAGAAGCAGGCTCCATTAAATTAATTTAATTTCACATGCTGAATCTATCAGTAAACCACACAAAAGTTTTATTTCTGGGATTTATTCAGTATATCTTGAAAAAAATTGGTGGTTCATATTCCAGTTATGTTTAAAAGAACCAAGGGCGCACCAATCTATATTATATTACTATTTTTTAATTTGTTCTCCTTGGGACTCTCTCCCTCAGTCGCTGTGCATTTTTAGAAAGTGGTATAGAAGAGGTGAGGTCACCAAATGAAAGCTGTTACTACTACTCTCTATTCTACATATACTGAAATTCAGTCCTATTTCTATTCACATATGTGACAGGAAGCCATAGGGCTCCCTCCAAGCAGTATTTCAAATTATCTTTTGTTTCGCATTCATGGTTCAGAGCGATTCATCATCATAAGTTAGAGAATGGGTGAGGACCGTGACTTTCACTTGGTACTGTGAATGTAATGATATTCTAAGGCAAACCATGTATAGAAAGCGAACATGTAAATGGAGGATCTGGGAATGGATTTCTCTAAAATAATCCATCACGGTGTACCATGTACTCTCTGGAAAGTTCTTTATGTGTCTCCAGGGCACCTTCTTCCCAGTTTTTTTTTTTTTTTTAAGATTTTATTTATTTATTCATAGACACAGAGAGAGAGAGAGGCAGAGACACAGGCAGAGGGAGAAGCAGGCTCCATGCAGGGATCCCGATGTGGGACTCGATCCCGGGTCTCCAGGATCACACCCCAGGCTGCAGGCGGCGCCAAACCGCTGCGCCACCAGGGCTGCCCATTCTTCCCAGTTTAAGACCACTGGTGTCTAGATTGTTGAATTGTATTCGTTTTCTGCTTTGAAGAAATGGTTATAGGTTCCTTCTGAGTAGAATAAAACTCTAGTCTTGAGTATCAATTGTTTGTAAGGTCCTCTGACACAGGCTTTCTCCTTTGCAGCAAGGAAGTAGGTAGCTATTATTTTGCCTAGACTGGGTCTACTGTGAACTGGGCTTGTGCGGTGGTGGGGCTGGAAAGTCGGTATGTCTCATAATCATAAAAGTGGAAGTGAGAAGACACATTTTCCAATAGCTCAGGAGGAGTAAAAAACTGTAGACAAGGATTTTACTCTAAGACCTTGGTAAGCTTTGTAACTTTCCCACATTGATTTTTCATTATAGTTCTCCATTTGTCTATAGTGATTATCAGCAAAACTAAAACAAGAAAGATCTGTGTGCAGCATGTAAGGGTAATAAAGAATGGGGAATCTGAGTAGATGACCTCCTCCTATGACCTAGGCAGGCATAGGGGAATAAAGAAAGACTTCAAGTAACAGAAAGTGGATGGGTTACACAGGTACTTCAAATGGCTAAAGTTTTATTTTTTTAAGTAAGCTCTGTGCCCAGCCTTTTAAGCTGAGTGATCTATACATAAGGTGTTTAAGAAGTAAAATTTTAGGGGTGCCTAGCTGGCTCAGTCAGTAGAGCACGCAACTCTTGATCTTTGGGTTGGTGAGTTCAAGCCACACATTGTGCATTGTCATTGTTTAATTGGCAGCATTTTCCTTTTTCAGTGTTACATAAAATAATGTTTCTTAAACAGCATCTTAGATTCAATTAAATATATTAATTTCTTCTCTTTGCTGCCTATTACAGATGGCTAACAGCTTTCCCCTTGCATCCATTCAACAGATTTTGTGGTACTAAAAATATAATTGTGAACAAACAGACACAGTCTCGTCTCTGTATTGTATTAGTTTCCTATTATGGCCATAACAAATTGCTACAAACGTAGTGGCTTTAAACAATACAAATTTCAGGGCACCTGGGTGGCTCAGTCAGTTAAGTGTCTGCCTTCGGCTTAGGTGGTGATCCCAGGGTCCTGGGATTGAGCTATGTTGGGCTCCCTGCTCAGGGAGGAGCCTGCTTCTCCCTCTGCTACTCCTTCTGTCTCTATTCACTTGCGCTTGCGTGCTCTCTCTTGCTTTCTCATAGAAATAAATCTTTAAAAAAAAGTACAAATTTATTATCTGGCAGCTCTGGAGATTAGAAGTCTGAAAGTCAAGATTTATTAGCAGAGCTGTTTTCCTTCTGGAGGCTCTGGAGAAGAATTTATTTCCTTGCCTTTACCAGCTTCTGGAGGCTGCCTACATTCCTTGACTCCTGACCACCCCCACCCTCCATCTTCAAAGCATCCTCAAATCTCTCTGTGACTCTCCTACCTCCCTCCGTCATTTAAAAGGACGAGATGATTACATTGGGCTACCCGCATAATCCAGGGTAATCTCACCATCACAAAATCCTTAATTTAATTACATCTTCGAAGTCCCTTCTGCCGTGCAAGGTAACATTTTCACGGGTTACAAGGATTAGGTTGTGGATATCATCCTGGGCATGTTATTCTGCCTGCCACAGGTCCTATCCTCATGGAATTTATACTCTAGAAAATCAAGTAGGGAATTACTGCAGATTTTGCAAAGAGTACTCAGAAGAAGCCAGAGAGGTAGAAGGAGAACAAGAAATACCGGATCACAGAAGCAAAGGGAATTCTGAGGGTAGAAAAGTACCTATTTTACAAGTTATTGGTCATCCTGGAAAGAGGAATTTCAAGATAGTATAGTAACGGAGTGGGAATCCAAACTGAAGTGTACTGAGAAAGGAGACATAGTGATTGTAGGCAAACCTTCAAAAAATTTGGGAAAAAGAGGGCAGCCCGGGTGGCTCAGCGGTTTAGCGCCTGCCTTCTGCCCGGGGCGTGAGACCGGATATCGAGTCCTACATCGGGCTCCCTGCATGGAGCCTGCTTCTCCCTCTGCCTGTGTCTCTCCCTCTCTCTGTGTCTTTCGTGAATAAATAAACAAAATCTTTTTAAAAAAAAAAATTGGGAAAAAGAGACAGTGGTTTCTTTCTTTCTTTTTTTTTTTTTTTTTAAGATTTTATTTATTTATTCACGATAGACACACACAGAGAGAGAGAGGCAGAGACATAGGCAGAGGGAGAAGCAGGCTCCATGCTAGGAGCCCGATGTGGGACTTGATCCCGGTTCTCCAGGATCCCGCCCTGGGCCAAAGGCAGGCGCCAAACCGCTGAGCCACCCAGGGATCCCGAGACAGTGGTTTCATTGTAAACACTGTTAGTGTTGTTTTGTGTAAGTCTGTTATGCACATCTCTACCAGAAATAAGTGCCTGATGACGTTTTTTTAGTTAAAGAATGAGCAGTGGCTCCATATCACTAACCTACTAAAAAATGTACAGCAGTAAAAAAAATAAAAATAAAAAATAAAAAAAAATGTACAGCAGTTCTCCATAACTCACAAGCAAGCATCTGTGTGGCCGAACTTTTTCCTCAAGGCTTTCACTGTTTGTAAATGCATCCTACTTAAGTTCTCTCAATATAAAGATTGTGCTCCAGCTGAGCTGGTCCTATGTGTCTTTGCTTATATTTCTTTTCTTCCCTGGAATGTTTTTTCTTATTTTTTCATCCTGCTTTTCCAGGAACCTAGCCTTACTGTTCACCCTCCCACCACCCCTACTGTCTTAGAACATCAGCAGCACTTCTCATACATCTCTTTTATTCTTGGTTCCTCACTTTCTACCTCAGACAGATGTGCTGTGACAATGAAGACAATCACCGGATTTTCTCTATCCTCTACTTTGAAAGACTTCAGACCGAGAGAAAATGAAAGCGAGATTAGTACACAGAGATAGGCTTTGGTAGCAAGTAAAAGCGGATACTTTCTTAAGAATTTTTTTCAGAAATTTTCCCTAATTCTTTTTTTTTTTTTTAAGATTTTATTTATTTATTCATGAGAGACACAGAGAGAGAGAGGGAGGCAAAGACACAGGCAGAGGGGGAGAAGCAGGCTCCATGCAGGGAGCCTGACGTGGGACTTGATCCCGGGTATGCAGGATCACACTCTGGGCTGAAGGCGGCGCTAAACCGCTGAGCCACCTGGGCTGCCCTCCCTAATTCTTCTTAAATTATAACACATGAACAAGAAATGTAAGATTAGGGAGATTTCATAATTATTAGCAGGTTCTCTATATTATTACTTTCATTGACATATAAAAAGAAATCTTGATTAATTCTACTTTAACATTACTTTATAATTTTTTTTTTAAAGATTTTATGTATTCATGAGAGACACAGAGAGAAAGAGAGGCAGAGACACAGGCAGAGACACAGGCAGAGGGAGAAAGAAGCAGGATCCATGCAGGGAGCCCGACATGGGACTCAATCCCGGGTTTCCAGGATCACGCCCTGGGCTAAAGGCGGCGCTAAACTGCTGAGCCACCGGGGCTGCCCCGCTTTATAATTTTTTAAGACTACAATGAGTATTCTTAAAATACCTCTACACCTCTCTCTCTCTCTCTCTCTCTCTCTCTTTCATGAATAGATGAATAAAATCTTTTTAAAAAAATTTTAAAAAGAATACAATAAGATAAACTGTATAGAATTATTATTGTAAGCACATTTTGATTAATTTCTTTTCTCTTTGAAGGTACAAGGGATGTCTTTCATAGCAGCAGTTCTCATTCTCAATTTGGAAGAGGCAGATGCCTTCATTGCATTTGCAAACCTCCTCAATAAGCCATGCCAGTTGGCCTTTTTTCGTGTGGATCACAACATGGTATGAACATTTGGAATGAATTGTGATTTCCTTTGACATTCAGTTTTTATAGTCTGAATGCTCAGGGTAAAAAACATTAATTAGAAGACCAAAATAATCTGATCTAAAATAAGTTTTTCATTGAAAACTCCTACCAATCATTGATGAAAAGACTCAGAAAGCAGTGCTAAGCAAGATATTCTCTTAATTTATTATTAAGGATTTAATTTCTCTATTTCTAAAGTATACTTCTCAATAACTTTATTGGTATTTCTGTCTTTAGATGTTGAAATATTTTGCAACATTTGAAGTATTTTTTGAAGAAAATCTCTCCAAATTATTTCTTCATTTTAAATCTTACAGTCTTACACCAGACATATACTTGATAGACTGGTAAGTCATAACAAATAAAATACAATTAAAAGAAAAAAAGTATAACTTTTTTGTGTATTTTAGGAACTAGCGTAAATCTCATGCACACGATAAAAACTCCTTCCCTTACAAATAGAGAAACTCTCACATTTTTGTGGGGAGGCATTTGATTATGGGCTGAAATCAGAATCTCTCAGTTTGTATTTTAGTTTCTTTTTTTTTTTTTTTTTTTTTTTTTGTATTTTAGTTTCTTATCTATAAAATCAGAATAATACCTGTATCTTGGGTTGTAGTGAGAGTGTTCTACATGGATTATTATCTCCTTCAATATCTACATGCTGTGGTATCAGAAAGAGCCATGTCTTTATCATTTTTAACATATAAGAACTTGCGATAGTTATGATAGTGGGTTGTTGTTGTTTTCACTAAGGGCTTTGTTTTTTTCAAGACTTTCTCCAGCCTTTTTTTTTTTTTTAAATCCAGCTTTTTGACAGAAGAGATCACTCTTTTTTCCCAACATTACAGTTATACGTCTTCCTTGCCAAGGACTCTTTTTTTGTTTGTTTTGCTTGCCGAGGACTCTTGTATGAGGCTGCCAGTTGATACAGAATGGTGGGGTGGTGAATTGTGCCAAAGGGAGCAGCAGTTATCTTAAGATAGGTTGTTAAGGGGCAGCCCGGGTGGCTCAGCAGTTTAGCGCCACCTTCAGCCCAGGGTGTGATCCTGGAGACCTGGGATGGAGTCCTGTGTTGCGTCGGGCTCCCTGCATGGAGCCTGCTTCTCCCTCTGCCTGTGTCTCTGCCTCTCTCTCTGTGTCTGTCATGAATAAATAAAATCTTTAAAAAAAAGAAAAAAAAGAGTACATATGAAACATTCAGACCTTCCATATGGCCATGCCTCCAGTGCCTCCATTCAACCATCCTTTGCAACTAGAGACACCTGACACCCCCCAGCCCAACCCCCCCACCCCCCCTTCAGAAGCTCCTGGCTGGGGCCCCTCCCCTCTCCCCTCCCCCACATTGCCATAAAATCCCAATTATCAAATTCCGTTGATTTCATATAAATGATACTAAGTTTTAATATAGAAAAATAATTAATGACCTTGATCAAATACGCTATATTCCCAGTTGTTTTTGGTTTATTTAAGCTTTTTTAAAAACTTATTTTTCAGTGTATTCTTTTCAGTTCCCACTAGGAACATTAGAGCTCCTTTGGGAAGGACCCAAGATAATGGGGAGAAGAAAGATTTTATGTTATGAGACCCAGAGGACCAAGATCAAATACTAAATCTGTAGAGAGGGGGGAAAGTATTCAATTGTCCGTCTTGAGGACCAACAAGTATCACAGTTGATAATAGGGAGCAGGATGTAACTAATAGTACTGTGTACTTCCTAGGCACTGCTGGTACCCTCTCTCATTTTGAGCAATGAATTACCATTCTCTGTACTACCAGGGGTGTGCTTTTGCCATGCAGTTAAATATGTGTTTATAATTAAGAAATAGACATGGATTTTTGTTTAACTGCCTCTGTTGAACTTACTGCGGACATATTCCAGAATCAGTCATGCAAGAAAAGAGAGAAATAAGTAAGTGGCAGTGCTAAAGGGTAGGGGTGGGAAGAGCCTTTAGTTCCCTCCCTCAAGTTTCATCAGCACTGCCTCAGATAAACACAGTCTTTGAAAAAAAAAAAAAAAAAAGTCTTACTTTGGGGGCGGCTAGCTTAGTTGGTGGGGTGTGCAACTCTTGATCTCAGGGTTATAAGTTTGAGCGCCATGTTGGGTGTAGAGATTACTTACAAATAAAATCTAAAAAAACAAAAACCCAAAAAACTTTTGCCAAGGCTGCTTCAAGAGAAGTTCTCTAGCATCTGCTCTCCCTATTTCCCCAACCAGAATGCTGCCTTAAAGTACCACTTGATAGAGAATTACATGATCAGACATTGTCAGAAAGGATGGCAAAACCATTTTAGTGATTCTGTTGGAACCATATATACTCCAAAAGAAGTAGTAAGTAAAGTTTGGTAAAGGAAAAAAAAACAACAACCCAGTATATGTTTATGGTAGGAGAAAAAAGAAAAGTCAGATGTTACAATTTTGTATTTAGGTTACTAAAAGATGATATTTGGGTTCCTCATAAAATAATAAGTAACTTTTATTGAACATTTCTTTTTTTTTTTTATTGAACATTTCTTATGTGCCAGGCACTGTTCTGAATACTTTGCATTTATTCCTTTAATTTTCAAAACAATCCTGAGAGGTAATATTATACTTTGTTTACTAATGAGGAAACTGAGGCACAGCAAGGGTATGTATCTTCCTCAAGGTAACACTCCTAATGCCAAACTCAGACATTCTGGTTTCAGAGCCCACAACCCTAACCACTAGGTGTTTTGCCACTCTAATTTGTGTTAGGCCAGGTCTCTGTGGGAGGTTGTAAATTACTTACTCCTTTCCCACTACTCAAGTTCTTTGAACGAAGGAATCGTATCGTATTTACCCTCTAATCCCTAATTAAACACTGTTCTTTTTATATAGAGATGATTAATGAGTGAATGAATAAATGAATGAAAAGTATCAATGACTGTTTTCTCCCTAATTTTAGGATCTTCACACTATATAGCAAATCACTACCACTTGACCTGGCCTGTCGAGTCTGGGATGTATTTTGCAGAGATGGGGAGGAATTTTTATTTAGGACTGGATTAGGAATCCTCCGATTATATGAAGATATTCTCCTACAAATGGACTTTATTCATATAGCACAGTTTCTAACTAAATTACCAGAAGATATCACATCAGAAAAGCTGTTCAGCTGTATTGCAGCCATTCAGATGCAGAATAGCACCAAAAAATGGACTCAGGTAGAGTTACTTTTTCCTACTTATTCTAAAAGATGTGTTAAGACAATTAGTTGCCTTCTTATAAAAGCTATTTATTTCTCGGGGCAGCCCCGGTGGCGCAGCGGTTTGGCACCGCCTGCAGCCTAGGGTGTGATCCTGGAGACCCGGGATGGAGTCCCACGTCCGGCTCCCTGCATGGAGCCTGCTTCTCCCTCTGTCTGTGTCTCTGCCCCTCTCTCTCTGTGCCTATGAATAAATAAATAAAATCTTTTTTTTTTAAAGCTATTTATTTCTCAAATGTTAGTGCATAATTTAAAAAGTTTTTTAAAAAATAATTTTTTTACTTTGAAAAGGCAAGAATTTAAAGCAGATTGCTTCTCTTTCCAAATCTGTGGCTTTTTTTTCTTTTTATGTAACTTTGGTATTTCTTTCTTCACATTTCTTTCTTTCTTCAAATTTCAAATAGACAACAGTGTATCAAACACCTACTGTAGGGACCCAGGACCCCTGGGTAGCTCAGTCCGTTAGGAGTCTGACTCTTGGTCTCAGTTCAGGTCTTGATCTCAGGGTGATGAGTTCAGGCCCTATGTTGGGCTTTACACTGGGTGTGGCACATACTTAAAAAACAAACCACCTACCTTATACTAAGGATTTGCAATAGAAAGAATATAATGTATGATACTGGCTTTTTAGATGGTTAGTCCTGTTAGGGAAGCAAACGTTGGCAATCTAAGTTAAGTACCATAAAAGATAGAATAATCACTTGCTCCTTGAATGATAGACAATAGGCATCATAAGCTCACAGTTTTATTGCTTATGAAAAAGAAATGTAAGAATATGGGTCCAGAAGATGTTCTGTTACCAATAGTAATTTCAGAATATTTGGCAAGTGAAAACTGGAATCTAATTATATACCATAAATTTGGGTTGAAATGAACAAGAGGATTTGAGAATGGCAGTCTTTCAGGGGCAGAGGTAAATATACTAAAGTTTTTCATATTAATGAACTATAGTTGCTTAAATCTCTTTAATCTATGCAGTAGTTAATTTTGAGGATTAATCTTTCCTTTATATAATTTCCAGGTCTTTGCATCTGTAATGAAGGATATTAAAGAAGGAGACAAGAATAATAGTCCTGCTCTGAAAAGCTAATCTTCAGAATTAACAGACTAATTGAAACATAAATAATGTTGTTTTGATAAAAGTTTTTTGTTTCCTATGTAAAAAACATGGAAGAAAATGTTGGAGAAACTTAAAAGAATCAAGACATGGGAAACTGCTGATTTTGAATTCCATGGCTGAAGTAAATGAAATGAGTAACTGATTGACAGTATTAATAAAAAAGTATTTTGTAGGGAGAGCCATTTTACAAAAGGAAAAGTTTAAATGGCTAGTTAGTACTCCATAATTTGGAGTGAACAGTTTAATGCAATAAACTTTTTTAACAGCTTTGGAGATTATTCAGATTTTTACATCTTTTCTTTTTTAACAATTACCATAAAAGCACTTTGGAAGTCAGAGCAGAATTGTTGAATATTACTTTAACTTCCAAAATACTATTTGAAATAAACACCTTAATACAAATATTATCTTCAGTTCTGACCTTTTGAAGATATTAGAGACCATGAGAAAGTAACTTTGATTGTAAAGTATTTAAGTCACAGAAGTTGTTACCTTCATTCACAGGTCGGGGCAAATTTGGGTTTTCTGGGAACTGGAAATACTGGTGGGAGCTTGTTTCATGTTTGTTTAGGTGTTTTTCCACAGTATCATGTCTGTCTGTTTTTGAAGGGAAATTGTTTCTTAAAGAATTCCTGTCAAAGAATTCTAGCTTTTCTGTTTCTAGTCTAAGGAGTTATTCTAATAATTTAAGAGAGCTAACTGGTAGAAGGAAAGTTCTTTGCACTTTAGTGGACTGAAGACTTGATTTTGGAAGTAAGTCCATAAATATAAATGAGATTTTTCCACTGGTAAAAGTAAAACATAGGAATTCTGAGAGCTGAAATAGCATGCTACTTGGCAAGACTTTAAATTTTTTAGTTAAAATTCCTTCACTGTCTATAGAAACAAAATTTAATTCCAGTTTTAAATTTGAAATCTTAATATGTAGCCAAGTCTATGACTTGTAAAACACTGTGCATAATTTTCTAATCAATGGAAATAAGACTAAAAGAAAAAGATAAAATTAACTTTTTTCTAATGAGTCTAACTTTGATGATATAGTGGATAAAGAAATTATTGGTAAATCAACATGAAATTTATTATTATATGTTTAATCCTTGAACCTAAAATAAATCACTTGAGTATTATAAGTGGTATCTGTATAACATACTCTTTGGTTAATAATTAGATGTTACAGTGTGCTTTTATGTTTGCAGTTTAGTTTAAAACAACACTTGAGCATACTATTTCTGTTAGTGGTATATAGTCTTCAAACTAACAAGCCTGTGAACCTTGTTAGTTCAGTGACTGCCTCTTCAGGAGTATGGGACCAGATGATGTCCATATATTTTTACCCCATGGGTCATTCTAGCCTAGGGACCACTAGTGGAACCCTCAGAAGTTAACTCCTATCTTAGGAGCTTACTTAGTGGAAACTAGTATTGTAATAAATATTGAGGGAGTACCCAGGGTCTTAATAGGTTTCAGAATGATATTTTAACTCTGGTAACTACTTCCTCGATATTGGTGACCCTGATAAGAGGGAATGTAACCCCTGGCAGTAATCTCATTGAAGTTATACTACCTGCCTAAATTTAATCTTATGTTTGTGTATTTGTTCCCAGTATTTCTTTTTCTCATTTTTATTATTGTACAGTTTCTTTACTTTTCAAGTATAAATGTGTATATAAAATGTAAATACAAGGAATTCACTAAATACCACTATTAATAACTACTGTGTAAATAAAACTTGTAAGCAGAGTAATTACTTGAAATGAGTCTTCATTACTTTGGGGATAACTGGTTTATTTAACCACATTTGGAGGGAAAAGGAAATTTTTTCTTTTTTTTTGGACAAATTTCTCTTCGAAGGGATATTTTGGTCCTTCAGCCTCTTGAGACTCAGTACTGGCAGCTGAAATATTATCCTGTATCTTCCTTTGAACCTCCTATACAGGTAGTATAGGGTTATTCAACACGGTCAGTGTATGACAATTTTGTTTCGTTTTGGTTAAAGTTGATTTCAATTAAAAAGTTTTCCTAAAATCTTTAAGATTATGTGAAATTTAATATGTATAATATGTTTCCTTTGTCTATTCTTTTACATAAATATATATAGATAATTTCTCAATTCATTGTCCTTTCAGCCCAGGTACAGATTGTATTATTTAAATGCTACTTAGAAGATCCTAGTATGACCTTTTCTAAAAGTCATAGAATATAATCATAGTTTTTACTGATTTCTTTTGCAGTGATGATCTTCATATAATATTATTGGTCTGGGTGTATTTGTTTGACTTTACAAAAGTTAGATAGCATCTTCTCCCTCTCCTTCTGCCTGCTTACCCCCTCCCTCACCTGCCCCAGCTCAAGTCTGTCTCTCTCTCTCAAATAAATAAAATATTGAAAAAAAATAACAGTTTTCATTGTATCTTAGGAATTAATGCTATTTTTTACCTAAAGCAGTCAATGTTTTAGAGACTATACTGTTGGAGGATATAAATTCTAAAGTATATAATCATGGAATAATTTATATTCATAATGCCATATGGTTTATTTTGATTTTTCTTATTTTTGATTGGATAAAACTATTTTGTATTCCATGAGCACATTCAGATAGAGAGATGGGTGTAAAAGAGGCAAAAAAATATGTGACAAAACAGCATTGGGAAATCAGCTTTTCATTTGCCATGACTAGTTGACATATATAGGGTCAGAAAACAAAAGTCTTACCTCCGGGGAAAAGTGATTTTTGTACTGAATTCATTATTTTGATGTTGTCAAAGCAGTGCCCAAATCCCAAATGTAGTAAAACTTCATTAATTAGAACTTCGCTGTTTCACAACATGTAAAAACAAAAATTAAAATAGAAGATTTTAGGGAAACTAAACTACACTTCAGAGAGAGTAGAAAGCCTGGCCCTTTAAAAATATTGTTAGTAAACAAACAGTGTGATTGCAGTAGAAGTGAACTACTTGGTATTTTGAATGAAAGTAGGAATGTTTGCTAAGCCCTGCTAAACACTGCCTCTTAATATTTTGATAGGCTAAAATTGCAAGGCTTGGGAAGTTAGCAAAATTGCATTTCTTTCCAAACATTCTAATCATTCATATTTATCTTCCCTCTGTTTCAATTAATAAGGTTTTACTATTTGCATTTCATTCTGTGGGAAAGGTTTATTTTCTAATAAGTACCAGAAAGAAGTTTTGACTTTCAAAAAAATTGCATTACAACGTGTTGCATTTGTTGAACATTTAAATAAACAGTACTTGCATGATTTTATGTAAAGTAAAATGACTTTTGTACTATTGCATTGTATTTGGAAAATCATTTTTGTAATATGTAAATGTAAACTAATACAGATTTGAAAAAGTATGTAAAATTGACAACAATGGTGTATATATGTTCTAATTTTTCATCTTCAGGTAGAATACTATACATAATGGTATTATAAAAGCAGAAAGTGAAGCCTGTTTTTTCCCAGTGTAGGCAAAATTGATAATCAATATTGTAAGTAAATGATGTATTTTGATTATTACATAAATCCCAAGGCTTTTAATTTTAATATCTAAATTATTAAGAAACTTTGAAAGGGAAGTATTGACTGAATTAAAATCTTGTAGATTATATGTAGGGTGCCTGTGTTTGGACTTTGAAAGTGAGAAAACAAATTGGAAAGTTTTGAATGATAGGGTTTGTTCTGTCCTAAAAGTATACTAAGTGATTTTTTTTCTAATATTTTATTTATTTATTCATGAGAGACACAGAGAGAGAGGCAGAGACACAGGCAGAGGGAGAAGCAGGCTCCATGCAGGGAACCCGATGTGGGATTTGAACCCAGGTCTCCAGGATCACACCCTGGGCTGAAGGCGGAGCCAAACCGCTGAGCCACCGGGGCTGCCCCTACTAAGTGATTTTTTAACTAAATTTTAATGTAGAAAGGGAATTTCTATTTTGTTGTAATATTTCTTCTGATTTGATTTTTAAAGCCACTCATATGGGCCCTTGAAAAGTAAACAGTTCTCATCAAAGTTTTAATAATGTTTTACACTCTTTTAAAAATGCAAATCAGTTGGGCCTAGGTGGCTCAGTCAGTTAAGCCGCTGCCTTCAGCTGAGGTCCTTAACCCCCAGATCCTAGGATGGAGTTTTGCTTTGCTTCGGGCTCACCGCTCAGTGAGGAGTCTGCTTCTCCATCTCCCTCTGTCCCTCCCCTATGTTCATGCTGGCTTTGCTCTCTCTCTCTCTTGTTGTCTCTCAAATTAAAAAAAAAAAAATGTAAATCATATCCTACCATTTCCTTGCTCAAGACCCTCTAGTGGCATTCTTAATAACAAAAGTCCAAACTGTTTGACTCTGCTCTACAAGGTCCTATCTGAACTGTTCTCTCTGCTTATCTCTACAATTCCAACTACCACTTAACCTCAACTCTACTGCAGACCTAGTAGATCTCTTGCCATTTTTCAATCTGCCAGCCTCCTATCTCCTAAGGGCTTTTACTCTTGCTGTTCCCTCTGAAATGCTCTTAACCTGGGTCTTTGTATGGCTTATATACTCTTTTGATTCAGGTCCCTGCTTCATGTCACCTCCTCAGAGTTACAGACCTTCCTGTAAATATCCATCCTCTATCATTCTCATGACCTTACTCTGTTTCGTATCTCTAGTGTCTGCCACTTATCACTACTTGACGTTGTTTTATTTATTTATTTATTTTTTTAAAGAAGAGAATAGTTACACGACTCAAACCTCCTGATTTTTATTTTATTTATTTATGATAGTCACACAGAGAGAGAGGCAGAGACATAGGCAGAGGGAGAAGCAGGCTCCATGCACCGGGAGCCCGACGTGGGATTCGATCCCGGGTCTCCAGGATCGCGCCCTGGGCCAAAGGCAGGCGCCAAACCACTGTGCCACCCAGGAATCCCTTGACGTTGTTTTATATGTTTGTTTGTTATCTCCACTACAGTGTAAACTCTGAGGTCAGCAACATTGTCATTGTTTACCACTGAATGGGTAGTACCCAAAGTAGTGCTTGGCACTAGTCATGATAGGTATGGATGGATAGATTGTTTTTATTTTAGGCCAGTCCTCAGTGAACTTGCCTTTCATTTCAAATGTATCTGTTAGATGATGCATGTAGCCAGAAGCCCAAGTCATATTTCTGGTTCATTCAGAAAGAAGGTTCAGCAATTAAAGGTTAAGGAGAAGAGAGTGAACTAAGAGATATCAGAAATAGGAATATCAGGAGTGTGTTGGGGTCAGGAAAAAAAGAGATAAGCATATTTCCATAAAGGAATGAATGATAGTGTCAGGTGGTGGTGAGGTTGAGATGAGGACTGAGACATGCCCATTAAATTTAGCAGTGTGTAGCTTATTGATTTCTCTAGTTTGGTGTATTTTGCCTGTAGCATCCAGACAAATGGTTGAAGAATCAGTGGGAAGCAAGAAAATAAGATTGCTAGTATAGATAATTCTGAAGTTACCTGTAAAGAGGAAGAGAAAGCAGAAAGTAAATAGCTGGCAGGAAAAAAGGAGGTTGCCCCTTTCCTTTTTTTAAGATGGGAGTGAGTTATTTAAATATTAATAGAAGATATTCAGTAGAGGTTTAAGAAAGAGTGAGAGAATGGGATAATATGTAATCTAAGATTCCTGAATAAACTGTAGGGAAATGGATGCAAAGCATGACATTAGGGAAATTGGAAAAGGTGTTTAGATGAAGGTAGTTTTTAAATGTGTTGAGAACCTGAAAGGGGAGTTCTTTCTGTAGCTATTGTTTACTTTGGGAGGTAGGCAGGAAGTGGGGCCATCTAGTATAGCAAGAAGGAACGTGGTTTTGTTTTTTTTATTTGAGTTTTTCTTGTTCCCACTTCTATGATTGGGTAGATGGGTGAAACCATTAATATGAAAGGGATTTCTAGGAGAGGAAGACATTTTATGTGGGTAGGGAAAAATAATGACATAACATCTTAGAAGTAAATATTAGTGCCTCATCTGGATAGTCTACCTCTGACTTTTGTATCCCACCTTGAAGCCAACTCTGCTTCATTCATACTGGCCGCCTTCTAATACTCAAACATGCCCAAACTTATTCTTGCTTTAGTCTTTTTGCACTAGCTATAGCTTCTGCTTAGACTTCAATGAGGGGTTCAAAACAAGTCTCCCCAGAATGCCAATTTTGCATACTGATTATTTTGAACTGAAGAACATTTAAGGCCCAAAAGAAGAGTTTTTTAGGTCCCCCCTCAATTGACTAAAAGAATTTAGATAGAGAGCCCAGTCTAGGAAGAGAATCACCAAAGATAGTTACAAAGAGTATGGACTAGACATGGGAGGCTGGGAAGGGCCTGTTTGTTCAAAGTTCTCTCTGTGTCCCTTTCCCTGTGCATGGCATGGTGAACATTTGTTTACCAAACGTTTGTTCTTCACATCTACTTGTGAATTGTCTTCCTTCTCTTTGAAGCTCCAGATCCCATCCCCTTCTTTGTAGCTCAAATGGCATATAAGCCTCAAGTGCCTGTCACGGAATCTCTCCTTTTCATTGTGGGCTCCTGTATGTATGAAAGTAATTAAATTTGTTTTTTCTTTTGTTAATCTGTCATATGTTAATTTGATTAATAGACCAGATGAAAGAACCTAGAGTGGTAGAGGAAAAATTTTTCTTCCTCTACAGTTGGCTGCCACAAAGGGAAGAACTTCACTGGCTGGACAGTGCTCACTCTGAGGCTGCTACGGGTGAGAGATCCTGGGACCTCTGAAAAAAAGCTGGCAGAAGGTAAGAATTCTTACATTAATCTCCCGGGTCTTTGCCTGTGGGGTCTGGTGGAAGCAAGTGTCCCTTTTCCTTTTCTAAATTTAGATTAGTAGGAAGAGATATTTGTGGAACTAGTTCCTGGGTATAGCAACTCTGGTAAAGATTTACTATGATTCACAGGCAGCCCCGGTGGCGCAGCGGTTTAGTGCCGCCTGCAGCCTGGGGTGTGATCCTGGAGACCCAGGATCGAGTCCCACATCAGGCTTCCTGCGTGGAGTCTGCTTCTCCCTCTACCTGTGTCTCTGCCTCTCTCTTCACTCTCTCTGAATGAATAAATAAATACATCTTTAAAAAAAAAAAAAAGATTTACTATGACTATTCTTGATTTTATTGATCTTTTTCCTCCCAGAAATAGTTACTGTTTTTCTTTGTCTCCATCTGTCTCTGGCATAGGCCCTATAAGCCAGCTGTTCAAGCCAGCCGTATAGACTAGTGAGTTCACAGTTCTCACCAGACCAGCATCTGTGTAGACAAACTGTTGTAGGCTAATGGGCACATGAGGTAAATATTCTTGCTAAGGGACGTCTTTGAAGCCAGAGCTACAAAATTGGTGCGCATGGATTGAGCACTTAAGAACTGTTAGAAGCTTACCACTTAACTCAAAGACACATGTGTTAGGATAAGTCGGTCACTGAATGGGTTGCATTGACACCAAGGTCACCTGCCAACCTCAAGAAAATACCCATGCAACAAGGTACACTGTAAAACACCACACAAACCCCAACCCAGCAGCACATCCTGCTGAGGTACTAGTTTGGCTCCAAGAGACCCAAGGATTTAGCTAAAGCTGGTAATGTGCATATGAGAAAAACCATATGGAAGTTTTCCTTTTGTCGTGTTCTAGGCCTTAAAAGCTTGGCTTTATGACTAGTGAGAATATTATATCTGGTCTTAGACAACTGGAAGGTATGTGTACCAGTGTGCATTTTGATAGCCAGTTGAATAGACTGCGTTTCCCAGTCACAAAGTCACAAGCAGCATTCTCTTCATCTGACTGTGCCAGCTTCAGGGGAGCTTATCATAGGGGGCTTTTGTCATCTCAATCTTCATTGTTATTGTTGGTGCTGGAAAAAAAATAACAAAAAAGAAAAAGAAGGGGATCCCTGGGTGGCTCAGTGGTTTAGCGCCTGCCTTTGGCCCAGGGCGCGATCCTGGAGTCCTGGGATCGAGTCCCACGTCGGGCTCCCAGCATGGAGCCTGCTTCTCCCTCCTCCTGTGTTTCTGCCTCTCTCTCTCTCTCTATGTCTATCATAAATAAATAAATAAATCTTTAAAAAAATAAAAATAAAAAATAAAAAAACATTAAAAAAAAAAGAAAAAGAAAAAAAAAACACATTCCATTAGTGGGTCTATTACTGGAGGCACATCTTGTGGGACACCTAGGGATTGTTTTCACTACATCTTAATGCCTATAACCCTGTGATGAGGGGCTTTCCTTTCCTAGACTATCTTTGCAGTGAACTTTTTGGATCATGGGGCTGCATCTTCTGCACCCTCTCCAGGGATGCCACTTTTATAGTAAAGATTTATTTTGATCCCAAAAGTTATCTCTGGGTCTTTCCACAAAAAGGCTTATTGAATTGAGTTGCTTTAGAATAAACATACTATTGAAAGTCTTACTCGTCAATGGCCAGATGATAGATTTCTCAAACTGCAAAAACTTTTACATTTGAAAAGTTTTTAGAAAGCTGTCATCCAGGGGCACCTGGGTGGCTCTGTTGATTAAGCATCTGCCTTTGGCTCAGGTTGCGATCCCAGAGTCCTGGGATTGAACCTTGCATTGGGCTCCCTGCTTGGTGGTGAGCCTGTTTCTCCCTCTCCCTCTACTGCTCCCCTTGCTAGTGTGTGCATGTGTGCTCTTTCTCTCTGTCAAATAAATAAACAAAATATTTTAAAAAAGAAAACCCTTATCCTAAACAACTGTTTCACTGGTGCCTATGAGAAGACCAAAAGAAGACACAAAGAAGTAAATGGCTAGCCTTAGGGATTCCCTTAATAAGAGGAAAAGAACAGAAATCAAATAACAAAAATTAAAAACCACATCTTATGTAAGTCCTCCCTTCTCCTTCCTCTTTTTTTTTTTTTTTTAAAGATTTTATTTATTCATGAGAGACACACAGAAAGAGAGAGAGAGAGGCAGAGACACGGGCAGAGGGAGAAGCAGGCTCCATGCAGGGAGCCCAATGTGGGACTCAATTGCCAGTCTCCAGGATCAGGACCTGGGCCAAAGTCAGCGCTAAACCACTGAGCCACCCAGGCTACCCTCTTCTCCTTCCTCTTATACACTTTTATATCTGATTTTCTGTCCTTGGTCCTTCAGATCTTCTGGATCTCTGGGCCCTGGGTCCAAGCCCCTTCTCTTAAAGCCCTACACCACCTCCTCAGCCAATTCTCTTAGATCCTAAAACTTCTCCAGTTTCTCCAGAAAGTCCCTTAAATAGCCAACTGCCTGTTTTCCCTTCCCCTTATTTGCAAGATTTACAAAGAGTGCTCTGGCCTGATCTCTAGGCCCAGGGTATATAGGTTACTCACATAAATACTAAAAGCCAGGAAGTGAGCTTAGCACAAGCACCCAAGAAGGGTAGTAGGGCTCTCTTTGCTGTTCCTAATAGCTCCTCCTATTTTCCAGATCTCTGTAACCAGTCTCTGCCAGCTTCAGGCATTCAAATAAAGTGTACTTTGTAGATGTATCCTGGACCCCTACTGCAAAGAATTAATGTCCCCTGGACAGCAGCAGATCTTCTGAATTTTAAAGGCTTTTTACCTCTACTTTCAGAAGATCTCAACAAATTTAGAGAAGAGTTGGAAATATTAGTGGTCATCAACAACCCCACTCACAGGTTATATGGCTGTTATATGGCTATATTGGCTACTAAGGGGTGTTCTTCCTGCCCATGATTGTACTGTAATTATCAGACAAGCCACAGAGCCGCCAGGGGAAAACCCCACACACAGAGAAAACAGATGGCCAGAATTTCTCCCAGACCCACCTATAAATGACTAGGAAATGGCTCAGCTGGAGGTTCATATTCAAGGTTTGATAGGAGCAATATTGGAGACTGCCCCCTCACCCTAGAGTGAACTGGTCTAATACTGAATTTTGCCCTCAGAAAGGAGAGCAAAGATCTTTCTCGAATGTTTTGTAATATAAATAATATTTTTATATATTTACTAATATAATACAGACTTTCCAATAGCATACTACATTGAACCCAGAATACCCAGGACATAGTCTTTTAATTTTGCTTTGGTGGGAAATTTTCTCCCTAGCATAAAAAAAGTATGGTGGTTCTGCAAATCTCTGAGCATCATAAGGCAGGCAGGCAGGCAGCTACTCAATTCTTTGAAAATAGCTTATTGGATTACAAGAGGAGGGGTGCCTGGCTGGCTCAGTTGGTAGACCATGTGACTCTTGGTCTTGGGGTTGTGAGTTCAAGCCCCATATTGGATATAGAGCTAACTTTATATATTTTTAAATTTATTGTAGACTTTATTTATTCATGAGAGACAGAGAGAGGCAGAGACACAGGCAGAGGGAGAAGCAGGCTCCATGCAGGGAGCCCAACGTGGGACTCGTTCCGAGTCTCCAGGATCACACCCTGGCTTGAAGGCGGTGTTAAACCACTGAGCCACCTGGGCTGCCCTAGAGCTAACTTAAAAAAAATAAAAATAAAAATAAAAATAAAAAAACAAACAAAAAAACAAGAGGAAACAAATTAAAAATAATAATTCTTACTTTGCAATTTGAATCTTTATAAAAGCAAAAGCATGGTGTTGAGAGTAACTCAGAATCTACTTAGAGCCCTCCCCATTTGCCTCGAGACAGTTGCAGATACTGAAAAAATAAGAAATTTTGGAAGAAAAATTCTCCTGCATGTAAGAGAAAGGAAAATTTAAGGAACATAAACAATCTCCCTAGATTCTATCACCTCCAGAAGGTTTTTCCTCCTCCTGTGGGACAGTTCCCCCTCAAATGACAGGGGCAAGTGAGACTGGCACCCCAGAGTCTGCCATTAAGCCTAAAATAGAGGATTGGGAATTGGATTTAATTGACACTGGTGTAACTTTCTCCACACTCTGCTCAGAGAATTTATCTCTGTCACCTCTGAATCTTTTTTTTTTTAAGCAGTTTATTTAAAAAAAAATTTTTTTAGAAGATTTTATTTATTTATTCATGAGAGTCACAGAGAGAGGTGGGGGGGGGGGCGCAGAAACATAGGCAGAGGGAGATGCAGGCTCCATGCAAGGAGCCCCATATGGGACTTGATCCCAGGACTCCAGGATCATGCCCTGGGCCAAAGGCAGGCACCAAACCGCTGAGCCACCCAGGGAGCCCTGTCAC
Source organism: Canis lupus dingo (assembly GCF_003254725.2). Classification (NCBI taxonomy): domain Eukaryota; kingdom Metazoa; phylum Chordata; class Mammalia; order Carnivora; family Canidae; genus Canis; species Canis lupus. Next base: position 8,733,777 of record NC_064270.1, read on the forward strand.
CTCTGATTCTATTCAAGCTGTAGTAGTCCCTGGGCAACATATTTCATTGGCCATATCCCAGCTCAACCCAATATCCTTAGGCCCTCTTAACAGCCATCATGCGTGCTTGCTTGCTTGCTTGTTTGCTTGCCTGTTTGCTTTTCTTCCTTCTTTCTTTTCCTTTCTTCTTTCTCTTTCTTTCTTTCTTTCTTTCTTTCTTTCTTTCTTTCTTTCTTTCTTTCTTTTCCTTTCTTTTTCTTTCTGTCTTTGTCTTTCTCCCTCTTTTCTTTCTTTCTAATTATTTTATTTATTTGAGATGGGTGGGGAGAGAGCACGAGCAATGGGGGGGGGAGGTAAAAGAGAGAGAGAAGCAGATTCCCTGCTGAGAAGGGAGCCCAACTTGGCACTCGATCCCAGGACCCTGAGATCATGACCTGAGCTGAAGGCAGATGCTTAACTGACTGAGCCAACCACATGCCCCCAATCATGCTCTTCTAGTGTTCAACTCCTCACCAGCAAACCTTTTAGGTGGAAGTTTGTTATATAAATTTAATGCCACTACAAAATATAATAAGAAAGGTGTTTTTTTTCCCCCTATCCTCAAACCAAACCCTGAATTTCCTACTTAATCTCGATTTAAAGTTCCTCTGAAGAGGATAAATGTTTAAAAGAGTGTCCCAGTTGGGGTGTTTGGCTGGCTCAGTTGGTGGAGCATGTGACTCTCGATCTTGCGGTTGTGAGTTTGAGTAAATATATACATACATATGTACGTACATACATCTGTACAGTCCAAATTAATCTCTGGGCTACACATGCAAATAAAGTTGCTTTTTACTGAGTACAGAGCCTGTGCACCTTACTTGGAAAACAAACCATTTCCATCAGTACTAGCCCAACATCCTCTTCCCAGAGATGCAGAGTGAGGAACTGGACCTATAATAGACTCTCTTTTGCAGCAGGGTATACTTGTTTTTACTTCCTCACCCCATAAGACTCCTATCTTGCCAGTAAAGAAAGAAGGTAAATTTGACTTAGGAACCAAACATCATTTTGTATAAGACCTAAGAGCCATAAAAACTTTTATAATTCTTCACAACCCTCTAGTCCAAAATCCAGCTACTATTCTTCACCTCAATTCCTGCAGGCTGGTTTCTAGTAATTGGCCTCTCCTCAGATTTCCTTTCAATCCCAATGCATACTGACTCACAACTTCTCTTGGCTTTTACTTTTAGAAGGAGAGAGTTAATGTGGACTTCCATACCTCAGGGATATTGTGAATCTCCCTCTGTGGTTTTCCAAGTCCTTAAAGCTGACTTGGATTCTGTAGCCTTCACTCAAGGTTCCACTCTTGTTCAGTATGTTGATGACCTTTTACTTTGTAATCAAACAAGGCAGGGAGCTCTTATAGAGCGCTCTCATTCCCTAAAGGCACTAGCTGAACGAGGTCATAGAGCCTCCAGAACTAAATTTCAATGGGTACAAACAACTGTTACCTACTTAGGACGTGAGATATGTCAGGGCACTCAAAAGCACAATCCAAGGGGCACCTGGCTGGTGAGAGGAGCATCTACCTCTTGAGCTCCAGGTCATGAGTCTAAGTCCCATGTTGGGTGTAGAGATTATTTAAATAAAACTTAAAAAATCACCCCAAAATGCTTTGAGTCAATTTTGTCCATCCTTTTTCCGAAAATGAAAAAAGAGATGTAAATTTCTCGGGCCAGGTGATTACTGCTGCCAATGGATTCCTAATTTTGCTGCCCTTGCTTTTCTTCCCACATACCACTCTAGAGACCATGTCCTAGCCTTCAAAGGCACTAATCTCCTTTAAAGCTTTAAAATTAACATAGTCGATACCCCTAGTTCTTGGTTTACCTAATTTTGACAAACTTTTTTTATCTATACTGCCATGAAAATAACAAGATTGCTGCAGGTGTCCTAGAACAATCTTTTGCCTTCCAGATACATCCTATGGCATATTTCTCATGCCAGTTAGACCTTGTGGCATCATGTATGCCCCCATGTTTGTGTGCAACAGCTGACTGATAAAGCCAGTAGGCTTACATTAGGCTACCTCATTCACCTCTATGTCATACCGTGTCTGCCCTCTTATAAGTTCATAAGACATAGCATCTCTCTACATGATGACAACTACTTATGACTGGCTCCTTTGGCAAACCCTTTTATCATCTTATGTCATTGTAACAATTTTTAAATGATTTTATTTTTGTAAAAGAATTAATGTAATCTCTGTCCTCAATGTGGGGCTCAAACTCATGACCCTGAGATCAAGAGTCAAATGCTTTACTGACTGAGCCAGCCAGGTGCCCCAACAATTATTCAAGTAGGCTCTATGCCCAATGTGGGACTTGAACTCAAGACCCCAAGATCAATAGTCTCATAAAACTCACTTTTCCAAAAAGGTAGGTGGCAGACCAAACACAGTCTTATGCCAGTTTACCAAACCATGGCCACGTTAACTAATCAGTTTGTTGATTATGTCCAACATCTACATAGTGCAAAAGAACCTGAATATTTTTCATTCCTGTCACTGTGAATATGTGGTGGACTAAATATGGAAGATGGATGTATGACAGGGTAAGGTATCCATGACTAGAAAAACATCACTTTGCCTCTTCTGGGGAGTTATTTGGACCCAGGAAAATCTCTATAGAAGTTCAAGGACTGGAGTGCCTGAGTGGCTCAGTTGGTTAAGTGTCTGACTCTTGGTTTCAGTTCAGGTCATGATCTCTGGGTCATGAGACTGAGTTCCACATTAGGCACTATGCTCAGTGCAGGGTCTGCTTGGGCTTTGTTCCCCCTCATTCTCCCTCCCTCTCTGCTCCTCCCTCTGCTCTGCTCAAACTCCTCCTCTCTCTCTCAAACCTTTAAAAAATTTTTTTCAAGGATTTGTCCATGCCCAAATAAAATAGGCAAAAAAGTTTACCTTTGTATCCAAAAAGGATGCCATTGGACCTTTCCTGGATGGCATACCAGAACAGTATTACAATCAAACCCTGTGGTTTGATTCCACAAATGCTATCTTCAAACCTGTCAAGGAGATTAAAAGTGACTCTGGCACTATCTTCTACAGCACAGATGTTTGACAAATGTTTTGGATGGTTCACAGACCATCCTTGTACAACTCAGGGTATCTTAGCTGCTCCCCTGACTAGACTGGCCAATGTTACAAACTATATATAGGTGGATCAAAAAGCTGAACTCTTGGCCAGGTGACACCACCAAGCTTTATAGCTGCCAAAGCCAGACTGCAGGCTCCTATAGCAGATATTTTGCAACCTGTTCTGCTCTTACAAACTGGCAGGAGTACATGGAAAGTAAGGATGTATGAATGCTAACAGTACTAGCAGTACAGGGCAGAAGATGTCCCAAATCTGGAAGATCACATATTCCACTCTGACCTTGTCTATGAACCACACTGGCCTTTTTATCTTATGTGGGAACAAAATTTATAAAGGGTTCCTACTTAAATGCTCAGGACCATTGTCATCCTTTGTCACCAGATACTCCATCTTAAATGCCAACCAAATTGCAAACTTGGGCTCCTTTGTTCATAAGGGTATGCCACATAAACATACTAAGCAAGAAGTCACAGGGAACCCACTCATGTATTGGCACTCCCGAGTTCTTTTCAATGTTGAAGACCTTATTCCCAAATTTTGTCATTTATGACTTGAAAAAGGTGATCTTAAATCTCCCTATGGTAATAGAACAAGAGTTCAATATACCATGCAAACTTTGAAAATACTCCAATCAGAAGTTAATAGCTTAGCCTCTGTGGTACTCCAAAATTGATGTGCTCTGGACACAAGGACTCTCGACGAAGAGGAGCTTATATAGTCATTGGTGAAAAATGCTGCTTCTGGGCAGCCCTGGTGGCACAGCGGTTTAGAGCTGCCTGCAGCCCGGGGTGTGATCCTGGAGACCCAGGATTGAGTCCCACATCGGGTTCCCTGCATGGGGCCTGCTTCTCTCTCTGCCTCTCTATGTCTCTATGAATAAATAAATAAAATCTTAAAAAGAAAAAAAAAAAAAAAGAAAAATGCTGCTTCTGTGTAAATGAGACAGGACAAATAGTGACTGACTTATATCTATTAAAAGAATATTAATACTTTTATTTCTTGCCTGATTCCTTTCTTTCCATGTCAATAGTGCTCTTACAAACATGGTAAACATTCCTAAAACCCACTGGACTTTCTGTCAGAAGTGTGGCAAGCACCAACCCCACAAAGTAACATAGTACAAGAAGGACAAAGATTCTCTATAGGCCCAGGGAAAGCAGCAGCATGACAAGAAGCAGAGTCGCTGTGGTGGGCAGACTAAGCCAATTTTCTAGAAAAAAAGATTAAAACTACAAAAAACGTTGTACTGAGGCTTGAATGTGTTGAGCCCAACCTCAGATCTAAGAGAATGCTGGCTAATAAGCAAACATTTGACCTGACAGGAAGAGCAAAGGCCATGGGATACAGTTCTAAGCTTCATATCTTGTTTTATTATGAGGACATCTTTTAAAAAAAAAAAAAAAAAGATCTTATTTATTTGAGAGAGAGTACTCACATATATGTATGCATGTGTGTAGGGGTTGGGGATGAGAGGGAGAGGAACAGAACTGCACTCAGTGCAGAGCTGCACTCAGTGCAGAGCTGGATGGGGGACTCACACGTCAGATGTTTGACTGAACCCCCCAGGCGCCCCTGAAAATAATAAAATCTTGAGTTTATGTTCAAAAAAAGTAAGAGAAGGGGATCCCGGGGTGGCTCAGAGGTTTAGTGCCTGCCTTCGGCCCAGGGTGTGATCCTGGAATCCCGGGATCAAGTCCCACATCAGGCTCCCTGCATGGAACCTGCTTCTCCCTCTGCCTGTGTCTCTGCCTCTCTCTCTCTCTCTCTCTGTGTCTCTCATGAATAAATAAATAAAATCTTAAAAAAAAAAAAAAAAAAAAAAAGGAAGAGAAGGGGGTGCCTGACTGGCTGGGTTGGTAGAGCATGGGACTCTTGATCTTAGGGTCGTGAGTTTGATCCTCATGGTAGGGGTAGAGGTTACTTAAAACGGTTAAAGTGGCAAAGGTTATGTGGACTGTACCTCAATTAAAAAAAAATGTTTGGGGATCCCTGGGTGGCTCAGCGGTTTAGCATCTGCCTTTGGCCCAGGGCGCGATCTTGGAGTCCTGGGATCGAGTCCCACATCAGGCTCCCGGCATGGGCCTGCTTCTCCCTCCTCCCGTGTCTCTGCCTCTCTCTGTCTCTAGGTCTATCATAAATAAATGAATCTTTAAAAAAAATGTTTTAAGAAGGGAGAGAAGATTAACACTTTCCATCAGATAAATGAAGCACAGCCATTTTATTGGACTGATGTAGTCCCAGGGTTGAGAGACTGGTTGAATGGGTTGTAGGGAAATGTGCTTTGATTTGTTCTTTTCTGTTTGTTCATCTTCATTCTTTGTTTTTTTTTCTCCCTTTGCAGATGTCTTACCACTCAGCTACTCACCTGATTCTTCTGTCCATGGCCACTAGCTCAGCTTTTTTTTTTTTTTTTTTTTTTTAAGCTTAGCTTTTAATATGTGCAACTTCCAGGAAAGTTTCAGACAAGTGGTTCAGAACAAGTTTCCCCAGAGTACACCCATTTTGGCATGCTGATTATTTTAAGCTAAAGACAATTAAGGCCCAAGAGTCAAGAATAAGTTGTTGTTTTACCTCCCCCCTCAACTGCTTAAAAGAATTTACAGAGGGCCTAGGCTAAGAAGAGAGCTATCACCAGAAACAATTACAGAGATTAAGAACTAGGTGTGATGGTAAATGGGGGAGAATTTTGGGGACCTGTTTGTTAGAAGTTCTCCCAGTCTCTCTCTGTCTTTGGATGGCATGGCAAACATTTGTTTACCAAATATTTGCTCTTCTTATCTTCTTGTGAATTGTTTTCCTTTCCTTCTTAGCTTAGAATGGTATATAAGCCTCAATTGCCTGACTGAGCTGAGCCTCTCATTGACTCTGTGGGACTCCCATATTTAATTAGGTAAGTAAATTTATGTTTCTCCTGTTAATCTGTCATATGTCAACTTAATAAATAGACCAGACAAAAGAATCTAATAGGGTAGGAGAAAAATGTTCCTCCCCTACAACTATCTTCCCCTGGGCTAGCTGGCTGTTTGACATTCACTTCTCAGCTTAAATGTTAGTCACTTCCTCAGATACCTGACTACCCAGTCTAAAGTAACTACCCAGTTACTCTTACACCACTCTATTCTAATATTTTGCAGAGTACTCCTCACACACACCCTCCTACACATGCTTACTTGTCTTAACTCCCAAAATGTAAGAACTGTATCAACAGGGATCTTGTTTTATTCATTGCTGTACAGCTCCTGGAAATGTTTCTAGTACCCAGGAGACATTTAATAGGCCCTTAAATAAAAATGAGTGAACAAAGCTTTGACTAGCCACTCAGGGAAGGCCTGCATGATGGCAAATGTGTCAGGAAATAGATGCACCAGTGCACTTATATTAACAAGTATAGGGCCAGATGTTAGATGTCTTTCCTTTCAATCAGATGAAATTGCCTTGAACTCCATCTCATGTGTGTTTAGACAAATCTTACCCACTCTCTCTCTCAGGAATTAGAAAGTTAGTTGTCAGCCTTAAGCTGATCATTGAAACCAGTAAAGCAGCTGCTACAAGTACAAAGTATATAGACAAAAGCGACAAATAGAGGAAAGATTTTGGGAGCTGGACCACAATTGAATTCAAAAGGAGATTTTCAATACATTAGGGGAGGGGCATCTGGGTCGCTCAGTGGTTGAGCATCTGCCTTCAGATCAGGTCCTGTTCCTGGGGTCCTGGGATGGAGTCCTGCATCAGGCTCCCTTCTCCCTCAGCCTATGTCTCTGCCTCTCTCTCATGAATAAATAAAAAAATCTGTAAAAAAAACCCTTAAAGAAAACCCTGTGAAAAGCTGTGTTTCAGAAGTAAGGAGAAGGAAATTTTAGGGGATAGGCTGAGAAAGTAAAAAATGTTAAGTGAGATTAATAGTTATTGCCTTAGGTTAGAAGAAGGTAGGGTTTAAGAGTATTTTTTAAAGATTTTATTGATTGATTGATTGATTGATTGATTGATTTGAGATTGGCAGAGACACAGAGGGAGAAGCAGGCTCCATGCAGGGAGCCTGATGTGGGACTCGATCCCGGGCTCTCCGGGATCAGGCCCTGGACTGAAGGCAGCGCTAAACCGCTGAACCACCCAGGCTGCCCAAGAGTATTAATCATGGCTATATTTTATCTTAAAATAATACTGAAGTAGGAGTCAAAAGGCTTGGGTTTGGCTCCCATTTTATTACAAAATGATCCTAGGACTCTAGGCAAGTCAGTCTTTCTGAGCACCAGTTTTCTCACCTACAACATAGGAATAAAAGTAATCTGGGGGTCCCTGGGTGGCTCAGCGGTTTAGTGCCTGCCTTCCCTCCGGGTGTGATCCTGGAGGTCTGGGGTGGAGTCGCACATCGGGCTCCCTGCATGGAGCCTGCTTCTCCCTCTGCCTGTGTCTCTGCCTCTCTCTCTCTCTCTCTCTCTGTCTCTTATGAATAAGTAAAACCTTTAAAAAAAAAAAAAAAGGAATAAAAGTAATCTAATCTCAGAGTGTTATGAAAGTTGAAGGTGTTTATGATGGATATATGCTGCAAGCCCTTAACTGTGTACAATTATTAAAGTTGTCCTGATTCAGAAATTAAGGAAACAGGTGGTAACAGGGCAGGTATATCAAATTCCCATAAGCGGAGGGGAGCCAAGGAATTTATTGAACAGGACTGCAGACAAGAAAGGGAGCTGAAACAAGAGTCAATCGCCTGACTGAGGGATCCCTGGGTGGCGCAGCGGTTTAGCTCCTGCCTTTGGCCCAGGGCACGATCCTGCAGACCCGGGATCGAATCCCACGTCAGGCTCCCGGTGCATGGAGCCTGCTTCTCCCTCTGCCTATGTCTCTGCCTCTCTCTCTGTGTGTGTGTGACTATCATAAATAAAAAAAAAAAGAAGAATTTCTTCTAAAAAAAAAAAAAAAATCGCCTGACTGAGCCCCTGATCTATTCCTGAATCTTCTGTCTTTTCTACGGCCACTTTGTTGGCTTTATCACCACATTCAGCTCTCCCTTATCCTGAAACACTTTTCTTGAACTCTTCCACTCTCTTACCTTCCTATTTTTCTCTCACAAGGGAGCTCAGAGCTTCTAGGTCATTTTAAGTTTTCACCCAAAACGTGGACTAAGGACGGTGGGCAAGATTGGCAGTATTTGCTTTTGACCTCCTCACCTGAATACGCATACGTATTTCCTGCCCAAGGGGTCATCGGTTGGCAGGATTTACTCATAACAGCCAGCGTCTGAAGGTGCCTTGCTAACCAAAGTATTGTGTAGTTCTGAACCATCATCCAATACGTGAGGAAATTGGGCTCTCCACGGTACACAGACTCACCCGTCCAGTGTTACACACCTCGTTAAAAGCTAACTTCTGCAGCAGAACCCCGTTTTCCCCAGAAAACATTCAGGAAATCACGCACCGTTGCCCAGGTGAGTTCTGATGAAAACTAGGTTGCGCCAAATCTCGCGCCTCCGGGATTCGGGGGCGGGGAGGGGAGCACGAAGTATCGCGAGATGACAGCGTTTTCCCGCGAAGGAGAAGCGCGCGTTTTTCCCTTGCCGGGGATTTGGTCAGGAGGCTGGGCAGGCAGCGGCTGTGAGACTTGGGCGCGCGGCGTTGCGGACGCTGAAAGGCGAGGACCAGGTTCCCGAGTGTGTGTCCAGCCATGCCGGCGCAGCAGCCCGCAAGCAGCGGTGGTGAGTGAGGAGACCCTCCGAGCACAGTCCGAGCTGGGGGCGCGGGGGGGGGGGGGCAGCATGGAGGCTGTAGCCGAGATTGGTCGGTGAGCGCTGCCTCCTGGCAGAGCCTGAGGAAGGGAGGGCAAGAGGCTGTGGAGGGTGAGCGGGGGGCGCCCGGAGTCGCACATATGTGCGGGATATAGGAGGCTTTATACAGAGGGGCTGCATTTGGGCGAGCATCCCGACTGGTAAACTGAGGTCCTGACCGCTTGGTGACGATGTGGAGATCCAGGCAGGCTGCCTTCGGGGTGCTGATGCTGGAGTCCCCATGGGTCGGCTTTGCCCCAGATGCCGCGTAATGCTGTTCGATGCGGGAATGGAGTGGTGATGTTTTAAAACTGCAGTTGAAGAACTTTCACCCCGCTTAGGGTCCCTGGCTCCAGATACGGTTGAGCCACCGGAGCCTGCCGTGATTACCCAAGCCATGCTGGAGGAGGAGGAACAGCTTGAGGCTGCTGGGCTGGAGAGAGAGCGGAAGATGATCGAAAAGGTAATTTAGGAACCAGGTTCACCGTCCTCAGAGCCAGTGGTAAACTCCTCGGAGGTTTGGTTTGTTCTTCCGCCAGCTTGGTTCAGACCCTTTCAAACGGGCTTTGTTACTTGTCTGTTGGTCTGTTTACTCACGCTATCTCTGGGACACACCTTCGCTCGTACTTTGAAAGATGCTTCTGTGAGACGTAGTCTCGGTCTGTGAGCATCTCAGGTTGCTTCTTTGGCCAGTTATTCTTCAAAACGGGTAGTGAATTTCTTAGGTATTTTAGTGCCATTTGCCACCTACGTGATAAACTTGCTTTCCATTTTCCTTTGGTTTCTTGAACGAGTGCTAAGTAAGATTGTTTAGATAAAAATGGGGTGTACTTTTTCAGTGATAGGTGGTTTTCTTGTACAGAGTACATATTTTGTAGATTACCGAAAGCAGTTTTTTTTTTTTTTTTAAGATTTTTCTTATTTATTTATTCATAGAGACACAGAGAGAGAGAGGCAGAGACAGAGGCAGAGGCAGAGGGAGAAGCGGGCTCCGTGCAGGGAGCCCGACATGGGACTCGATCCCAGGTCTCCAGGATCACGCCCCAGGCCGCAGGCGTCGCTAAACCGCTGCGCCACTGGAGCTGCCCCAAGCAGTTTTTTTTCAATTGGAGTTCAGTTTGCCAACATACAGCATAACACCCAGTGCTCATCCCATTAAGTGCCCCCCTCAGTGCCCATCACCCAGTCACCCCCACCCCCCGCTCCCCCCCTTCCACTCCCTTGTTCATTTCCCAGAGTTAGGAGTCTCTCCTGTTCTGTCTCCCTATCTGATATTTCCCACTCATTTTTTCTTTCCCCTTTATTCCCTTTCACTATTTGTTATATACCCCAAATGAATGAGACCGTATAATGTTTGTCCTTCTCCGACTGACTTATTTCACTCAGCATAATACCCTCCAGGTCCATCCACGTCCAAGCAAATGGTGGGTATTTGTCATTTCTAATGGCTGAGGGATATTCCATTGTATACATAGACTACATCTTCTTTATCCATTCATCTCCAAAAGCAGTTTTTAACCACTTGAAAACTCAGTCCTTTACGTGTATTTCATTCCGTTAATGAAGCCCCACCTGGTTGCATAATTGCATATGCAAGAAAAAGAAATGATAACCACTAGCACTTATGTATTGCCAGCTAAATGATTTTCTTGTTATTATTTATTTATTTATTTAAAGATTTTATTTATTTATTCATGACAGACGCACAGAGAGAGAGGCAGATAACACAGGCAGAGGGAGAAGCAGACCCCATGCAGGGAGCCTGATGTGGGACTCCTGGGTCTCCGGGATTCGGGATCTCGCCCTGGGCGCCCTTGGTTATGCAGGCGCTAAACCGCTGAGCCACCTGGGGATCCCTGTCATAATTTATTTAGCTCTTCCAATACTGTGATGCTATCGGGACTTTTGGTATCTCTCCATTTACATATGAGGAAACTGGAGCAGTTGGGGGTCACACACCAGTGAACTCGAATTTGAACTGTCTTTTGTATTCTTGTCCTTAATCCTATACCTAAGGAAATATACATTAATGTTTAATTCATGTAATTACAAAATTACTTAAATTGGGAAATAATGCACCCAAAAGACAATCAGTTGGTTCCCTGATTTTATATCAACAATAATGATTCTTTTGCCAGTACTGTAAACACGCCTTCAACACTGTTCTGATTGTTGTACATTTATTTAACTAATTGAATCCTCAACTAGGTTATAATGTTATTCATTTTTACTAGTATTAAACTTACTAGTTTAATTACTAGTATAAACTATTATTAAAGCATTCTGTGAAATAAGTTCTATTTTCACTTCATTTTACAGATGAGAAAACTTGCGTGTAGAGGATGTGGGGGGAGGGGAAATCCCACAGCTTTAAGTGGTAGAGCCAATATTGTAATGTAGGCCATATGATTCCAGAATTCACACTTTCTAACCATCATGCTGTACTTTCACTCCAGTAATACTAGTTTCATTATTATTTACCATCCATAGTTGACCGTAATCAGTTACGGTAATCTTAAGAAATTTTAATAGAATCAAGAAGTCAGCCATGAACCACTTTTCACTTACTTTCATTGTACTTTATTCCACAGTATTATCATTACTTGATTCTCATTTTGTTTGTTGAGAACATGTCTTTTACTGTTCGTTTTTGTTTTTTTGTTTTTTGGGGTTTTTTTGTTTTTTTAAAGATTTTATTTATTCATGAGAGACAGAGAGGCAGAGACACAGGCAGAGGGAGAAGCAGGCTCCATGCAGGGAGCCCAACGTGGGACTCAGGTCTCCAGGATCAGGCCCTGGGCTGAAGGCAGCGCTAAACTGCTGAGCCACTAGGGTTGACCTCCTGTTCATTTTTGTAGGCTGTGCACCTAGCAAATAGGCAATCGCTAAACAGTTTATTGAATTTCAAACTATGGAAAAAGAATATTTCATGATATATTACATATCAATGTATATGATTATATAAATAAAATAAATGTACTTACTAGCCATGTAACAAGGTGATAATTATAAGGGGTGCATCCTGGGGCAAGTATTTTGAATTGAATCAACTTCAGAGGTGGTAAGAATAAAGCCTTCATTTTTAGTAGTATATCTTTGGTTTTGTGACTCATGAAGACCGTTGGGTACAAAAGTACTATCTCAAGAAAAATTATGAGGTACAGTAAGAAAATATTTCCAGAATATATAAATTCAGTGGATGAAACATTTTCACATTTTTCTTTTAAAAGTTTTCTTTAAGTAATCTTTACACCCACGTGTGGGCTCGAACTTAGAACCCCAAGATCAAGAGGTAAATGTTCACCAACTAAGCCAGCTAGGTGCCCCCATTTCCACATTTTAGAAAGATCTCTCAAAATTTATAGTACCGTAAATATTTGCTGATTAAACTAGGAATCAAGATGACTTAACTTTCAGTGAAATTTTTAAGCTATTGAACAAACATTTTGTAATCAGTCTGAAAATTTTTTAGAATTATTATTCTTGAGGGATAGGTATGGTAAAGGCTAGCTTTTCTTTAGCAGTTATTCATCGTAGAACTTAAAGTAGGACTTTTTATCCATTTTCAATCCTTCCATGAATAAATTGTATGGCTCTTTTCAATTCTCACACAAGAGTGATTTGCCAAAACTAGTAGTATTATGGCCTATTATGCTTTTTTATGCATCGGTATTGAAAGATTAAGTTTTGGACTTTAAACTTATAAGTTGGGATCCCTGGGTGGCACAGCGGTTTGGCACCTGCCTTTGGCCCAGGCACGATCCTGGAGACTCGGGATCGAATCCCACGTCGGGCTCCCGGTGCATGGAGCCTGCTTCTCCCTCTGCCTGTGTCTCTGCCTCTCTCTCTCTCTCTCACTGTGTGCCTATCATAAATAAATAAAAATTTAAAAAAAAATAAAAAATAAACTTATAAGTTGTTCCTTACTTAACCATGGGGAAAATTCTAAGAATTAGTTTCTCCCTACATGTCTTTGGAGGCCAAAAAAATTCCCTGTACAAAAATAGATTTCTTTTTTTTTTTTTGGAAAATACAGTATTTATGGGCATCTATTTAGAAGTACTTAAGAAGAGCTTGCTTAAATTCCTTAATGAGAAGCTTTTACTTTGCTTTAGGAGATTGTAAAGTTTATAAAGAGTAGAGAATGGCTTTGACGTTCATTTGCTACAGTTGTTTTCTTTGGCTTTTCACCTGCATTTCCTTTTGAAAGAAGTCATTGTTAGTCTAGAAGACTTAGGAGTAGCGTTAATGTGTATGTAGTGGGGGAGGGGAAAGGTAAGAGTTGGGATAAGTGTTAGGCAAAAGGAAAATGGTTCATATTTTGTAGAGTGAAATACCCCCATGTTGGGTGTAGAGGTTACTTAAAAGTAAATTTTTACCAAAAAAAATTTTTTTTCCAAAATCCAAGCAATTTCATCTTCCAATTTATAATGCCCATTTCATGCATGGACTATTGAAATAACAGTAACATATTGATAATAGTAAAAGACTGTCCTAAAAGAACTGAAAATAGTTTGTAAGATGTTAACAGATTAACTGCATGGATAGGATTGCTTCATGAGTGTTTTTTAAATATTTAATTTTTCTAAAATGTACATTTATTGTTACTGGATTTATTTTTAGGGATTTTACTGTCACTGCTTTTGTAATAGAAAAATTTATTTTGAAAGAAAAGCTAGAGAGAGGATAGAACATTTAGGAAGAAGTAAAAGCCAATATACAATGGTTCTGAATTAAAAGGTCAGGCCTTAAGCATTAAAGTTAACTTGGTTATGCCGTTTCAGCCTCTGTGCATGGGTGTGTGTGTGTGTGTGTGTGTGTGTGTGTGTGTGTGTGAATGAACCCTTATGCACACACACTTTGTCTCAGGAGTAGAATTGTTGGTTGGTAAGGTTTGCATGTATTTGGCTTTGAAAGGTGAAATTAACTGGATTCACTTCAGCTCACTTAGTGTGCCTTGTGGGGTTTTTTGTTTTTAAATTCAGATTATACTGAGTTGACAGATTATGAACTGGATTGCTCCTGTTTCGGTAAATAAAGTCCTATTGGAACATGGCCTTGCTCATTTGTTTATATATTGTCTATTACTGCTCTTGTGCAAAAAGGCAGAATTGAGTATTTATAAGCCATATGCTCAAGTATTTAAATAGTTAAATAAGAAAAAATTTGGCTCTTAAAAAAATTGTGGGTCACTGAACTATACTATTTATTTGTTGCTTTTATGTTTTCCATCTTGTGTCCTCTGGTATTCCCTTAAAATATTTTACTTTAACAGTGAGCTGAGAGAGGATTTCTCCTCAGTTACTAGACTATTGTAGACGTAGAAATCACTTAATAAATAAATGGTGTATGAAAATAATACAGAAAGCAGGCTTGTAATTTGAAGGTGTACAGAAGTGAAAGAGCTCAGAATAGAAGCAAAAGAAGCCTGAAAAGAAGGGCAAAACTCTGGAGACACAATACTGAGGAGGAAGAAGTAGATAGATTGATTTTAAAGATTTTTATTTATTTATTCATGAGAGGCAGAGGGAGAAGCAGGCTCCCTGCTGGGAGCCCAGTGGGGTGGGGGGGACAGGAAATGGACGACAGGATTCTGGGATCATGACCTGAGCTAAATGCAGGCTTTCAACCATGGAGCCACCCAAGTGCCCTAAGAAGTAGCTTTATATTCATAAGTAGGTTTAGCATGTTGAAATGCTTTGGTAATGTGGTTTTGTTTGGATTTGTGTTTTTGTTTTCTAAAATAATCTCTAGACCTGAGGCTCAAACTCATGACCTTGAGATCAAGAGTCCCATATTCTATTTATGAGCCAGCCAGGCATCCCAACAATACAGGTTTTTTTTTTAATTTATTTTTAAAATATTTTATTTATTTATTCATGAAACACACAGAGAGAGGCAGAGACATGGCCTGAGGTATAAGCAAACTCCCTGTGGGGAGCCCCATGCAGGACTCCATCCCAAGACCCCAGGATCATGACTTGAGCCAAAGGCAGACATTCAACCACTGAGCCACCCAGGCGTCCCCCGACAGACAATACAGTTTTAAAATTCTAAAAATAGTTCTAGTTCCTAGCCAGTCATTTTTTAATTCTAATGGTCTTTCAAATAAAACTGGTACGTAAATATATTCTGAAATCAATTGATTGTTTAAAAACTTAAATCTAAAATAAAATAAAAATTAAAAAAATAAAATAAAATAAAACTTAAATCTGCTTGAATTAAATATTTACTTCTAATGTTAGTTTATATGTTTAAAAAATGGGCCCTCCATTCAGTGGATGCCACTAAACCTGTCCAGAGTCTGGAATTTCAATATTTTCGTATCAAAGCTGCATCATACTAAATGGCATGTTGAACCCAGGAATCCGATTTTTTCAGCTATTTGTTCTAGTTTTTGGTTTGGAAAATAAACCATTGTTAGTAAAGTTAATAATATAAAAATATTTTTCCCCTTTAATTACAGGAAATGTATTAAATCCAAAGAGCATTTATTTAGCCTTTTTTTAAAACATCCTATTCAAAACATCACATGTGTCAGAAAACTAATAATTATGGTAATTTTCTTTTGGATAGGCTCGCATGTCTTGGGACAGGGAATCCGTGGACATTCGGTACCGTAGACTTCAACATTTGCTTGAGAAAAGCAATATCTACTCCAAATTTTTATTGACTAAAATGGAACAGCAGCAACTAGAGGTATGTGTATGTAATGAATTAGAACTAGTAGCTTAAATTTTTTAAAAACCACTTTATTGAGATATAAATCACATGCAGTAAGCTGTACACATTTTAAATTTACTATTCGATGAGTTTTGACCAGTGTATAGACATGTCTTATGACGAGCACAGTCAAGATGAAGAGCATTTCCTTTACCTCAAGAAGTTTCTTCTCTCAGTGATCCCCATCCCTGGACGCCAGACCACTCATTTCTGTTTTCTGTCAGTATAGATTAGTATTGCTTTTTTTCTAGAATATTACATAAATGGAACCCTGCAGTAATCACTTTTTTGTGTCTTGCCTCTTCAGCTCAGCATATGAGATTCGCTCATGTTTATTCTGTAGGCCGTTTCATTCTCTTTACTCTTGAGAAGCATTATTATATGAATATAAACCATGTATTTTTGTTTCTTTTGCCTTTTTTTTTCTTTTTTCAGATTTATTTACTTATTTATTTATGAGAGATACAGAGAGAGAGGCAGAGACACAGGCAGAGGGAGAAGCAGGATCCTAACAGGGAGCCCAATGTGAGACTCAGTCCCGGATCTGGGGATCACGACCTGAGCTGAAGGCAGGCGCCCAACCACTGAGCCACCCCGGCGTCCCTCTGTTTATTTTTCTGATTTTTATCCTATTTAGTGATAGTTTTTGGATGCTGGAAATTGTGAACTTAATGTTGCATACTCTCTCTTTTTTTTTTTTCTTTTTTTTGTCTCTTTTTTTTAATTGCTTTTTTTTTGAAATGTAATTGTTATATACAAAACACACGTATTTAGTATGTTTTGGTGTGTATACACCCATGAAACCACCAGTCAAGATCATGAACATAACCATCAACTCAAAAAATCGTCCCTTTTTTTTTTTTTTGAGGATAATTGACATATAACATAATATTAGTTTCAGATCATTCAATATTTGTATATATTGTGAAATCACAGTAAGTTTAGTTAACATCTGTCACTATACATAGTTACGAAATATTTTTCTTATGATGAGAAATTTTAAGCTGTACTCCCTTAACAACTTTTATTTTTTATTATTTTTTTTTTAAGTTTTTTTTTTATTTATTCATGAGAGACAGAGAGAGAGAGAGGCAGAGACACAAGCAGAGGGAGAAGCAGGCTCCACGCAGGGAGCCTGACGTGGAACTCGATCCCGGGTCTCTAGGATCACGCCCTGGGCTGAAGGCGGCGCTAAACCGCTGAGCCACCCGGGCTGCCCCATAACTAGATATTTATACTTTGGACTCGTCACTCATTCCCACCACCACCAAACCATCAGTCTAATCTTTGTATCTATGAGTTTGGAGTGGTTTTGTTTGGTTTTGTTTTGTTAAAAATCCACAAGTTAGGTTATATGGTATTTGTCTAAGTCTGACTCCTATTACTTAGCATAATGCCCACAAGGTCCACCCATGTTGTTTCAGATGGCAAGAGTTCATTCTTTTTTATGGCTGAATTCCTTTTTAAATTTTCTCCCATCCTTCACTTCCTGTTTGCATCACCAAATAGCCACTGATTTGCTTTCCATTATTATTTTTTTTTTAAGATTTTATTTATTTATTCATGAGAGACACACAGAGAGAGGGGCAGAGACACAGGCAGAGGAAGAAGCAGGCTCCACTCAAGGAGCCTGATGTGGGTCCCCAGGATCACAACCTGGGCTGCAGGTGGCGCCAAAACGCTGCGCCACCGGGGCTGCCCTGCTTTCCATTATTAATAGATTCTTTTGCATTTTCTGTTGGTGATATGTTCTTTTAGCTTTTATATTTCTGGAAAAGTCTTCATTTGTCTTTGTTTTTGAAAGATTTTTATTGAGTAAAATTTGTTTTTCTTCAGTGCTTCTGCTCTCCTGCCTGGGTGTCCCCACCCCTATGATGTTTCCCTGTTTTCTAGTTTACATTAAAATCAAAATCTTTTTTTTTTTTTTAAGATTTTTATTTATTTATTTGAGAGAGAGAGAGAGCCTGGAGCCAGGGATGTGGAGGGGCAGAGGGAGAGAGAGAGAAGAAGGCTCCCCAGAGGGAATGACACAGGGTTCAATCCCAGGATCACAACTTGAGCCAAAGGCAGATGCTTAACCAACTGAGCTACCCAGGTTCCCCAACAAACCCAAAATCTTAATGATTGGTCTATAAGATTATAAATGGTCAAAAAAAAAAAAAAAAAGACTATACAGTCTAGCTTCCTCCCTCAATCCCATTACCTTCAAGACTTCCTTCTAAGTGTTTCCTGCCTTTGTGCCTTTGTACTGACTATTTGTGCTTGGAACCATCTTCTCATAGATATCTGCATAGATGACTTCATCACCTTTAAGCCTTGGTGTAAACATTTTCCTATGAAGCCTGCTTTCACAACCTTAAGTGAAATTGCTATCTGACACTTTTTCACCCGCACACTCCTGATCCCCTTCACCTTGTTCTGTTCTTCCCATTGTGCTAGTATCTAAGATACTATATAATTTATTTATAGGGATCCCTGGGTGGTGCAGCGGTTTAGCGCCTGCCTTTGGCCCAGGGCGCGATCCCGGAGACCCGGGATCGAGTCCCACGTCGGGCTCCCGGTGCATGGAGCCTGCTTCTCCCTCTGCCTGTGTCTCTGCCTCTCTCTCTCTCTCTCTCTCTCTCTCTCTGTGTGTGACTATCATAAATAAATAAAAAATTAAAAAAAAAGAATTTGATTTAAAAAAAAAAATTTATTTATTGCCCACTAGAACATATATTTAAAAACTTGTGAAAATTTCAAGGCTCTAGTAATTCCCTATGTTCCCCATCATTCATATTTCACAATTATGAATCAATATTTTTTCCTTTGTTGAATCCCTTTTAAACCTTTGTGTGATAAAATGAAACACAGGTAAAGAAAAATAAAAGTCACAATGAGTTATAAGGCATATCTTTTAACCACCTTTTGGGAATGGTTTGAGTCCCTTTTAGTCTTAAAGCTTTGTTAGGGTGCAGATGGACCAGCTTTATTTATTTATTTGTTTGTTTATTTTATTTTTATTTAAAGATTTTATTTATTTATTCATGAGAGACAGAGAGAGATAGGGAGAGGCAGAGAAACAGGCAGAGGGAGAAGCAGGCTCCATGCAGGGGACTCCAGGATCACACCCTGAGCTGAAGGCAGGCACTTAACCACTGAGCCACCCAGGCTTCCCTGGACCACCAGCTTTTAGTCTGTTAGTAACTTGGCTCCTCTTCTGAGTACTCTATGTTGTCACTTTGCCTGATGAGTGCAAACTGTTCCTGATCCCCTGTAAGCACGCGGATTATTCTACTTGGCTATTTTCTAATGGCCTTGGTTTTCTTACAGTCCTGTCACTGACCAATACTCAGCCTGAAGACTTAACTGCATATATTGAGAGCTTTCTTTGTGTGTGGCTCTCCTCTCTGGTACCTGACCGTAGGTATGCTAGCTGGTTTGTTTTGTACTTTTGTCTCTTCAACTCCGGGAAACTGAGCTGTTAAGATTCTTTCTCCATTATTTGCATTTGGAAATTACCTTTAGGGCAGTAAACTGAATAATCAGGATTGGCCCCATTGGTTCCCTCTATCAGTGTTCACTCTACTTTGCTGCGTATTGTCTGAAAAGGACTGTTTAATATATTTTATTTGAGTTTCAGTTGCTTAAGAGAGGAGGGTCTGTTCCCTGTTGCTCCATAAAGGCTTTGAAGTGCAAGTTTGTCCTTGTTTTTATTTTTTTTAATTTTTTTTTAACTTTTATTTATTTATGATAGTCACAGAGAGAGAGAGAGGCAGAGACACAGGCAGAGGGAGAAGCAGGCTCCATGCACCGGGAGCCCGACGTGGGATTCGATCCCGGGTCTCCAGGATCACGCCCTGGGCCAAAGGCAGGCGCTAAACCGCTGTGCCACCCAGGGTTCCCTCGTCCTTGTTTTTAAATCTTTATATAGCTTTTCATTGTGCACGTGTTATTCGAGATGTATGTTTTATACTTTGCACTTTCCACTTATGACACTCTGAAAAAATTATCTTACAGGAACAGAAGAAAAAAGAGAAACTGGAGAGAAAAAAGGAAACTTTAAAAGTTACTAAGGTAATATAGTAAGCTAGAAAAATCCTGTTACCTTAAATATTAAAGAAACTTTATAGTTTTAACTTTATAGATCATCTAATTAATTTTTTTTAAGATTTATTTATTTATTTATTTATTATTTATTTATTTATTTATTTATCTTTGAAAGGCATAGAGAGAGAGAGGCAGAGACACAGGAGGGAGAAGCAGGCTCCATGCCAGGAGCCTGATGCGGGACTTGATCCTGGGGCTCCAGGATTGTGCCCTGGGCCAAAGGCAGGCTCTAAACAGCTGAGCCACCCAGGGATCCCCATATAGATCATCTAATTAATTTTAACCTTTATCTGAAAACCTATCTTTGTTATAAGCTGTGTAGAAACATGTAAACTCTTTCCCTGTATTTTTAGATAGGAAAGGAGAGCTAAAGTATAACCCTTTTGGTTTTTTATTCTATTTTTCATGATAACAAAGTTTTGCTCTTATAAGTGGCCAGCTCTTTTGGTGCTCATAATGATTATTCTTTCCTCCTTAATGCTTCCAACTTCATCATGTCAGCTTGGATCAATAATAATATAAATTTGTGTCTTGTGAATAGCTGCGGAGCCAAAATTGGAGCGGATTAGGCATATCTCCTAATAACATTTCAGATAATAGAGGATTCATTTAGGGATACCCTGAATTTTAGATACATACAGTCTTTTGGGGTAAATTTATTTTTAACATGAGGCTGTTTAATGTCATATTGATGGGAACTGTATCAGGAACAGTTGTACTACTGAAAAGAGAAATAATAAAAGCAACATTTATTGAGTACTTATTGTGTCATGTATTCTAAGCTTTATGTTTATTTTTTATTTTTTTAAGTAAGCTCAACACCTGGTGTGGGGCTTGAACTCAAGACCCTGAGATCAAGAGTCACATGCTCTACTGACTGAGCTAGCCAGGTGCCTCAACATTTTTTTTCTTTTTTGGGGGGGGTAAATTTCCTTTTTTTTTTTTTTTTTTTTTTTTTTTAAGATTTTCTTTATTCATGAGAGAGACACAGAGCACAGAGAGAGAGAGGCACAGACACAGGTAGAGGGAGAAGCAGGCTCCATGCAGGGAGCCTGACGTGGGACTCGATCCTGGGTTTCCAGGATCATACCCTGGGCCGAAGGCAGGCGCCAAATGGCTGAGCCACCTGGGCTGCCCTGGGTAGGTAAATTTTCAAACCTCTTTTAGGTAGAGGTAATGTTTTTATCCCTATTTTACATATAAAAAAGCTGATGCAAAAAGTATGATCCATCCTCATCATTCACAGATTTCATATTTTTTTCTTAGCCTACTTGCTGAAGTTTATTTGCAGTTCCAGAATCAGTATTTGGGTTTTCATGGTCCCTCAACAGGCATGCGCCTTGTGCAGAATGGGAAAAATTTGAGTCTCTAACACACATTCCCAACCAAGGTTAAAGTGGTGCTCTGCTTTTCTTAAGCTGTTACACTGTAAACAAATGCCCTTTTCATGGTTTATTTAATGTCATGATTTTTGCATTTTTGTGGGTATTGTTGATTTTGCTGTTAAAACCACCCTTGGCCACATGGTACTGAATTGTCAGCTAGTGTTTCTGATGGAAGGAGACTGTGATGTGCCTTATGGAGAAAATGTTAGCTAAGCTTCCTTCAGGCTGTTAGCTCTGAGTTCAGTGTTAATCAACATGTATATAAAATGTCCTTAAGTAACAACACATATAAAATGGGGTTATGTCTTCATCAGTGATGAAGTGCCCAAGAGGTTGCTGGAACTAAGCTTGTGTTTCTCCTTGAAGCAGTGATTCAGTATTCACTAATCCAGTATTAGTTATCATATAGAACAGAGTGAGAATTGACTATAACTTGCTGGAAGTCACTTATTCAATAAATAGTAATGCTGAGTTGGTTTCTGACCTTACATTTCTTTACTAACCTGACTTTATCAGGTAATATCAAGATGCCAACAAGAGTACCTTTAAGTCCACTTGATTCTTTAGAGTGCTTAGTGTTGATATTAGAGTACAAGTAGATAATTTTGTAATAAAAAGTTATTGAAAACTGCTAATATTTGACTCAGTTGTTAATTTCAGGGACTTGTTTTGGGTTTTTATTTTTGTTTTTTTTTAAGATTTTATTTATTCATGAGAGACACACAGAGGCAGAGACATAGGCAGAGGGAGAAGCAGGCTGCATGTGGGGAGCCCCATGTGGGACTCGATCCGGGGTCTCCAGGATCCACCTGAGCCAAAGGCGGATGCTCAACCACTGAGCCACCCAGGTGTCCCTTATTTTGGGTTTTTGAAGAATATATACTTATAATTTTACTTGCTTAATCATTTACTCCCTACTTTTCAACCTATAGGTTTAATCCATTGTTCACTTTTGTCTAGCTAACTTTTTATACCAGGGTTTTGTTTTTTCCCACCTGCTATATTCTAAAAGTGTCAACCATTAAGTTCTGCCTATTCCGTCTCACCAGTCCCTTTTGCTATTTTATATTTTTAATCCTCTAACTTTTAACTTTGTTTTAAAATTTATCTTCTTGGGGCACCTGGCTGGTTTAGTCAGTTGGTAGAGCACATGACTCTTGATTTCAGGTTGTGAGTTTGAGCCCCATATGTTGGTGTAGGATTTACATTAAAAAAAAAAATTTTTACTTCTGTTGTTTTGATTTCTCATACATATTTTCTCCCTATTCTTGAGCTTCTTTTCCAACTCTCATTTTGAAACTGTTTTTGAACATCTCTTTCCTGTATTTCCCCTCACTAATATTTTTAAATCAGTATTCTCTTTTATTTCTGCTTTCAGTTTTATTTAACTTAAAAATTTTACTGAAAATGAGTAGTCCCATACCATACCCATTGAATATCTTCAGCATAAACCTACAGTTACAGAAGATAACACATGGTAGTTTCAGAATAAAAATGTCTTCTATGTTTAATTTGGAAATCTCAAATGAGAAAAAAATTGAGGAAAGTAGTCATCCAGAGAAAGGAATATGGTTATAAACAAATTCTACTGGGGAAATGTGAAAAAAAGATGACATGTTGGTAAGAATAATAGTAAAGAGTTGTGGATGTGGCTCAACTGCAAGGAACTTTTAACATTTACTTAGTGTCTTCTAATACGTAATACCATAGAAGACCTTAGAAAAATAATATCCTAAATTCTTGTTTTATAGGGTAAAAATTCCATTGGCGCTAGTGAGGAAAATCCAGGTAAACTTCCTTGTTCTACTTTTGAAGAATATGTTTATAATTTATTTTTATTGCTATTAAAAATAAAATTTTTTTTAATAGTTATGAGAAAGAAGAGAGGAAGAGAAGATGAATCCTACAATATTGCAGAGGTCATGTCAAAAGAGGTAAAAATAAAGTGGAGTAAGCACATAAGATTCACTGTTGAGTAAAACCTGTTGAAGATTTTGAACTGTATTAAAACTGTGTGAATTGCTGTCAATCAGCTTTTCAGTCTGTAAGGGCTTATTTCAGGGAAGAAAATGGCACCATCTTCCTGTTAAGAGAACATGAGCTTGGCCTAATTAGAAATTATTATAATAAAAGATAAATAGTTATTATCAGAAATTATTTTAATTTCTTAAAACTTCAATACCTGATATTGAGGGGATTCCTGGTGGCTCAGCGGTTTGACGCCTGCCTTCGGCCCAGGGCGTGATCCTAGAGCCCTGGGATCGAGTCCCACCTTGGGCTCCCTGCATGGAGCCTGCTTCTTCCTCTGCCTGTGTCTCTCTGCCTTTCCCTCTCTCTCTCTCTCTGTGTCTCATGAATAAATAAATAAAATCTTTAAAAAAAAAAAAAAGACCTTATATTGAGAACTTTATTCTTGTTCCTTGTTGAGGACCTTTAGGGAACTGAAATCATATAGTCCTTTTTATTTTAAATATTTTAAAGATTCTGTTTATTTGAGAGAGTACAAGCTAGAGAGAGGAGAAGTAGAAGGAGCCCGACCTGAGGCTCAATCCCAGGACTTTGGGATCATGACCTGAGCTGAATGCAGACGCTTAACTGACTGAGCCACCCAGTCACTCCCATAATAGTCACTTAAAAAAACAGATCCTTTTTTACCTTCTTACTTAATAACTCATAAAACGGAAATTAAAAAGCATGTTCAGTTATAACAGACCTTAAGTATTATTTTTTTTAAGATTTTATTTATTTATTCTTGAGAGACACAGAGAAAGAGATGCAGGCAGAGGGAGAAGCAGGCTCCTCATGCTGAGCCTGATATGGGACTTGATCCCAGGGCCCTGGGATCACATCCTCAGCCAAAGGCAGATGCTCAACCACTGAACCACCCAGGTGCCCCGAGACCGTAAATATTCTTCAAGCATATTTTAATATGTTACATTCTTAAATTTAACAAAATTCTAACTACATTTTTCTTTAACTTGAAATTCAAACTGTTAAAATCTTCATAAAGTATAAAATAAGAAATTTCACATAATACTTTAAGGATGCACTCTGATATTTTCCTTTTTTTTTTTCTTCTTTCATTTAAAAATGTTGGTCAGGACCCATTTAATTGGATATGAAACAGCATGCAATTTGAAAAACACTGTTATTTAAGTATTATTTAGATTTATTGAAATTTAGCCAGTCCTCCAGCTGTTAATTTATCAAATATTGGTAGCATATCAGCTGTCGGCAGACTTTGTCCTAACATGCAGAAGATCAGTTGATCAAGAAAAGTAGACAGTGTCTTTCCTTAACTTCCATCCAGTGAGAAATCTATGTAAGTAAATAGTCCATTATAAATTGGATGCTGTCAAGCCTATAAAAGGATTCTAAACTCAGGCGCTAGGTTCATAAAATTTTTATCTAGAAGGTGGCATCTGAATTGTGACTTGAGGGGAAAAGCAAAATCATCTAAAGGTTGGCGAGAGTTAATAGGGAAATAGTAAGATATAGGGAAGATAATAGTGAAGTGTTCTAGGAAGAGAAAAGACTTCTTTGACAGACGTCCAGAGGCAGGAGAAATCCGGACAAGTTCAAAAAACTTAAAAATACATTTTTGTTTCCAGTTTGTATTGTAAATGAAAAGGTGGTGAAGAATGAAAACTATAGAGGTAAACAAGGTCAGGAGTTTAGTTAAAGGGTTTAATTTTTAACAGTACTTCATAGATGGTATTATGTTTTATCTTTTGATTCATTCACACATGGTTTTTTGTTTTTTTTTTTTTAAATTTATGAGAGACACAGAGAGAGAGAAAGGCAGAGACAGGCAGAGGGATAAGCAGGCTCAATGCAGGGAGCCTGATGTAGGACTCGATCCTGGGACTCCAGGGTCACTCCCTGAGCCAAAGGCAGATGCTTAACTGCTAAGCCACCCAGGCGTCCCACACATTGTTTTTCAAAAACGTTGAGCTTAGCTATTCATTTATTTTTGCTTAGTTTAAAAGACCACTCCCCTGTCAGTTCCTTGTATCCCTTCAGCCTTAGGGTTTGAATATATATACCTACAAGTACTTTACATATACACATGAAACACATGTAAGCATGTACATTATGTGTATGTCAGCCACTTAACTGATGTGTTCTATTCTATGCATCTTAAATTCAAGAAACTTTGAATATCTACCATTTCATCCCCTTTCTCCTCTGCATGTGCTATTCTCTCCTTAAACATACCCTATCTTTAATGATTATGCCCTAATGATAACTTTTTCAGATAATTTGATACAATACTCGCCTAATTCATCAAGTGGCACTCAGGTATTGCTTGTCTTCCTACCCTTAGGATTTATTAGGTACTTCAAAATCAGAGTTTTTTTATTCTGTGTTTTTAATTTATTTGTCTCTGCCTTTTGCTTTGCTCAAGATTGCAAATTCAGATGTCTGTCCACAGAGGCGTAAAGTGGGCTAGAGTTGAGACTATAATACATTTGGAAGTGATTCCTTAAATACCAGGAGTAGCCACAACTTAACTCTAGAGCCGGGGTTAGAAAACCTTTTCTGTGCAGAGCTGGATAGTTTTTTGTTTTGAATAGTTTAGTGGGTGACTACTCAAAGGTGAACTTTGCCGTTGTAGCCTGAGAGCAGTCATAGACAAATTAAGCAGATATGCTCAACTTTGTTCTACTTAAACTTTTATTTACAAAAACAGGCTGCCACCTGGAGTTGGTCTACAGGCTATAGTTTGCCAAACCCTGTAGTAGAGGATTACTGTTATGTGTGAATTTGGACTTAAGTCTCTTCAGATAAGCTTTGGCTTAAAAAATTAAAAAAACCTGGAACATTTAGGAAATATCCCAATTTTTAAGTGTTGCTAATTAATGCATAGTTTTATAAGACACTACAGCCTTAATTTTGCCTGAGATCCACCAGTTTGAGTCCTCTGTATTTTAATTACCTTGAGAGCCTTATCCCCATTTCCTGGCATGAAGTTAGAATAAATGTTTATTTAGTAAATAAATGAATGAACTACATACATTGTTACTTTATTTCTGTTTTCTTGATGTTCTAGGAAATTTTGTCTGTGGCTAAAAAAAATAAAAAGGAGAATGAGGTAAGAGATTTATGAGAGATATTAAATGTAGGAGCCATGTTTGTTTCCCTGATTATTAGCTCCTTTAATCTCCAGGGTACATTTATTTCTTTTAAAGATTTTATTTGAGAGAGACAGTGTGTGCATGAGCCGAGGATCAAGGGGGTGGGAGAGGGTGAAGGAGAAGCAGATTCCCCACTGAGCAGAGACCCCAGACATGGGGCTCAGTCCCAGGACCCTGGGATCATGACCTGAACCCAAGGTGACTGAGCCACCCACGCACCCTACTAGTGTACATTTTTTTCTCGGCAGGTACTTTATTACTTAACCTTAAAAATTTTTACTTTTTATCCTATCATATTTCTTCCTTATGTATCAACTTAAGGTGTCCTGTTGCATGTTTCTTAATGTGTAAATACTAGTTTATAGATCCTTGAGAGTTTAAGTGGTAATGCAAGTGCCTGTAACCATGTGCATTCCATATGTATATATTCCACAGCTTGTGGAAACTCTGAAAGATGCCTTGATCTTGTTTCTGACATTAAATATTATCTTTGGATCTTTTTGGGAAGGCTTCTCACCCCACCCTCATTTTATGTGGAGAAGTTCCTTGTTACCTGAGTAATCACTATCCAAGTCCCTTTAGTTACAAGATTTCTTTGGGAAGCAGAAACAATTGTAACATGAAAATGTTCACCAGGGGATATAGCAATTAACTTACTTATCTAAGATTAATAATAGGCTTTTGGGAAAATTGATGACATGATTATAAAATGAGAGATACTCTGGTTACCCATCATAATTTTGACCAAAATTTACATCTTATATATAAGTGCATTGATATTTATTCTTTGTTCAGTATAAGAATTAGTTTATGATAATTAACAGATAATTATAACTCAACAATATTAAATGTAAATGAGATTAAGCATATTTTTTTAAAGATATCATTTATTTATTAATGAGAGACAGAAAGAGGCAGAGGGAGAAGCAGACTCTCCAAGAGCCTGATGTGGGACTCTATCCCAGACCCTGGGATCACACTGAGTCAAAGGCAGACACTCAACTGCTGAGCCACCCAGGTGTCCCTAAGCATGTATTTTTAAAATATTCAGTTGTATTTTTTAAAGATAGAGCTTCAATCTCATTTCCCGTGATTTGCTATGAAATTTTGACCATTTTATAATATGCAGTAAGTAAATGTATACAATGCTTGTGTTAATTCTGATGAATTTTGATAAATATATACATCTGTGTAACTATCACCCAAATCAAGATTTAGAACGTTTTCATATGGTAGAGGGATCCCTTGTATCCTTTGCCAGTCATTTCTCCCACCACCAAACCTAGAAGCCAACTGCTTTTTGACTTCTGTCACAGACCAGTTTTGCCCAATTTTTTAACTTTTATTACAGACTAGTTCATACAAGTAAAATCTAAATATGTAGTCTTTTATTTCCTATTACTTTTTACTCAACATAGTTGATACTCATTTATATTGTTAACTACTAGTTTTTTTTTTTAATCGCTGAGTAGAATCCCATTGAATGAATATTATAATTTCTTTATCCATTTTCTGGATAGGTATTTGAGTTGTTTCCAGTTTGTGACTTATGAATAAGACTTCCATGATAATTTGTGTGCAAGTCAGTGTGGACATGCTTTCATGTTCTTGGTTGTATACCTAGGAATGGAATTGCTGGGTCATATCATAAATGTTTGTTTAACTTTATAAGAAAATAAGGATCTCTTCTTGAACACAGCATTTCACTCTTTAACAGCAATATGCAAAAGTTTCTGTTGATATTATTTCTAGCATTTCACTTAGTCTTTTATTTAGCCTTTTTACTGAATGTGAATGAATCTTGTATGGTTTTATTTTGTGTTTTCGTAATTACTAATGATGTAAAGCATATTTTCATCCTCTTAATGGCTGTGTGTTTTCTTTTATACAGTTTATAGAAGTTTCTATTGATATCTTTTATTGTTGATATAGGAGTTCTTTATATAATGTATAGGTTCTTTTTATGTTTTTTTCAAAGATTTTATTTATTTATTCATGAGAGACACAGAGAGAGAGAGAGAGAGAGAGAGGCAGAGACATAGGCAGAGGGAGAAGCAGGCACCATCCAGGGAGCCCAATGTTGGACTCCGTCCCGGGACTCCGGGATCATGCCCTGAGCTGACGGCAGACACTCACACGCTGAGCCACCCAGGTGTCCTGTATAGGTTTTTTGTCAGATTTATGTACTGTACTTTCTTTCAGTTTGTGGCTTGTCTACTCATTTTCTTTTTTTTTTTTTTTTTAATTTTTATTTATTTATGATAGTCACACACAGAGAGAGAGAGAGAGAGAGGCAGAGGCAGAGGCAGAGGCAGAGGGAGAAGCAGGCTCCATGCACCAGAAGCCCGACGTGGGATTCGATCCCGGGTCTCCAGGATCATGCCCTGGGCCAAAGGCAGGCGCTAAACCGCTGCGCCACCCAGGGATCCCTGTCTACTCATTTTCTTAACGGTATCTTCTAGTAGGCAGAACTTTTAGGTGTTTGGTTTGTTTTTTTTGTTTTTGTTTTGATAGAGTGTGAGTGAGAGAGCGTAGCAGAGAAAAGGGCAGAGGAAAAGGGAGAAACATACTCCCTGCTAAGCAGGGAGCCCCAAAGTGAGGCTTGATCCCAGATCACCAGGAGTCACTTAACCCACTGAGCCACCCAGGCTCCCCAGAACTTTCATTAAAGGTTTATAGTAGCTCAGTTTATCATTCCCCCACCCTGGACTTTGGTGGTTAGAGCGTTTTTGCCTTTTATAATAAATTTTTGCCTATCGTGAGGTTATCAATATATTTTTTTTAAGATTTTATTTATTTATTCATGAGAGACACACACACACAGAGAGAGGCAGACACACAGGCAGAGGGAGAAGCAGGCTCCATGCAGGGAGCCTGACGTGGGACTCGATCCTGGGTCTCCAGAATCACACCCCGGGCTGCAGGCGGCGCCAAACCACTGCGCCACCGGGGCTGCCCTCTATTTTCTTCTAAAAGCTTTACGGCTCTGGTTCTGATGTTTGGGATGCTCATCACTGATTACTTTTATGTATGGAATAGTGAAACTCAGGTTTGTAATTTTCCAGTTGAATATCTAGTGGCATTATTTTTGGTATTTCTCATTTATAAGACTTTCCCATCTCAATTGACTCAATCCTCATGTTCACATTCTTAATATAGGGCTGTGGACATCGCTAACCAATAAAATCTGTCATTGGTCATAGGTTGGTAATGAGTCCCTACAGATAAGTTGATACTCAAGTGTGATGTAGTTAGTTCTTAAACTTTACTTAATTTCCCCCTTTCCTGCAATGAAAGTAATTATTTATTTATTTATTTGTTTGGTTAATTTATTTTTTTTTAAGTAATTATTTAGATGGAAGTAAATGTTTCTGTTTCCTTGAAAGGAAATTTTTTTCTTTTTTCTTTTTTTTTTTTTTTAAGATGTCATTTATTTATTCATAGAGATGCAGAGAGAGAGAGGCAGAGACACAGGCAGAGGGAGAAGCAGGTTCCATACAGAGAGCCTGACATGGGACTCGATCCAGGGTCTCCAGATCACGCCCTGGGCTGCAGACAGCGCTAAACCGCTGCGCCACCGGGGCTGCCCTCATTTCTGTTTTTTACAGACATTATTCATTATCTTTGCTTTGGGTGAAAGAACTTACTATTAAGAAAATAGTTTAATAAATTCTTTTTTTTATTTTATTTTATTTTTAATTTTTATTTATTTATGATAGTCACACAGAGAGAGAGAGAGAGGCAGAGACACAGGCAGAGAGAGAAGCAGGCTCCATTCACCGGGAGCCCGATGTGGGATTCGATCCCGGGTCTCCAGGATCACGCCCTGGGCCAAAGGCAGGTGCCAAACCGCTGCGCCACCCAGGGATCCCTAGTAAATTCTTGAGTAGCTAATTTTAGAGGTTTGGATGGGAGGTAAAATTATAAAGGTCATTTCAATAGCATGTGCCTGTAATCTGAAAGAGTTATTGTCAGATTTTTTTTCCAATGGCTTTACACTTATGAGAGAATGGGGGTAACTGTCTCTTAGGTTTTCTTCCACAAATGGTTTTATTTCTCCATATTTGATTAATGGATTATAGGACTAGGTAAATTTTGATTAAGTTTTCTGATAAATAGAAGGTAACAGCATTATGTATCAAACTTCTAATTAAGCTTGTTTCTTTACAGAAAGAAAGCTCCTCTTCTAATCTCTGTGTAGAAGACCTTCAGAAAAACAAAGATTCAAATAGTATAATTAAAGATAGATTGTCTCAAACAGTTAGGCAGAACACTAAATTCTTTTTTGACCCAGTTCGGAAATGTAATGGACAGCCAGTACCCTTTCAGCAACCAAAACACTTCACAGGAGGAGTGATGCGATGGTACCAAGTGGAAGGCATGGAATGGCTTAGGGTAATGAATTCTTAATTTTAATACAAGATACTGGTTCATTCTACATAATAACCTATTTTTTTTTAATTTTTTATTTTATTTAATCATGAGAGACACACACAGAGAGAGAGGCACAGGCAGAGGGAGAAGCAGGCTCCACGCAGGGAGCCTGATGTGGGACTTGATCCTGGGTCTCCAGGATCACGCCCTGGGCTGAAGGCGGCGCTAACCCGCTGAGCCACCGGGCCTGCCCCATAATAACCTATTAATGTGCTGTACCACAACTTGAGTTGTTCCAAGTTTCGTTTTTTTTAAGATTTTATTTACTTATTTGACAGAGCACAAGCAGGGGGAGCTGCAGGCAGAGAGAGAGGGAGAAGTAGGCTCTCCGCGGAGCAGAGAGCCCAACATGGCACTTGATCCCAGGATCGGCATCATAACCTGAGCCAAAGGCGGACACTTAACTGACTTAGCCACCCAGGCACCCCTCAAGTTTCATTATTAAATGTGAAACTTTTGTGTGTAGATACTTTCTAATTTATCTACACTAAATTTTATTCAAGTGTTTTATTCAAGTCTGCCAGCATTTTTTTATGGCTTTGATAACCAACTTCCCACAATTGTTATTATAACAATGAATGTCAGTCTTACCATAATTACCATCTTTGAGTAAAAAGAAGAAATAAACTATTGCTAATCCAACAGGTGTTTATATCAGAATTTAAATACATTGTGTATTATTTTGTCCAGATGCTTTGGGAAAATGGAATTAATGGCATTTTAGCAGATGAAATGGGATTGGGGAAGACAGTTCAATGCATTGCTACAATCGCATTGATGATTCAGAGAGGAGTACCTGGACCTTTTCTTGTATGTGGCCCTTTGTCTACACTTCCTAACTGGATGGCTGAATTCCAGAGGTTTACACCAGATGTAAGCTGTGTTTCCTTTTGTTGACTATATTATAGTTTCACATATTTTATTTTGTTGCCTCAATTGTAGAATTGTTACTATAATTATATGGTTTCTGCACTACAGAAACACTATCTTGAGGATTTTTTAAGTTTATTTAAGTAATCTGTACACTCAGGATGGGGCTTAAAGTCATGACCTCGAGATCAAGAGCTGCATGCTCCTCTGAGCCAGCCAGGCACCTGTACTTGAGTTATTTTTCAAATTTTAGCAAAATCCACATTATGTGTATATGGAAGAATAGGTATTAGTAATCTCAAATATTTGCCAAATATATCCCTGGATCATTTTCAGTGCATTGGATAATTTCATTCACTTAAGACTGAACTTAAAGAGAAATTATTTCTCTTTCTATGGTGTTTTCCTTCCATTTATACGTATCATCTTAGCCATATCCTTGCCTTACACCTGATTTGTTTTTATGGCTTGTTTTCTCTTACAGTAGTAGAATATTAGAGGGAATTGACTCATTTTGCTATAGACAGAGCTAAGATTAAATTATCTTTTTTTTCCTCCTAAATGATTAATTGTATATTTTCCAAATTTTTGATATTTGCATTTTATTCTAAAGTTTGTTATAAATCAATATAAAATCTTTTAGATTCCTACTATGTTGTATCATGGGACCCAGCAGGAACGTCGAAAATTGGTAAAGAATATTCACAAGCGAAAAGGGACACTGCAGATTCATCCTGTGGTAATTACTTCATTTGAAATAGCCATGAGAGACCGAAATGCATTACAGGTACGATTGGTTTCTATTAAACTCTTAGTAATCCACAAACCACATTTTTCTTAGTTCATAGCACTTTCTTACCATCCAATAAGCATTTGTGTAATTTTTTTTTTTTCTGGTGAAAGCAATAGATTGTGTTCTACAGATTCTTCTAGAAACCATAAGTTTATATTAATAGATTGAGAGAAGATTGTAGTCTAACAAGAATTTAAAAAGTTGATGGCACTTGACCTATAGCTATAATATCAGCTTGTCATAAATCTAATCTGAGTATGTTACAGATACCTGACTTATGTTTTAAGTATATAGAACTTGTCCATTTAATTTTAATTAAGTAAGAATAGAATATATGAAGACAAGTTATTTTTATACTACTTCTGGATATATGGCATACCTGTTTTTTGTGTGTGCCATAGCTACTTATTTATCAGTGCCCACATTACAAAATAGTTGGAAAGTTAACCTTTGCTCATTGCCTCTCTGTTTTTCTTTTTCCCTGTTCATTTTTTGATATTTGCACTTTTCTATTACTGCTCCACCTATATCACATACAGGTTCTTTACTAATTTCTTTTTCCTTCCTCTGGTTGGTATATCAAATTTTACTTGTGTGCCAGAGGAAATTTGGAATATGAATTGCAATTGTGTTATTTCATAGTAAAAGCAGTATACACTGCGTGTAGGAAAAAGCATACAGACTTCAAAGCAATTCTGAGAATGCTGCTGCTGTATTAAATATTTTTATTAGTATATAGATATAATTGATACATTGTGTCTTGAAACTTCAGCTTTCTGCTAAATAATATAACATGAAGATATAATTATTTTGACCTCCCTACCTCACCCATATTAGAACAGATAACTTTCTTATCAATTCCATTTGCTAGTGGCTAGAATTTTTGTAATTCTCCCTTTCACTGAACTTAGGATATCATTTTTTTAGATGTTATTTATTTATTTATTTGACAGATAAGAGAGAGCCAGAGAGCACAAGGAATGGCAGAGGTTGAGGGATAAGCAGACTTCGCCCTTAGCAGGGAACCCGACATGGGGCTTAATCCCCGGACCCTGTGATCATGACCTGAGCCAAAGGCAAATACTTAACTGGCTGAGCCACCCATGTGCCCCTTAGGATATCATTTTAA
Source organism: Canis lupus dingo (assembly GCF_003254725.2). Taxonomy (NCBI): domain Eukaryota; kingdom Metazoa; phylum Chordata; class Mammalia; order Carnivora; family Canidae; genus Canis; species Canis lupus. Next base: position 8,767,221 of record NC_064270.1, read on the forward strand.
GGATCTTCACTTTCAGGGTGCAGGGCTCCTATTTATTGCTGAGTGGCAGCAGAAATATCTGTTAATAAATCATTTTTCAGAACCCTCATTTCTGTTGAATTGGGTTTTCTCTTTGCATTCGTATATTCATTTATATTTGTTTGGCTTTTTTATGGTAGATGTGTTATAGTGAGAGGTTTATTCAGGTTATTTGGTATTACCGGCAAAAGAAATCTCAAGTTGTTTTTCTTTTTAAAAAGTCAGTAGGGGCAGCCCCGGTGGCACAGCGTTTTAACGCTGCCTGCAGCCTGGGGTGTGATCCTGGAGACCCAGGATCAGGTCCCACATTGGGCTCCCTGCATGGAGCCTGCTTCTCCCTCTGCCTGTGTCTCTGCCTCTCTGCCTGCCTCTCTCTCTCTCTCTGCCTCTGAATAAATAAAAAATAAAGAACACAAGAAAGAAGTGTTGACAAGTATGTTTTCTACATACTTGTTTAAAAAAAAATAAAGTCAGTATTATGTTAAAAAAAAAAAGCTTTTTTGTTCTGCTATAAATGTAGTAAAATGAAATGCAAAAAATGCCCCATTTCATACTCTTCCCCTAATTTGCCAATCCTATTCTCCGAGGATACCTACTTGGAGATGAACTTTATGCTTGCCTGATCAAGATAAAAGAGAAAGTACAGATAATAAAAATAAGATTTTTTTGTCATTTTTGCTTTTTCTACAGGTTTTTTTTTTCTCCTTTGATATTATAATGCTCTGAATAAGATTGTGGTTTTGTTGTTTTTACTTTTTTTTTTTACCAGGTTTTGAAAAATGAGAAATTAAAATAATTTTGGGCCGCCCAGGTGACTTAGCAGTTTAGCGCTGCCTTCAGCCCAGGGCCTGATTCTGAAGACCCAGGATCGAGTCCCGCGTTGGGCTCCCTGCATGGAGTCTGCTTCTCCTTCTGCCTGTGTTTCTGCCTTTCTCTCTCTCTCTCTCTCTCTCTGTCATGATAAATAAATAAAATCTTTTTTAAAAATTAAAATAATTTTTATGATATCTTAATGAAAATAGATGGGTGGCTTTCTGTGAGGATAGAAATTACTAAAACTGCCTCCAGATGAAAGGGAAATGCTAAACTAACCCAATAGTTATGTAAGAAATGGAGAACACCTTGAGAGTGTCAATTTCAGATGTAGGCCTCAAGAATGAAAATTGTCTTAATTTTTCAGAGCATGTGGAACATGCTATAAATATATAAAAGTTTTTAGTTCTTTTTTAGGAATTTAGTATAACACTAATTAAAACCTGACAAAGCATTACACAGGGGAAACTCAGACTGCTGGTTTTGTTTTTTGTTTCATTGTTTTTAAGATTTATTTATTTTCTGAGAGAGAATGAGAGAGAGCACAAGTGGGAGGGATAGAGTAAGAAGGAAAGAGAATCCCAAACAGACTCCACACTTGAGTGCAAAGGCCAATGCGTGGCTTAGTCTCATGACCCTGAGATCACAATCTAAACCAATATCAAATTGGACACTTAACAAACTGCACCCCCCAGGCCAACTGAAGACTTGACCTCTTTGACTAAAGAATGTGAATTAAAAATTTTTTAATAAATAATCTAAAAGTAGATGGATATTAATTAGACATAGCCAACTGAGGTCTATTTTTTTTTTAAGATTTTATTTATTTATTCATGAGAGATGCAAAGGGAGAAGCAGGCTCCACGCGCAGGGAGCCTGATATGAGACTGGATCCCGGGACTCCAGGATCGCGCCTCGGGCCAAAGGCAGGCGTTAAACCACTAAGCCACCCAGGGATCTCCTGAGGTCTATTTTAGAAACACAGGTATACATCAGTTTTAGGGAATTTATTTATCCTTTTAATAGATCAGAGGAAAATAAGATCATCTCAGTAGATACAGAAATGTTATTTGATAAAGTTAAACATCCATCCCTGGTTTTATTTTTAGAATTGTTTTTAGGAAAAATTGTGAGATCATCATTTTAAAGTTTTTCCCTAAATTCCTTTTCTAGCACTGCTATTGGAAATACTTAATAGTAGATGAAGGACACAGGATTAAAAACATGAAATGCCGTCTAATCAGGGAGTTAAAACGATTCAATGCAGATAACAAGCTTCTTTTGACTGGTACTCCCTTGCAAAACAATTTGTCAGAACTTTGGTCATTGCTAAACTTTTTGTTGCCAGATGTATTTGATGACTTGAAAAGGTAGGTAAGCCAATTATTTAACTATTTTCTATACCTCTTTCTAACCTACTCAAACCTGTGCTCTTAGTTAGAATTACCTCCTTTCTTCTAGGTTGTTGGATTAAAATGATAGCTTTTTGGCAAGTTCTATTGACATCAATTATATGTCAATATAATTGATTTATGTGATAGGTTAACTTGTAATCATTTTTTTGTCTTACAGCTTTGAATCTTGGTTTGATATCACTAGTCTTTCTGAAACTGCTGAAGATATTATTGCTAAAGAAAGAGAACAGAATGTATTGCATATGCTGCACCAGGTTATGACTTTGTCTTACTCTTCTTAATGTGGACTCCTAGAATAAAAAAGGAACCCCCTAGATTAATGAACCTCTCAGATTTACTTTCTCCCTTGCTTTTCCCTACCCCCGAAGTCACTTTATAACAGAGCTCAAAGTGCTTTTCAAAATTTTGTCCTTTTCATGTAGATGCCTTTTATCCCTGTGGTTATTCATAGGTTTATCAGCCAAAAAATGAGTGTTTTTTACCCAGTGTTTGCCAGTAATATTTGAGTAATTCACTTCCTTGCATGATCCATATTTTTTTCCTGCAGTCTTCACCCATCCTTCTTTTCTTCTTGACTTTATTTATTTATTTTTTTAATTTTTTATTTATTTATGATAGTCACACACAGAAAGAGAGAGGCAGAGACACAGGCAGAGGGAGAAGCAGGCTCCATGCACCGGGAGCCCGACGTGGGATTCGATCCCGGGTCTCCAGGATCGCACCCTGGGCCAAAGGCAGGCGCCAAACCGCTGCGCCACCCAGGGATCCCTTCTTCTTGACTTTAGACAAACATAATCCAACAAAGATCTAGTCATTTTCATATGTGAGCCTAAAAACTTCTCAATTGTGCTTTGACAGTTGTATTCAAAATCCATTATAATTTTTTTCTTTAAAGTTTACATATTCATGATAAAAATGTGAAATAGTACAAAAATGGCAAGTAAAAATAAAATCCCAAATCATACTTTCCCTACCAAATCATTTGTATTTTTTTCCCTGATAATTGGTGTATTTGTTTCTGGGCTCCTATTTACAGATTTTTTTTTCTTTCTTAAACTGCTAGTAATTCCTCTCTGTCACTGGTAAGGTCTCTCTGTGCTTGGCTCTATACCTGTGGAGTATTTAAGTACAAAGCCCTAAAATGAATTTTCTTTATGTAAGTCAGTTATCAATTCATATTTCAAGGTAAGGTTATAAAGGATATACAATTAAAAGAACTCTTGTTTCTGTGTTTATAAATGTGAAAATTACATGTCCTCACACAACAGTAAGATGAATAAAAGGAATTTTAAGCTTGAAGTTTTAGAACTTCTAGTTTGTTGTATTTTGGAGCCCAACATGGGGCTTGAAATCAAGACCCTGAGATGAAGATCTGAGCTAAAATCAAAGTCGGATGCTTAAGGAGTTGAGCTACCCAGGCACCCCTGAAGTTTAAGAACCCCGGGAAGGAAACTCATTTCTACATCCATTTCTACATTCACACATCCATATGTGTTAGGTTTTTTGTTTGTTTGTTTTTTAAAGATTTTACTTATTCATAAGAGACCCACACACAGAGAGAGAGGCAGAGAAGCAGGTTCCACTGTAGGGAACCTGATGCGGGACCCGATCCCGGGACACCAGCATCACGCCCTGATTCGAAGGCAGGCACTCAACTGCTGAGTCCCCCAAGCATCCTGGTGTGTTAGTTTTCTACTAGTCCAAAACCTCACTTTAAATGCTGTGGGCTGTAACTTTAATCCTAAGAGGCATTAATGTCATCTTCTATTTTTTCAAATATTCAAGATATATTAGAGTTTCTGAAAAATTGGTAAATTTTGAAATGTTTTAGATAAAAACTATGAGTTTGTCATGTGGTCTGGTCTGAAGAAATTTCAAGAAGATATTTTATCTCTCCTTTCAAAACTTAATAGTATTTATAAAGGAAAAAAGAGAAGGGACAAAGAGGTATGTGGAGAGAGTATTCCCTGAAAGCATAAGAATGCTTAACATTCACATGTTTTATTTATGTTTAAATTTTAGATTCTAACACCTTTCTTACTGAGAAGACTAAAATCTGATGTTGCTCTTGAAGTTCCTCCTAAACGAGAAGTAGTTGTTTATGCACCACTTTCAAAGAAACAAGAGATCTTTTATACAGCCATTGTGAACCGTACAATTGCAAACATGTTTGGATGCAGTGAGGTAGAGTGTAGATTTGAAATAAACTATAAATAACAGTTGGCATTGGAAATTTCGTGGTTGATTTTAATCTTAGTGCTTATTACCTCTTTTTAGGACTTGTAGAGGGTAACTAGTTCTAACTAGCATATAAAGCATAAGTTGAATTACAAAAATTGTCACCTAGTAATTCTGTGATCCTACTAAAATTCAGTTGATGGCTCATGCATTAATTGCTTTATAGTTATCTGGAATGTTTGTTAAAATTTGTTATTGTGTCCTAGATTAACCCTGATCATGCTATTTGGGGATTGGACTTATATTTGAACAAGCACATAGTAAGAGTTTTCTCAGCTAGACCAGTCTCCCCTCCACGTACATAATCCCTTTATAGGAAGTGATTGATCTCCAAAAAATTTAATAGAATACCTTATTTGAAAGAACAACCTTCTTTAGTCACCTACCATATTATAAAAGATTAAAGTGGAATGTGATTATAACTAAAGTGTAGAAGACCTTTATTTTATTTTTTTTTAAGATTTTATTTATTTATTCATGAGAGACACAAAGAGAGAGAGAGAGGCAGAGACACAGGCAGAGGAAGAAGCAGGCTCCATGCAAGGAGCCTGACGTGGGACTCGATTCCGGGTCTCCAGGATCACAACCTGGACCGAAGGCGGCAGTAAACCGCTGAGCCACTGGGGCTGCCCTAGAAGACCTTTAAATTATGTTTATGTAAATTATGTTTCAAAACATTAGTGGCTCTATACATTTCTGTTTTGTACAACTATTCTCTTCCCCAATTTTTATTATAATTAAAGGGAGGATATGTCTTTTTAGCTACTAGAACTTTATAATCATTACTTAATATGAGGAATTTCATTGCAGTGTTAAAGCCAAAGAAATACTCTCTAACGCAAATATGTGGAGTCCCTTAATTTAGCCCTAAGTTATTAAATTTCTTTATATAAGTTCAAAACCGTTACATCATCCTTAATTTTTTCTGCGAATATATGAAAGCATTTACCCTAATTCTCTGATACTGTCGTAAGCATTAAAATAATTCGACTTCACATGACATTTGCAGTTGGCCAAAATTTATAGATCCTTGATTTTATGCCTTTGGAAATCACTAAACTTGATGATGAAAGACAATTATTTTTTTCTTATGTCTAAAAACATTTGCACATTAAAGAAATTACAACCCACTTTGTATATGTTTAGAATTTAAGGGTATAGCTTTTTAAACATACATTCCTTTTTAAATTCACTTTTAGAAAGAAACCGTTGAGCTAAGTCCCACTGGACGACCAAGACGGCGAGCCAGAAAGTCAATAAATTACAGCAAAATAGATGATTTCCCTAATGAATTGGAAAAACTGATCAGTCAAATGCAGCCAGAAGTAGACCGAGAAAGGTGTGAGTTTAAAATAAATTTAAGTATTCTTTAAACTGATCCTTTTTGTCTTTCTCACATTCATGGATTATGTTTTTGGTAGAGCTGTTGTGGAAACAAATATCCCTGTGGAATCTGAAGTTAATCTGAAACTGCAGAATATAATGATGCTCCTTCGTAAGTGTTGTAATCATCCATATTTGATTGAATACCCTATAGACCCAGTCACACAGGAGTTTAAGGTGAATACCATTTAATAGTGTACTGTTCTGATTTCTGTAATTCATTCTTCGTCTCTCTCTCTCTACCATCCTCCCTTTCTCCCTCAACTCAAATAAATTAATAAATCTTTAAAAAAAGAATAAACTCCGACATCTGTGCAGTAAGTTTAAACTTACAGTTCTCCTATTATAAAATACCCTTTCAGGGGCACCTGGGTGACTCAGTTGGTGATGCATCTGCCTTTGGCTCAGGTCCTGATCATGGCGTCCTGGGATTGAGCCCAGTGCCAGGCTCTCTGCTCAGTGAGGAGTCTTCCTCTTCTCTCTCTGCTCCTCTGCCCCCACTCATGTTCTCTCTCTCTCTCTCAAATAAATAAATAAAATCTTTTTATTTTTTAGATTTTATTTATTCATGAGAGACAGAGAGGCAGAGGGAGAAGCACACTCCCTATGAGGAGCCTGATGTGGGACTTGGTCCTAGGACCCTGGGATCACGACCTGAGCGAAGGCAGACACTCCACCACTGAGCTACCCACGTGGCCCAAATAAAATTTTTTTTAAAAATAAAGCATTTGGGAGAGGAGCGGGGAGGATAAATCAAGGGGGGACTTCATTTGATTTCCATTTTTGTGAAGTCATTTATTTTTTTGAGGGAGTATGTGTGTGTAAACAGGAGAGGGGCAGAGGGAGAGAGAATCTTAAGCTGCCTCCATGCTCAGTGTGGAGCCCCATGTGGGGCTTGATCTCATGATTCTGAGATCATGACCTGAACTGAAATCAAGAGTTGGGTGCTTAACCGATTGAGCTATCCAGGTGCCCTCAATTTTAAATTCTAGAGTGTGTCTTTCCTTGAGAAAGAACTATCTTCTGATTTAAAAAGATCAAATAATAAGGTCAATTTTTCTTTAAGATTTTATTTATTTATTCATGAAACACAGAGAGGCAGAGACACAGACAAAGGGAGAAGCAGGCTCCATGCAGGAAGCCTGGTGTGTGGGACTTGATCCTAGAACCCCGGGATCACACCCTGAGTCAAAGACCGACGCTAAACTGCTGAGCCACCCAGGCAGGCGTCCCTCAATTTTTTTTTTTTAATTTAAAGTTTAATGGGGACTTGTCATTGAAAATGAACTATTTACCTGGATTTTATTTTGATAAAAGACAGATTACTAGTAATTATTGTGACTGATTTTTCTGTTCTTCTTTGCCTGCTTTTAAGATTGATGAAGAATTGGTAACAAATTCTGGGAAATTCTTAATTTTGGATCGAATGCTGCCAGAACTAAAAGCCAGAGGTCACAAGGTGGTACTTTTGATTGGATTTTTGGTTGCTTAATTACCTCTTATTAATTGATACAGATACTATGATATATTTAAATTTCAGGTGCTGCTTTTTTCACAAATGACAAGAATGTTGGACATTTTGATGGATTATTGCCACTTCAGAAATTTCAACTTTAGCAGGCTTGATGGATCCATGTCTTATTCAGAGAGAGAAAAAAATGTAAGAATGCTTACATCATACGTACCAAATTCTCTTTTGTAACTGTCTTGATTTCTAATGTAATGTTCAGAGTAGACCCTCAAATTGGTAGACTAAACACCTTGTAGCAGGGTCAAAAATATAAGCATTTTTATTTAGTAAGCCTTAATGTTTCTTAAATTATGTATATTTTCTGGTCCAACTTGACTTAATATCCTACTTCACTACCACTGTGACTGTAAGGATATTGAGATAACCAGATCTTTTTTTCTTTTTTTTTTTTTTTTTTTTTAATTTATGATAGTCACACAGAGAGAGAGAGGCAGAGACACAGGCAGAGGGAGAAGCAGGCTCCATGCACCAGGAGCCCGACGTGGGATTCGATCCTGGGTCTCCAGGATCACGCCCTGGGCCAAAGGCAGGCGCTAAACCGCTGCGCCACCCAGGGATCCCACCAGATCTTTTTTTCTCCTGAGTTTGGCTCTTCCCTCTACTCCAACATTTCACTAGAAATTTAAACTCTATAGCAGTTGAAGAATTTTACAGGAACCACCTGTAAATCCACCGAGAACCTGCTGTTAGCCTATCCTATTCCTTTTTTGTCACATACATGTGATCAAGAATCAGTCCATTTCTGTATCTACTTAACATTTTATCTTTTGGGGGATATTTCAAAATAAATTATAGATGATACTTCTATTTCAGCATATTTTGTCTTTTTGGGTAAATTTTACATATCCTGAGGTGAATAAAGGAAAGTGTTTATTTTCTGAGTTTTAATGAATGTATATATGTGTGACCCAAACTCCTATCAAGGTACAACAACTTAACATCAGCTCAGAAAGTTCTCTCAGGCAACCTACCTGCCTACCCCATCTCCTGGGAAACCACTTGGGGTTTTTGTTGTTGTTCAGTCCTTATATCTTAAGAAAAGATGACCTAAGCTTTAAAAAAAATAGTATTATTAAATATTCTTCCTTAAACTTCCCTTGTGATGTGTGAGTTTTCTTTTTTAACAAAAATATCTTTTATTTATTTATTTATTTATTTACTTACTTATTTACTTATTTATTTTTATTCATGAGAGACCCAAAGAGGCAGAGACACAGGCAGAGGGAGAAGCAGGTCCCATGCAAGGAGCCCGATGTGGGACTCGATCCCGGGTCTCCAGGATCATGCCCTGGGCCTAAGGCGGCACCAAACCACCAAGCCACCCGGGCTGCTCCTTCCCCCCCTTTTTAAGAATTTATTTATTTATTTATTAGAGTGAAAGAGAACATAAGCAGGGGGAGCCGCAGAGAGGTGGATAAGAATCAGGCTCCCTCTACAGGGAGCCAGATGTGAGGCTCCACCCCAGGGTCAGAGATCATGACCTGAGCCTCCAGTAGACACTTGACCAACTAAGCCACACGAGTGCCCCAACAAAAATGTCCTTAATAAAAGAGGGGCTTGGAAAACAAATGAAATTAACCTAAGCAAAAGATGTTTATAAGCTAATTATTTGCTAGATCTGAATGATTGATTCAGTCTCCAGTGGATACACCTTTTAATTGTTATAACAAAATAATTTTCCTCTTTGGTTCTTTTGGTTAGCGTTAGTTCTGTTTTTATTTCTAATGCTCATTGCTATGATTTATTAGAGTGAAAGGGTACAGGTTAAAATCAGCAAAAAGGGGCAGCTTGGGTGGCTCAATGGTTTAGCGCCACCTTCAGCCTAGGATGTGGTTCTGGAGTCCTGGGATTAAGTCCAACATCGGGCTCCCCGCACAGAGCCTGCTTCTCCCTCTCTCTGCCTGTGTCTCTGCCTCTCTGTCTTTCATGAATAAATAAATAAATAAATCTTAAAAAAAAAAATCAGCAAAAAGTTGACTCACATAGGGTGAAGTCTAGGAGAAACTAGATGTGAGTTTTCAGTGAGGTCACATAGGCAGCATTTAATTGTCCCAGCAGCAGTTTGTAACTGCACATGTGAAGTAAGCCAGAGAAGCTCATTGAGCCTTGGTGTGCAGGGTTTCCATTGAAGGTTAGTCACATAGGCATTATGTATCTGTGTGACTGGCCTGAGTTACCCAGTCTCAAGGCCCTCTAAAGATCAAATTGATTAGAGTGCTTCCCCGGTTTACTGTCTTAACCTGGGCAGTAGGTATGCTTAGCGATTTTTTTTTTTTTTTTAATTTCATGGGAGGGGAGTCTGATAACTTTCTTTTTTTCAGCAAATTGGTCTTTTTCAACTTTCATGACTTCTGGGTTTTTCAGTATTTATTTACTCCATATTGAAAGTGCTGTAGATACTGAAGAATTCATACTTAGTTTGAAGAATGCTGGTTATTCTTTACTTTTTTTTTTTTTTTTTTTTCTGCTTTTAGATGCACAGCTTCAACACAGATCCAGATGTATTTATCTTCTTAGTGAGTACACGAGCTGGTGGCCTGGGCATTAATTTGACTGCAGCAGATACAGTTATCATTTATGATAGTGATTGGGTAAGTTGGAAGTATGGCAATATACTGTTATATTTCCATTCTGAACTTTTTATCTTTCAATGTGCATTTTGCGGTTTTATCTATTATCTTTCATTGTATGCTTTGCAGTTTTGTTTATCTGTTTTGAAAGGGTATCCCATCTTAAGACAAAAATCATTACCAAGTGCCCTGTATGTAAAGACTTGAACATATTTTATCATTGGAACCATTCTAGAAATCTAAAATGAGTTAGGAGACTTTAAAAGATTCGATTGGATCATGCATTTGACTTTACCCATTTAGTAGGAGTTTAAATAACTTTAATGTTAAACTGTTAAATATTGGGACCCCTGGGTGGCTCAGCGGTTGAACATCTGCCTTTGACTCAGGGCATGCTTCTGGAGTCCCGGGATCGAGTGCCGCATCAGGCTCCCTGCATGGAGCCTGCTTCTCCCTCTTTGTAGGTCTCTGTCTCTCTCTCTCTCTCTCTGTCTCTCATGAATAAATAAATAAAATCTTTAAAATAATAATAAATAAACTGTTAAATATTATTAAATATTATTTTTCTCTATCACTTTAAGAATCCTCAGTCGGATCTTCAGGCCCAAGATAGATGTCATAGAATTGGTCAGACAAAGCCAGTTGTTGTATATCGTCTTGTCACAGCAAATACTATCGATCAGAAAATTGTGGAAAGAGCAGCTGCTAAAAGAAAACTGGAAAAGTTGATCATCCACAAAAGTAAATAATACTTTGTAGTACTTTTCTTATTTCAGTTGTCTGTTGTATATTGTGAGATTTCATTACTGTTATTTTCTTGTAATAGAAATTGGCACAACTTAGTGTAGGATTTAGAGTTAGTGAAGAGGTCGCTCAGTTAGGTCAGCATCTGACTCTCGATCTCACCTCAGGTCTTGATCTTAGGGTCGTGAGTTAAAGTCCCATATTTGGTTCCATGCTGGGCCTGAAGTCTACTTAAAAAAATAAATAGTGGGGAATTTACAGCTGTAAAGACCTATACTAGGTTTGTATGACTATAAACAGAAATGAAGAAAAAACTAATGGTAGTATCTAGATAAGGAGCAGAGGGGGCAGAGAAAACTCCAGGACACTTTCAAAGTGCTATATCTTAACCTCTGTCCTGGGGATTTGGCATGATGTTAATGCTTATTCTTGGTAAGAGATTACCTGCCAAAAGACTTTACGAAGACTTCAAGCCACTTCTTACAAGTCCAGTATACTAAATACTAAAAATACATTGAAGTAGCGCTATTAAAAATGTATTTACTTGGTTGAACTCACTTTTTCAAAAAATATTTGGCTCTAGAACATTCTTTTCATCATTTTAAACCTAGTATTTTTTAAATAGTGTGTTTTTATTTTTGAAGATGGGGAGAGAAGATTGCGGGGATAGACAGGGAGGGAGAGAGAAAATCTCAAGCAGGCTCCATGCCCAGCATGGACCCCACCCAATGCAAGCCTTAGTCTCACAACCCTGAGATCATGACCCGGGCTGAAATCAAGAGGAATACTTAACCGACGGAGTCACCCAGGCACAAATACAGTGTTTATAAACTAGAAAAGATTCTGAGAAGTAGGGGAAGTAGAGTAAGTAAGGCATTGGTGTTTTATATTTTGTTCCCTAAGATTCTACTTTTATTTGTGTAATATCAAATTCTATTTGGAGAAATTGGCTCTATGGCTATCTTAACAAAAGTTGAAAACATCTATAAGTTGTGAAGCCTAGAGAAATAGGAACATGATAATGTTGAAAATCACTATCAGTTTGTTTTCTACTACTTTTCTACCTGCTTTCTACTTAAATACTTTGTCTCACATATATGACTGAAGGAAATGTGGGTTAGCTTTTAGAAATCTTCAGTTTAACTTGACTGAACATTTAGATTGTACTTGGAATTTACACTGGAGGAAAAAAGAACTTTTCTAATAAGATTTTGTGCAAATTAAAATTTTTTCACCTGTGTTTATTTAGAAATTTTAGTGATGAGATAAATTTTCTTTATGGACTATAATTTAAATTCAGTAAAGTGTATGTCTAGTTTTCTTTTCCCAATTCCGTTTTCAGCATTTTGAAAAATTTATATCAAAAAACAATTTGAAAGGAATTTTTTAAGTACTGACTTTGTTGAGGTAATATACATACAGTAAAATACTGATGGTAAGTGTACAGATTCATGGATTTTGACAAATGTATACACTTGTAACTATTCTCCAGATCAAGGTAACAAAGCTCTGGTTCATCCAAAAGCATTTCCTTGTGCATCATTTTCCATGTTCCCTTGTCTCTCAGTAAAAGGCAATCACTGTTTCAGTTTCTGCCACATAGAGAAGTTTTCCTAATCTCATATGTGAATTCATTTGTATGTATGGAGCTACTTTTGTTCATAGTATTTTAAGATTTGTTGATGTGTGTATTAGAAGTTAATAGTTTATCCATTCTTTATTAATGTTTAAATTGTTTTCTAGATTTTGTTTTTTATGAGTAAGGTGCTCTTGTTTGCTCAAGAGTTTGTGGACATATGCCTTTGTTCTTGGTCTTTGAATGAGTGTATGTTTACCTATAGGAAATTGCTAAACTTTTCCCCAAGTGGGCATACCATTTTATACTTCTACCAGCAGAGTATGAGAGTTGTGGTTGCTTTTCTTCCTTATTAACACTTGACTTTGCTTGTTGTTTTTAACATAAGCCATTCTTTACTGGTTTGTAATGTATATTTTGGCTTTAAAAGTAATTTTCAGTGTTTTCAATTTCTTGAAAATTTTTTCTAGATCATTTCAAAGGTGGTCAGTCTGGATTAAATCAATCTAAGAATTTCTTAGACCCTAAGGAATTAATGGAATTATTAAAATCTAGAGATTATGAAAGGTAAGCCTTTTTTTTAACTTGAGAAAAATGTAATTCAGTTTTGATTTATCATAAGGACTTGAATATTTTGTTTCCTTACAGGGAAGTAAAGGGATCAAGAGAGAAGGTCATTAGTGATAAAGATCTGGAGTTGTTGCTAGATCGAAGTGATCTCATTGGCAAGTATCATGCTTTTATTTTCTTTAACAGAAACTGAAACAGTCATGTAAGAAGAGAGAATAGTAATACTATACTCTTATATGTAATTCATTCAGCCACTAGTCCATATTTTTTTTCATTGTGAAAATTTTGTCAGAATCTTTAAATTATGAGATTTTACTCTTTCACTCAGGCATCTTTTACTGAGAACATGTCTTTAAACATGGTCACTATGTCGTAATTACGTTATTACATTTAAGAAAACTGACACTAAACCTTTGATATCATCTACCTAGGCCATGTCAAGATTTCCCCAGTGGTCTCAAATCTTTAAATTCAGGATCCAGATTTCACTGTTGACTCTCTTTTCTTCCGTAACACCTTCCTCACTTTTACCATGTCATTGACAAAAACTGAATTGTTTGTTTTATATAATGACCTACATTCTGGAATTGGCTGGGTTTTTTTGTTTGTTTACCCCTTTTGTATTGTTCTTTGATTTGTTCCTCAGTCTACTTATTTTCTGAAAAGTGGTAATAGCTATGTACATAGCTATACAAGCTTAGATCCAGGTTCCATTTCTTAGGAATACTTTGTTCTTTCTCTCTTTGAGAAAAGCACTTGTTAGCATTTATTTATTTATTTAGGTTTTATTTATTTATTCATGAGAGACCGAGAGAGAGAGAGAGAGAGAGAGAGAGAGAGAGAGAGAGTCAGAGACACAGGCAGAGGGGAAGCAGGCTCCATGCAGGGAGCCCGACGTGGGACTCGATTCTGGGTCTCCAGGATCACACGCCGGGCTGCAGGTGGCGCTAAACTGCTGCGCCACAGGGGCTGCCCACTTGTTAGAGTTTAATGAGTCTCCTTCCATTTGGCTTTAAGCTACCAGGACATCCCCCACCACTACCACCACTATTAATCTTCTCAGCTCTTCTGCTAAAGAATTTAACCTTCTGTGATGACAGGCTGATTTGGGAGCTTTCCCTTCTGCAGAACTTTGTGACTTGATTGCATTTTGTCAGTCGTAGAATCAGTTTCAGTCTTGTTTTTCCTGCATTTATTTGCCAGTGTCTGTTCACTAATAAAGGTTGGCAGATGTGCAGAAGGTCCGACTCCTCTTTAAGTGGTAATGCACCATACCAGCTTTCCCAAAGTAACCTGGGTGATGTTTTTTGAAGTTGATCCTGCGTTGATGCTACCAGCATTACCCTGGCCTTCTGGGTGCTGTTGGTACTTGTCATTTTGGTTGTGGTTCACATCCTGACATTTCCAGGTCTTCCATAGTCTGGGTGCTATTTTATTTTACTTTTTAAGATTTTATTTATTTATTTATTCGAGAGAGAGAGAGAGAGAGGCAGAGACACAGGCAGAGAGAGAAGCAGGCTCCGTGCCGGGAGCCTGATGCAGGACTCGATCCCGGGTCTCCAGGACCACGTCCTGGGCCGAAGGCAACCACTAAACCGCAAAGCCACCTAGGGATCCCCATGGATGCTATTTTAGCAGCCAAGACAAAGGAACTGTTGTAGTTTAAATCCTCCCAGGAGGCACATATATCTGAGTTTCTCCTTTTTAGTGAGCTAAGATTAGCCAGCTGATTCAGGCTGATCTTATTATAAAGTTCTATGTTCTATTTAACCTGATGGTTTTAGTTAAGAATTTTTCCCTATCAACTCTTTGGTTACTCTGTACAGGATAAATTGTTTCTTTTATTTATCAATCTTTAGAATAATGAGTTGATGCCTACAATGGTAACCATAAATTATCTTGAAAACAAATATACTAAATATTTTTAGCTCATCATTTCCTAATTAGTTTATAACAGTACTAATATCTATGCTCTCGATTGTGTGTATTGTATCTATAGAGTAGAAATACTAAATAATGGTGTACTACTGCATATCTTTTCCGAACCCTAGTTCAACACTGTTATGGTGGTAGCTTGGTATTGATGATGGTAGGGATATTTAATACCATAGAGATAGGAAAAAAACTACAAATCAGGGCCTTTTGGTGGGCAGGGCATCAGGGAAGTGGATTATTAAACATTTATGAGCACATTACTGAGTTTAGTTTCATGGTGTCTTCAACTTCGTTTCAAATACCTCTTCTTTTTATATATTCTAGATGTAAATCCTTTATCCAATACGTGTTTTTTTGTTTTGTTTTTTTCCCCCTAAATTCTGCACCCAGTGTAGTTCTCAAACCTATGACCCTGAGATCAAGAGTCACGTGCTCTACCTACTGAGCCAGCCAGGCACCCCTTGTCTTGCACTTTTCTTAATTAGTGTCTTTTGAAGGTCAAAAATGTTTAATTTTGATAAAGTCTAGATCTTTTTTTGTTACTACTCATGATTTTGATGTCATGTGTAAGTAATCTTTGCCTGGTGAAGGTCATGGTGTTTTCTTTGAAGAATTACAGTTTTAGTTCTTGGATCTGAGTTAATGTTTCTGTGTAGAGTATGAGGTAAAAGTTTAAATTTCTTGTGCATATTGCACCATTTGTTGAAAAGACTATTCTTTCCCTATCGAATTGCCTTGACACTGTTATTATAAGTCAATTGATCATAAATCTTCAGGTTTAATTGTGTACTATGAATTCTGGCCCCTTCGTCTGTTTGTCAGTCCTATGCCACTAGCACACTGTCTTGATTATAGCTTTGTGGTCAATATTGAAACTGAAGAGTGAATCCAATTTTGTTCTTTTTCTTTCTTTTCAATTTTGTTCTTTTTCAAAATAAGTTTTAGCTATTTTGAATTCTTTGCATGTTTAGTTTCAAATATTCATGAAAAAATAAGAGAAAGATGAGTCCTATGGCCAAATCTTAAATATATTATCAAATAAAAATCAGCCATATAGGGGTCCCTAGCTGACTTAGTCTGTGAAGTGTACAACTCTTGATCTTGGGGTGTAGGTTCAAACCCTGCATTAGGTATAGAGATTATACAAAAATTTAAATCTTTCACCTCCATTTTTCTTAAATTAGATATGGAGAATAATGGGCAGCCTGGGTGGCTCAGCGGTTTAGCGCTGCCTTCAGCCCAGGGCGTGATCCTGGAGACCCGGGATCTAGTTCCACATCAGGCTCCCTGCATGGGGCCTGCTTCTTCCTCTGCCTGTGTCTTTGTGCCTCTCTCTCTCTCTCTCTCTCTCTCTCTCACATGAATAAATAAATAAATATCTTTTTTAAAAAAGATAGGGAGAAGAATGTTGTTAATCTGGTAAAATGCATTCATCCAGTAAATTCCTAAAATCAAGAGCAATCAAGGATAACAGCTCTCATTCCCACTGTACAGTATACAACATTGTATAATTTACAAGGAAGTCCTAACTAATGGTATAAAATAAAATAGGTAGGGGAGTAGTAATTGGTTTTAGTGTAGTATTTGCAGATAATATAATCATCTCCATAGAAAGTTAGGGAATTTAGAGATTTTTAAAATAGAAGTTGAGGGGATCCCTGGGTGGTGCAGCGGTTTGGCGCCTGCCTTTGGCCCAGGGCGCGATCCCGGAGACCCGGGATCGAATCCCACATCGGGTTCCCGGTGCATGGAGCCTGCTTCTCCCTCTGCCTGTGTCTCTGCCTCTCTCTCTCTCTCTCTCTCTGTGACTATCATAAATAAATAAATTAAAAAAAAAATAGAAGTTGAGAAGGTTGCTAATAATTAATAGTATGTGTATCAGCAATAATTATTTTGAAAATCAGATGTTTCAGGGGCACCTGGGTGGCTCAGTGGTTGAGTGTCTGCCTTTGGCTCAGGTTGTGGTCCTGGGGTCCTAGGATCAAGCTCTGCTTCAGGCTTCGCATGAGGAGCCTGCTTTTCCCTCTGCCTATGTCTCTGCCTCTTTCTGTGTGTGTCTGATTGATTGATTGATAGAATATTAAAAAAAAAAAAAAAGGAAAGGAAAGAAAATAAGATGATTCCAATAGCTTCTTTAAGGCCATTATGGGCAAAATTATGAAGCCTAGAAGGACTGAATAAATGTACATGATTTAACTATATTCATGGAGGTGAATTATGAATATAGGTAAATATGTACATGTTAAAGGATAAGTCATTCTTCCCTAACTTAATAGTCTTTATATGATTTTCTAATTAAAACCCCAATAGGGGATCTCTGGGTGGCTCAGCAGTTTGACATCTGCCTTCGGCCCGGGGCATGGTCCTGGGGTCCCGGGATCGAGTCCCGTTTCGGGCTCCTTGCATTGGAGCCTGCTTCTCCCCTCTGCCTGTGTCTCTGCCTCTCTCTCTCTCTCTCTCTCTCTCTCTGTGTGTGTCTCTAATGAATAAATAAATAAAATCTTAAAAAAAATAAAGCCCCAATATGTCTCTTTAAAGAACTATGACAGGCAGTTTTCAAAATTTATATGGAAGATTAGTAAAGGCCAAAGAGCCAGGACAATTTTGAAGAACAAAATATTCCATACCATGTATTAAGATAAAATTTAAAATATATATATAAATTTTTTTTAAGATTTTATTTATTCATGAGAGAGAGAGACAGGCAGAGACACAGGCAGACGGATAAGCAGGCTCCTATATAAAATCTTAAAAAAAAAAAAAAAAGGACACCTGGGTGGCTCAGTGGTTGAGCCATCTGCCTTTGGCTCAGGACATGATCCCAGAGTCCCGGGATCGAGTCCCACATCGGGCTCCCTGCATGGAGCCTGCTTCTCCCTCTGCCTGTCTCTGTCTCTCATGAATAAATTAATATAATCTTGAAATAAATAAAGGTCATAATAATCAAGACCAGAATTAGCATATGATAGGATAAGTGGACCAGTGGTTTGGTGAATCCAGAAAGTCAACCAAACTTGAATGGAAAATCAGTAAATGACAGAAATGGCAATTCAGACTAGAGAGAGGGAATTCCTATTATTCAAATGCATGATATAAGGACATTTCTAATCAACATCTGAGAGACCTCATACTCAACAAATTCTTTTTTTTTTTTTTTTTTTTTCCAACAAATTCTACATAGATTAATCTAACTGGTCAAAACCTAAATATTAAAAGCGAAACTTTTTAAAAATAGGCATATATATGTATGATTTTATTTTATTATTTTTTAAAGATTTTATTTATTCATTCATGAGAGACACAGGGAGAGAGAGAGTCAGAAACACAGGTAGAGGGAGAAGCGGGCCCCATGCAGGGAGCCCAATGTGGGACTCTCCGGCCTCCAGGATCACGCCCTGGGCCGAAGGAAGCATCAAACCTCTGAGCCAGCCAGGGGATCCCCTATATGTATGATTTTAAAACAGGAAAAGAATTTTTTTTTTTAAGTTTATTTTAAGATTTTATTTCTTTATTCATGAGAGGCAGAGACACAGGCAGAGGGAGAAGCAGGCTTCGTGCAGGGAGCCACCCAGGCGTCTGAGGGAAAGAATTAAGGTACAAAATTAAATCAATAGATTTTATTGCTTTAAAGACTTGTATGAAAACAGATGATATCATAAACAGAGATTAGAGACAAACCACAGAAATATTTGCAACACATACAGATAACTAAAAGCAAGAAAAATGGACAACTTGAGTGGTTACCAGGAAAGAAGTGGCCAGTGAACATACAAAGATGTTTCAACAGCCAAAGAAATTGGAGTAATGCCATTCAAAATCAGTAGAGATTTCACTCCGTAGCTATCATTCACAAAAATGTAAAAGAGCGGGATGCCTGGGTGGCTCAGTGGCTGAGTGTTTGCTTTCAGCTCAGGGCATGATCCCCCAGGGTCCTGGGATCCAGTGCCACATTGGGCTCCCCACAGGAAGTTTGCTTCTCCCTCTCTGCCTATGTCTCTGACTCTTTCTCGATGTCTCTCATGAATAAATAAATAAAATATTTTTTTTAATAAAATCTTTTTTTAAAAAAAAATGTAAAAGACCACATATTAGCCGTGGGGGATGTGTATGAAGATAATTATCATGGTATCTTGCCTCTCAGCTTTTAAACTAACCATGATTGGGCTTTTTTTTTTTTTTTAAATATCCGAAAATGCAATTTCGAATTGGTGCTCTATACTCGTGTATCTTAAATTCAGCAGAAGTGATTTTGATTAGCAAACTGATGTTTGTTCCTTAGACGTCAGTTCTCATTGTAATAAGAGGAGTACACTTTCTCACTTTTGCTATGTTGACTATAAATGATTAAGGAATAAAGTGCCCCACATTTCTGTAGGTTTTTAAATTGTGGACAGACTCTTCTCATGACAACATATTGAACATCTCTTTTAAGATTCCTTTTTGGGTTCTTATACTTTTTAAAAAATAAATAAATATTTGTTTATATATTTTTTTCTTAGATCAAATGAATGCCTCAGGACCGATTAAAGAGAAGATGGGGATATTCAAGATACTAGAAAATTCTGAGGATTCCAGTCCTGAATGTTTGTTTTAAATTGGAGCTAAAGACTGTCTTTTTAAAGTTTAAAGTTTTTGGTTACATCTAGTGATTTACCTGTATTGGTTTTAAAATCCAGATTATCCACTTTACTTTTTTGATTGTATCAGTTTACATAATGAAACTAGTTCCATTGCATAATTAATACATAGTAATTTTATGAGCCTTATTAAGAACAGAGAAGTATTCAAAGTAACTTTAGGTTTTCCGTTAATTTTTCAGGCTCAATAATATTCTTGGGTACAGGCTGATTTGTACTTAACCACTGCCAGATTTATACAGTCTTCCTGTGGAAGTTTAATGTCTTTTTCCCCCTTTTTAGCAATACAGTTCATGGGTTTGGGGTACTTCAGTTATGGAGTAGGCTTTGATGGGGGGAAAGATTGGGATTATGCTTTCTCTTGTTTAAATAAGAAATTGTTTGATTTTAGGGTCTATTTCTATAAAATACCTTACCAAATAAATGTTTGTCTTAAGACCGTCTCATCAAATTATTTTTTCAGAAAAATAACAGCAAAAGTCTTGACTGGCATTGTTGACTTGATTTTATTCATTAGTACTATACACATATATAAAGATTTCATCTGGACATTGGTTAATGCAGAGCAGGCTCTCAAAAAAATTCCAGGGTCATGACAAAAGACCGGAAATTGGAAGTGGTAGTATATCATGCAAAACAAGAATAGAACAAGAAAGAAGAGACCCTGAAAATGTATGGTGAGGGGGGGTAAATAGTACCCGAGAGAAGAATAAAATTCATAGTATACGATAGAGGAACATAAAGGCAAAAATGGGAACAATTTAGGCCAAGTATGTGTGTGTATGTGTGTGTGTATATCAGACTATGGGGCAGAGTTCCTGAATGCTCTCTGAACCATTTCTGTGTAGGTTCTTTGTCTCTTGTGAAAACATGTTTAATGTATATTAGGTTATCTCTCCCATAGTGTAATTGAGATAGGACTCAAGAAAAACTATTTTGAGAGAATATTCAGTCTGATGAACAGACTACAGAGAGGTACTACAGAGAGGTGTGTGTTTTAAGTGGGAATGTCTACCAGTCACCCATGCTGACCAATCATCCCTGTAACTTGGTTGCTTAGTAGTTCTACTAAGAGAAACAGGCAGAGGGAGAAGCGTGTGTCTCTTAAGAATAAATAAATAAATAAAATCTTTAAAAAAAAAAAAAGTCTGCTTCATTAAACCGTGAGGTTTTTAAAAAATAAAAAAAATTAAAAACATTTAAAAAATAAAAAAAATTCTGATTTCCAGAGCCTTAAAATATTTTATTCCAAAAATTTTTAACTTTTTTTCAATTTATTTTTAAGCTACATTATTGTTCATTTTCACATGCTTTTCTTTTTTTTTTTTTAATTTTTATTTATTTATTTTATTTAGTCACACAGAGAGAGAGAGAGGCAGAGACATACGCAGAGGGAGAAGCAGGCTCCATGCACCAGGAGCCTGACCTGGGAATCGATCCCAGGTCTCCAGGATCGTGCCCTGGGCCAAAGGCAGGCGCCAAACTGCTGAGCCACCCAGGGATCCCTTCACATGCTTTTCATACACACTCTTAAGTTTTAGATGGCACTTTCTTCAGTGAATGTTGGCTCTAGTCTACAGTGAGTACATCCATTGCTAGTATTTTAAATTATAGCGCAATACTGTTTTGGGTGCCTTTTTTGAGCCAAAAGACTTAGGAGTTACGTTTCCAAGTAATTGCTCTATTTAAGTTCACATTTTGTTTTTAATTATCCTGAAATGGGATTATAGGAAATGATGTCCATTACAGTAATTTTTTTTTTAAAGATTGAGACTCTCTTGTAGTCCAAAATGATGAATTTTGTTACATGGTCACCTGCTATTAATTAACATCTATCCAGATATTTACAATTACATCACTCCTCTATTCTTTTACAAGTAGGCTCCATGCTCAGTGTGGAACCCAGTGTGGGGCTTGAACTTACGACCCTGAGATGACCTGAGCTGAGAACCAGAATTGGATGCTTAACTGAGCCACCCAGGCACTTCTCTATTCTTTGTCTATAGGAGTTTCAAGCACCTACTGAATCAGCTGAACATTATGTGTGAATCTCCAGGGATGGTGAATAATGGATATAAATTTTAGGTTGTAATTTTTTTTTTCCTTCAATACGTTGATAATCTATCTCATGATCTTTTAATTAAAATAAGACGTGCCATCTACTGTATCTCTGTGCCTTTGTAAATGAGGTATCTAGCTTTAGAAGATTCTCTCTGGTGTTATCTACAATGCACCCTGGTATAGTTTCCCTTGTCTTTTCTGTTTAGCACCTGATAAACTAATCTAATAGAGGTCCTTCCTCTCTTTAATTTTAGGAGAGTCATTTTTTAATTTTTTTAAAGATTTATTTATTCATGAGAATCACACAGAGAGAGGCAGAGACACAGGCAGAGGGAGAAGCAGGCTCCCCAAAGGGAGCCTGATGTGGGACTCAATCCTGGATCCTAGGATCACGACCTGAGCCAAAGGCAGACGCTCAACCACTGAGCCCCTCAGGCATCCCCTGAGAGTCAATACTTTTTAATCCAGTGTGTTTACCTGGTTCTTCTCGGTAATTGTATTCTGGTTTCATGACTCCAACACGCTCTATTATACCGTGAACAAGACCTATACAGTACACGCTACCTCATGGAGATGAGGAGGCTGACAGATTGGGAAGTGAGTGAGATCCTTTGGGAGGAAGAAGGGATAGAGGGACATTCATTCAAAAGTGAATTGTGAGCTGAGACTTGAATGCAAGGGAATTAACCATGCAGATATCCGATTGAGGAACATGACTAAAGATCAAATCCAAATATAATCAATGAATTATGAATTTTTGATTACCTTTGGTACTTCCAATGCCTCTGTTAGAAAAGCAAAATAAATATAACAGACCTGTTTTCCCTGGGTTTTCTTACCATTTGTTTTATCTGTACTGGAAGAAGTGCTTTTTATTAATTTAATGTTTCCCAAGCTTCACTGATTCATGTACCTGACATAGATTTTTGCAGTGTAGAATTAGTTCAGGTGATAAAGATTATAAGAGTGGTTACAAGAGGGCAGCCCTGGTGGCTCAGCGGTTTAGCACCGCCTTTAGCCCAGGGCATGATCCTGGAGACCCCAGATCGAGTCCCGTCAGGCTCCCAGCATGGAGCCTGTTTCTCCCTCTGCCCCTGCCCCTGTCTCTGCCCCTGTCTCTGCCCCTGTCTCTGCCTCTCATGAATAAATAAATAAAATCTTAAAAAAAAAAAAAGTGGTTACAAGAGAGAGTTTAATTAGGAAGAACAGAAACTCCTGAGATGCTAGCAACAGTAGATCATAATCTAAATGGCAGTTACACATAATCTAAATGTGCATACAACTGAGCACTGAAGATTCTGTACTTTTTTTTTTAATTTTATTTTATTTATTTATTCATGAGAGACAGAGAGAGAGAGACGCAGAGACACAGGCAGAGGGAGAAGCAGGCTCCATGTAGGAGCCCAATGCAGGACCCGATTCCAGGACTCCAGGATCACAACCTGAGCTGAAGGCAGACACCTAACAGCTGAGCCACCCAGGCGTCCCTATTTTTATTTCATTAAAGAACTCTAAAGCTAAAAAGGAATGAAATCTTCATCTGACCACCTTAATTAGGTAGGTGGTGGCAGAGTACTGAGCATGAAGAGAGGCAGGCATACTTTATAAAAGTTCTGAAATACTCTAGAAAGAGGAGCAGAGCTCATGAGCTCATGTAACAACCCCCCTCCCCTCAATAGATGGTCATATTTAACCAAAATAGTGACGGATAGTTAAGTTAACAAGACTCCGGAAGAAGTAAACAAGACTCCAGAGGCATGACTTGGAGGGTCAATCTGTTGATTGATCTGGCTAAGACACAAAAGATTTGTGAAAGAGAGATCAGGAAAAATTATGGACAATTTATGCTTTAGGGCTTTCTCATAATGGTCTCTGTGGACATAGCCCAGGAATTTGAGCTTTTAATTATGTATTCATTTCAATCAAAATCTAAACAAAATGTACACAAGCACATTCTATTTTTTTTAAAGATTACTTTTAAAATTTATTTATTCATAGACAGAGAGAGAGAGAGGGAGAGAGGCAGAGGGAGAAGCAGGCTCCCTGCAAGGATCCCAATGTGGACTCGATTCCGGGTCTCCGGGATCATGCCCTGGACTGAAGGCAGCGCTGAACCGCTGAGCCACCAGGGCTGCCCTATACAAGCACATTATAGATCACATGAATGACCAACCACTTTATAATCAAGTACAGTGGTCTATAACCTGGATTTAAATGCTTGTAGTTTCAAATTATGTTGGTACCACATAATACCTAGACAGCATTTATCATCTGGTAGCAGTGGTGTCTTTGCTTGGCACTGCTGTCGAACTCCTATCCTAGTCACACACAACTGGACTGTATTATAACATGTAGTAATTTAAGCTTCGTTTGTCAACTATAAGCCAAACTTTTGTAAAATTCTAAGAAAATGTAAAAATATTTTTAATAATTTTAAAAAATAATTTTAAAAATTTTATTTTTTATAATATTTTATTTATTTGACAGAGAGAATGAGCACAAGCAGGGGGAGTAGCAGAGGGAGAGGGAGAAGCAGACTCACTGAGTGGGGGGCTCAATTCCAGGACCCTGGGAGGTAACACACTAGAGGTGTATTATTCTAGGAAACGTTGCTTAAAGCAAACTGAGGTGACAGATACCAGTAAAAATTGTTCCAATGGAAAAACAGGGATGAAAATCTGACTGGAACAGGTTCAGAAAAAATAGAACAAACAACAACAACAACAAAAACAAATAAATAGGGACCTCTGGGTGACTCAGTTAATCATTTGCCTTCAGCTCCGGTCACAATCCCAGGGTCCTGGAATTGAGCCCCCCACTCAGTGAGTCTGCTTCTCCTTCTCCCTCTGCTACTCCCCCTGCTTGTGCTCATTCTCTCTGTCAAATAAATAAAATATTATAAAAAATAAAAAATTTTAAAATTATTTTTTAAAATTATTAAAAATATTTTTACATTTTCTTAGAATTTTACAAAAGTTTGGCTTATAGTTGACAAACGAAGCTTAAATTACTACATGTTATAATACAGTCCAGTTGTGTGTGACTAGGATAGGAGTTCGACAGCAGTGCCAAGCAAAGACACCACTGCTACCAGATGATAAATGCTGTCTAGGTGTTATGTGGTACCAACATAATTTGAAACTACAAGCATTTAAATCCAGGTTATAGACCACTGTACTTGATTATAAAGTGGTTGGTCATTCATGTGATCTATAATGTGCTTCTATAGGGCAGCCCTGGTGGCTCAGCGGTTCAGCGCTGCCTTCAGTCCAGGGCATGATCCCGGAGACCCGGAATCGAGTCCACATTGGGATCCTTGCAGGGAGCCTGCTTCTCCCTCTGCCTCTCTCCCTCTCTCTCTCTCTGTCTATGAATAAATAAATTTTAAAAGTAATCTTTAAAAAAAATAGAATGTGCTTGTGTACATTTTGTTTAGATTTTGATTGAAATGAATACATAATTAAAAGCTCAAATTCCTGGGCTATGTCCACAGAGACCATTATGAGAAAGCCCTAAAGCATAAATTGTCCATAATTTTTCCTGATCTCTCTTTCACAAATCTTTTGTGTCTTAGCCAGATCAATCAACAGATTGACCCTCCAAGTCATGCCTCTGGAGTCTTGTTTACTTCTTCCGGAGTCTTGTTAACTTAACTATCCGTCACTATTTTGGTTAAATATGACCATCTATTGAGGGGAGGGGGGTTGTTACATGAGCTCATGAGCTCTGCTCCTCTTTCTAGAGTATTTCAGAACTTTTATAAAGTATGCCTGCCTCTCTTCATGCTCAGTACTCTGCCACCACCTACCTAATTAAGGTGGTCAGATGAAGATTTAATTCCTTTTTAGCTTTAGAGTTCTTTAATGAAATAAAAATAGGGACGCCTGGGTGGCTCAGCTGTTAGGTGTCTGCCTTCAGCTCAGGTTGTGATCCTGGAGTCCTGGAATCGGGTCCTGCATTGGGCTCCTACATGGAGCCTGCTTCTCCCTCTGCCTGTGTCTCTGCGTCTCTCTGTGTCTCTCGTGAATAAAAATCTTAAAAAAAAAAAAAAAATATATATATAGCATAATCCTTAGAGAAAATATCAGATCTTTTTCTACTTATGGGGATATACCTTCAGGAGAGTACAGAATCGGGGCAGCCCAGGTGGTGCAGCGGTTTAGCGCTGCCTTCGGCCCAGGGTGTGATTCTGGAGTCCTGGGATCAAGTCCCACATCAGGCTCCTTGCATGGAGCCTGCTTCTCCCTCTGCCTGTGTCTCTGCGTCTCTCTCTCTCTGTCTCTCATGAATAAATAAATAAAATTAAAAAAAAAAGTACAGAATCTTCAGTGCTCAGTTGTATGCACATTTAGATTATGTGTAACTGTCATTTAGATTATGATCTACTGTTGCTAGCATCTCAGGAGTTTCTGTTCTTCCTAATTAAACTCTCTCTTGTAACCACTTTTTTTTTTTTTTAAGATTTTATTTATTTATTCATGAGAGGCAGAGACAGGGGCAGAGACAGGGGCAGGGGCAGAGGGAGAAACAGGCTCCATGCTGGGAGCCTGACGGGACTCGATCTGGGGTCTCCAGGATCATGCCCTGGGCTAAAGGCGGTGCTAAACCGCTGAGCCACCAGGGCTGCCCTCTTGTAACCACTCTTATAATCTTTATCACCTGAACTAATTCTACACTGCAAAAATCTATGTCAGGTACATGAATCAGTGAAGCTTGGGAAACATTAAATTAATAAAAAGCACTTCTTCCAGTACAGATAAAACAAATGGTAAGAAAACCCAGGGAAAACAGGTCTGTTATATTTATTTTGCTTTTCTAACAGAGGCATTGGAAGTACCAAAGGTAATCAAAAATTCATAATTCATTATTATTTGGATTTGATCTTTAGTCATGTTCCTCAATCGGATATCTGCATGGTTAATTCCCTTGCATTCAAGTCTCAGCTCACAATTCACTTTTGAATGAATGTCCCTCTATCCCTTCTTCCTCCCAAAGGATCTCACTCACTTCCCAATCTGTCAGCCTCCTCATCTCCATGAGGTAGCGTGTACTGTATAGGTCTTGTTCACGGTATAATAGAGCGTGTTGGAGTCATGAAACCAGAATACAATTACCGAGAAGAACCAGGTAAACACACTGGATTAAAAAGTATTGACTCTCAGGGGATGCCTGAGGGGCTCAGTGGTTGAGCGTCTGCCTTTGGCTCAGGTCGTGATCCTAGGATCCAGGATTGAGTCCCACATCAGGCTCCCTTTGGGGAGCCTGCTTCTCCCTCTGCCTGTGTCCCTGCCTCTCTCTGTGTGATTCTCATGAATAAATAAATCTTTAAAAAAATTAAAAAATGACTCTCCTAAAATTAAAGAGAGGAAGGACCTCTATTAGATTAGTTTATCAGGTGCTAAACAGAAAAGACAAGGGAAACTATACCAGGGTGCATTGTAGATAACACCAGAGAGAATCTTCTAAAGCTAGATACCTCATTTACAAAGGCACAGAGGTACAGTAGATGGCACGTCTTATTTTAATTAAAAGATCATGAGATAGATTATCAACGTATTGAAGGAAAAAAAATTACAACCTAAAATTTATATCCATTATTCACCATCCCTGGAGATTCACACATAATGTTCAGCTGATTCAGTAGGTGCTTGAAACTCCTATAGACAAAGAATAGAGAAGTGCCTGGGTGGCTCAGTTAAGCATCCAATTCTGGTTCTCAGCTCAGGTCATCTCAGGGTCGTAAGTTCAAGCCCCACACTGGGTTCCACACTGAGCATGGAGCCTACTTGTAAAAGAATAGAGGAGTGATGTAATTGTAAATATCTGGATAGATGTTAATTAATAGCAGGTGACCATGTAACAAAATTCATCATTTTGGACTATAAGAGAGTCTCAATCTTTAAAAAAAAAATTACTGTAATGGAGATCATTTCCTATAATCCCATTTCAGGATAATTAAAAACAAAATGTGAACTTAAATAGAGCAATTACTTGGAAACGTAACTCCTAAGTCTTTTGGCTCAAAAAAGGCACCCAAAACAGTATTGCGCTATAATTTAAAATACTAGCAATGGTACTCACTGTAGACTAGAGCCAACATTCACTGAAGAAAGTGCCATCTAATACTTAAGAGTGTGTATGAAAAGCATGTGAAGGGATCCCTGGGTGGCTCAGCGGTTTGGCGCCTGCCTTTGGCCCAGGGCACGATCCTGGAGACCTGGGATCGATTCCCAGGTCAGGCTCCTGGTGCATGGAGCCTGCTTCTCCCTCTGCGTATGTCTCTGCCTCTCTCTCTCTCTCTCTCTCTCTGTGTGTGACTAAATAAAATAAATAAATAAAAATTAAAAAAAAAGAAAAGCATGTGAAAATGAACAATAATGTAGCTTAAAAATAAATTGAAAAAAGTTAAAAATTTTTGGAATAAAATATTTTAAGGCTCTGGAAATCAGAATTTTTTTATTTTTTTAATGTTTTTAATTTTTTTTTATTTTTTAAAAACCTCATGGTTTGATGAAGCAGACTTTTTTTTTTAAGATTTTATGTATTTATTCATGAGAGACACACACACACAGAGAGGCAGAGACACAGGCAGAGGGAGAAGCAGGCTCCATGCAGGGAGCCCGATGTGGGACCCGATTCCGGGTCTCCAGGATCTCACCCCGGGCCGATGGCGGCACTAATCCGCTGAGCCACCGGGGCTGCCCTTAATTTTTTTTTTTTAAGAGATTTTGCTTATTTATTCATGAGAGGCACAGAGAGAGGGCAGAGACATAGAGATAGAAAAAGGCTCCTCGAACGGGAGCCCGATGCGAGACTTGATCCCCCGATGCGAGACTTGATCCCTGGACCGGGATTAACGCCTGAGCCTAAGGCAGACGCTCAACCAATGAGCCACCCAGGCGTCCCAGAAGTTTCAGAATTTCTGATACAAAAATGTAAGAACTGCTTCTTGGGTTATTTTTCTTCTCTGGATGCCCAGTGAATTCTGTGGTCTCTATAGGAAGTTCCCCTGCACAGTTTAAGATCCTGGTGGAAGGACGCCTGGTGGCTCAGCGGTTGAGCACCTCCCTTCGGCCCAGGGTGTGATCCTGGAGTCCCGGATCGGATGGAGTCCCACATCGGGCTCCCTGTAGGGAGCCTGCTTCTCTGCCTCTGCCTATGTCTCTGCCTCTCTCTCTGTCTCTCACGAATAAATAAGTAAAATCTTAAAAAAAAAAAAAAAAGATCCTAGTGGAAAAGCACATGCTCCGGGGAGGTTTGGGAGTCATGTGAGTCCAACTCATTTTCTGAGAAGAGCACTCTGGGAAGAGGAGGGAACTGTTTGTTGTTTTAAGTTTTACTTATTTACTCATGGGAGACCAGGGGGAGAAGCAGGCTCCCTACAGGGAACTTGATGCAAGACTCAATCTCCCAACCTTGGGATCATGACCTGAGCCAAAGGCAGATGTTCAACCTCTGAGCTACCCAGGCATCCCAGGAACTAGTTTTCCATGAACCTCTGAACTTGCCCTCCTGGGGTGTTCCAGTGGGTCAGATCTGCTAACACTAGCCTGGGAGGCAGGTGCACCTGTCACTTTAACCCCTAGTCAGCAGAGATCACCTGAATGTTGTTTGCATGACCTTTGCAAAGTGAGTGTAACTCTTCACAATCTCCGGCAGAGCATGAAAGTTCTAATTTCTCTACATCTTCACTGATTCTTGTTTTCAATCTTTTTCAATACATTTGTGGTGAGTGGTATCTCCTTGTGGTTTTCTTTAGTATTTCTCTGAGGATACTTATCACTTTTTCACACATTCCATGTGCTTTAATTTATTTGTCAATTGTCTTTTCAAGTCCTGCCCATTTTAAGTTTCTTTGTATTATTGAGATTTACTTATTTATTCATTGAGATGTCAGAGTTTGAGGAAAGGAGGTTACTAACACAGATAGGGCTGCTTTGCAATGGGACCTAGAGTCGTGGTATGAAGAGGGCATCCTGCATCCCCATGGAGAGGCAGCCAGAATAGGGATCATAGTCCAAGTAAGGCAGGAAGGGCACCTACAAGGACAGGATAGAAGCTGCCTTGTTTGGGGAGCCAATGCCCACTCATGTTGATGAGAATGTCTTCATGGGCATGTCACCTTGATATGGGGATCAGAAACACAGCAGGATAAGAAGGGCTTCCCCACAAATGACTGTCCCCAGTTGGAGTATCAGTGCCTTACATGGGTGAACGCTGCATTCCCAACAAGGGTTGGCTTGGCACAATAATTGTAGCCCAAGCATATTAAGGAGAAATCTTTAGCCCAGGGAGGGTTTGGTGGCAGAAACAGATTGGTTTCATACAGAGGAATTGATCAAATAAGTATATATGTTAAAAATAATGGGAAGCTAAGTTTATCACTGTCAGCAAAGGGAGGTAAAAATATAGAAAGGGAGAAAACAGAGATAAACCCTATGGTGTTGGATCAGAATAGAATATATGTGTGAATTCATTGTAGTCATTATATATAGGTAGTGTAATAAATAGAGGTATAAGTGTATGCATGTATTGGACATTTTTATGTCTATGCATGTGTATACAATGCATATATCCCCTAGTTCTATAAACTGAGAAGTCCTGGGAGCTGTTGCACTCCACAACAGTGAGCATACCTAGTACACACATTTTTAAAAATATTTTATTTATTTATTCATAGAGACAGAGAGAGAGAGGCAGAGAAAGAAGCAGGCATCATACAGAGAGCCCGACGTGGGACTTGATCCAGGGTCTCCAGGATCACACCCTGGGCTGCAGGCGGTGCTAAACCGCTGCGCCACCGGGGCTGCCCTACACACTTTTTTTTTTTTAAGATTTATTTATTTATGATAGACAGAGAGAGTGAGAGGCAGAGGGAGGGAGAGGCAGGCTCCATGCCGGGAGCCTGACGTGGGACTCGATCCCGGGGCTCCAGGATCATGCCCTGGGCCAAAGGCAGGTGCCAAACCGCTGAGCCACCCAGGGATCCCCATCTACACACATGTTTTAAACCACTTTTTTTTTTTTTTAAAGATTTACCCATTTATTTGAGAGAGAGGGACAGAGAAAGCATGTGAGCAGGGGGAGGGACAGAGAAAGAATACCAAGCAGACTCTCCACAGAACTTGGAGCCTGATATGGAGCTTGATCCTAGAACCCTGAGACCATGACCTGATTAGGAACTAAAAGTTGGACGCTCAATGAACCAAACCACCCAGCAGTCCCTCTAAACTACATTTTATTAAAGATTTATTTATTTATTTATTTATTTATGTATTTATTTATTTATGATAGACAGAGAGAGAGAGGGGCAGAGACACAGGAGGAGGGAGAAGCAGGCTCCATGCTGGGAGCCCCACGTGGGACTCGATCCGGGACTCGATCCGGGACTCGATCCCAGGACTCCAGGATCGCGCCCTGGGCCAAAGGCAGGCTCTAAACCGCTGAGCCACCCAGGGATCCCCTAAACTACATTTTCTATTAAGAACCAGGACTCTCTGAAGAAATAGCTAATTGGAGAGAAGGGCAGTAGAATGTATGAGACTGGAATATATCGTTCCTTTAGAAAATAAGGAGTTGTTCAAAGATTGATGGGGTTATGTGAAGAGGGCAAAGAATTCGGTCATTAGACAAGTTGAAAAACAATGATGTAATGGATTGGAAAGTAACTGAATGCCTGATTCCATGATGATTCATAAATACCATTGAAAACTTGGGGCAAAAAGAAAAAAAGAAAAAGAAAACTTGGGGCAGCCTGGGTGCGGTTTAGCGCCCCCTTCAGCCCAGGGCGTGATCCTGGAGACCTGGGATCGAGTCCCACGTCGGGCTCCCTGCATGGAGCCTGCTTCTCCCTCTGCCTGTGTCTCTGCCTCTGTTTCTCTCTGTGTCTCTCATGAATAAATAAATAAATAAATCTTAAAAAAAAAAAAAAAGAAAAAGAAAACTTGATGAATAGTTACATAGTTTCAAAGTGTCTCCTCCAATTATTTTTTAATTACAAATGCTATTAAAATAGTTTTATGGTAGGGGTGCCTCAGGTGGGGGTGGCTCAGTCAGTTAAGCATCTGCTTTCAGCTCAAGTCTTGATTTCAGGGTCCTGGGATTGAGCCCCAAATGTAACTCCCTGCTCAGCGGGGAGCCTGCTTTTCCCTCTCCCACTCCTCCTGCTTGTATTTACTCTGTCAAATACATAAATAAATTTATTTTATTTTATTGTATTTAAAGGTTTTATTTATTTATTCATGAGAGACACAGAGAAAGCGAGAGAGGCACAGACACAGCAGAGGGAGAAGCAGGCCCCATGCAGGAAGCCTGACATGGGACTCAATCCCAGGTCTCCAGGATCACGCCCTGGGCTGCAGGCGGCGCTAAACCGATGAGCCACCCGGGCTGCCCAATTTTTTTTTTTATTTTAAAAATAAAAATAAACAATTTTATGGAAGAGACTACCAGGCACTCTTAAGTAATCAAAGTTGACACCCATAATGGGCAGATTGTAGTTGTTTGTCATCTTAATAGGACACAAAGAGAAGAAAAAGCCTTCTTTGATATTCCTGTCAAAGATGCATAACCTCAGGGCACCTGGCTGCAGTTGGAGCATGTGACTCTTGATCCCAGGGTTGTAAATTCAAGCCCCAAGTTAGATGTAGAAATTACTTAAAATCTTTGGGGGCGGGAGAGGTACATAAACTGAATCTAATCATGAGGAATACCAGACAAACCCAAATTGAGAGACATTTTACAAATACTCAGCATATATCTTCAAGAGTGGCAGGGTCAAGGGAAAGTCCAGGGAAAGCTAAGGAACTATTCTAGACTGAAATAGATTAAGGAGACATGACCACTACTTGCAACATGTGATTATGCGTTCTGAATGAATATGAAGGATATCATGGGGACTTTTGGTGAAACATTAATAGAAATGAGGATTGGGTGGTCCCAATGCATCAATTTTAGTTTCCTGATTTTGAAAGTTGTATTATGGTTATATGGGAGAATTGCATATAACCATATCAAAATATTTTGGTTTTGGAACTTCAGGTCAGTAAATTACTCTCAGATGTTCAAAGTAAAGGAAATTCTTTGTACAGACTTTGAACTAATCTATACACTTAGGATTATTAAAAGTAAAATATGTAAAAATACACATATCAAGCCAGTAGGGGCACCTGGGTAGCTCAGTGGTTGAGTGTCTGCCTTTGGCTCAGGTCATGATCCCAGGGTCCTGGGATCGAGTCCCACATCAGGATCCTTGCAGGGAGCCTGCTTCTCCCTCTGCCTCTGTCTCTGCCTCTGTCTCATGAATAAATAATATCTTTTTTTTTTTTTTTTCAAAATTTATTTATTTATGATAGTAACAGAGGGAGAGAGAGAGAGGCAGAGACACAGGCAGAGGGAGAAGCAGGCTCCATGCACCGAGAGCCCGACGTGGGATTCGATCCTAGGTCTCCAGGATCGCGCCCTGGGCCAAAGGCAGGCGCCAAACCGCTGCGCCACCCAGGGATCCCTATCTTTAATACACATATTTATATATGAAGCCAGCAGTGGGCTCATATCTAAACTATACAAACCCTTTTGTAAAGGGTTTTTGTAAATTGATATTGCCAAAGGACATCAGAAAAAGCACTCAGCATCATGAAGTGTCATGAAAACGTGAATTAAAACTACAGTGAGGTATTACATATCTGTCAGAATGGTTAAAATGAAAAACTGAATATACTTAGTGTTGGCAAGAAAGTAGAGCAACTGCCAATCTCACAGTAAAACTAATCAAGCATTTGGATAATTATTTGTCAGTATTTGGCAAAGAGAACACTACATCTCCAGCAATTATACTTGTAGATACATACTGAGCAGAAATCCAATACATTGGGATACAAAAACCATCTATAAGAGTAACACTTCATAATATTCTCAAACTAGAATCAACCCACATGTCCATCACAATATGATGAAAAAAAATAGTGAAATAGTTATAAAATAAGTGACTAGGGGCACCTGGGTGGCTCAGTGGGCTAAGCATCTGCCTTCGGCTCAGGTCATGATCCTGAGGTCCTGGGATCAAGCCCTGAATCCAACTCCCTGCTCAGCACAAAGTCTGCTTCTCCCTCTGACCACCCCCTGCTGTCTCACTCTCTCAAATAAATAAATAAAATCTTGAAAAAAAATCTTTAAAGACACTATAAGAAAACATAACTAATGCTATTTGCAGCAACATGAAATGAAGAAACTAGATACTAAATGTAGGATTTTGCTTATATAAAGTCCACAAGCAGGGAAAACTAACCTTTGACATGATACTGGATACATTAAGGAGGAGAAGCTACCAAATAGGCATAAAAAGGCTTCTGGGGTCCTGGCAAATTTTTCTTGGTCTGATTTCACAGTATGTGTGTTCAAATGATAACTCCCTGAGCAGAACTTTTAAGACTTTATATATATCATGCTTCAATGAAAGGTTTATTTACAAAGAAACAATTATATCCAGAGTACTCTGTCACTGTGGAGGGCTTCCTGCTGAAGCCCCCTACCTATACCCCACCCCCACCCCCACCCCAACCATCCATTCAGGCCGTGATAGAAAATCCCTTCAGTGTGTGATGTTACCAAACTGGGAATTAAAAAGCTGAATTCTAAGACAAGGTCTTATACTGGATGAATTGATGACAATTCACCTCACCAAGTCACCAATTCCTCACTCCAAAAATGAATGTAGGGATGACACTAGGGATTTGATTCCTTCCATCTTGAATCATCTGTCACTCTTTTGTTTTATAAAGTGAAAGGGCCAGGCAGGAGCCTCAGCAAGAGGAAGGAGGAGCTAGCAGGGACACCCATCTCCCAAGTAATAAAATGATTGCTATTAAGAGAGCCATGGAAGGGTGCCTGGCTGCATCAGGCAGTAGAACATGCAACTCTCCATCTCAGGGTCGTGGGTCTAGCCCCACATTGGGTGCAGAGCCTACTTTTAAAAAAAAGAAAGAA
This sequence comes from Canis lupus dingo, assembly GCF_003254725.2. NCBI lineage: Eukaryota > Metazoa > Chordata > Mammalia > Carnivora > Canidae > Canis > Canis lupus. The sequence goes on from NC_064270.1 coordinate 8,801,696, forward strand.
AGAAAGGCTATGGAGTTCATTAAGTAGTGTGGCTCTTGTAGATCTAGGGCTAGGTGAGTGAGTCAGCAAATTAATGCTTCTCTTTTGTCTTTGGTAAATTACAAAATTTCAGCAAGCCCTGGACTCAACTTTTAAAGGTTATAAATCTTTTCTGACCCCTGTTTTAATCAATGCATTCTGCCATTATTGACTCAAATGTTTATTTGAAAGTCACTGACAAAGATAGTTCATGGAATAGTGAATCATACTCAGTGTACATTCAATAAATGTGGAGAAACTTAGTTGAACTGAATGTTTTTCTTGTTGGGAAGCATGCACCGCTCAGGGCATGTGAGCTCTGAACTCTACCACCTGCAATCTGTGTGTCCTTGGCAAAGGTGCTACAGCCCTGAGGCCCAGCTGCCTCATTCTTAAAATGGGAATATTATTTTAGGCAAAGGTAACTGAGTATCAAAAGAGAGATGATAAGAGGCACCTGGGTGGCTCAGTGGGCTAAGCATCTGCCGTTGGCTCAGATCATGATCCTGAGGTCCTGGAATCTAGCCCTGAATCCAACTCCCTGCTCAGCACAAAGTCTGCTTCTCCCTCTACCCCTCCACCACCTCCACTCATGTGCTGTCTCTCTGTCTCTCAAATAAATAAATACAATCTTTAAAAAAATATGATGATAGGTATGAAAATTCTGTAAATTATCAATATCCCTGTAATCATGAGTGATAAAACGTAACTGGGGTCTTGATAAAACTTGTTTAGTAAAAGAGCTTAGAAATAACTGCAGTAATCAATTTAGAGGAAATATATTTACAGAACATCACTTTGTACAAGCATTACCATTAGTGATCTGATAATGCACATCTATTATTCCAGTGATATCTAGACCTTCAGGACCACTGAATGTAGTCCATTCAGGTCTTCATGTTGTAGTGCTTCTGAGGACTTTTTTTTTTTTTTTTTTAAGATTTTTAAATACTCTTTACACCCAATGTGGGGCTCAAACTCACACCCTGAATATCAAGAGTCCCATGCTCCACCCACTGAGCCAGCCAGATGTCCCAGTTTTGTGGGTCAATTTAATGAATTCCCTGAATTCCATTCTCTGGCTTTTATTTTAAAATCTTTCCTCTTGGGGGATCCCTGGGTGGTGCAGCGGTTTAGCGCCGCCTGCAGCCTGGGGTGTGATCCTGGGGACCTGGGATCGAGTCCCGTGTCAGGCTTCCGGCATGGAGCCTGCTTTTCCCCTTTTCCCCCTCTGCCTGTGTCTTTGCCTCTCTTTCTCTCTCTCTGAATAAATAAATAAATAAATAAATAAATAAATAAATAAATAAATCTTTAAAAAAAAATAAAATCTTCCCTCCTTTGCTGTGCATACTTCATTCCATTATTTTTACAATGACAGGCCAAAAAAATCAACAGAAGGTGTTATGTCTAGAGGTCACTGTGAGGTGGAGGAAATATTTTCTCAAACCTCCTAAATTATTGGAGATTGGCTCTTCTGTTATCTGAGCAAGTTTCACTCCACAGTGATGGAAAGGGAAGAATCCCTATCTTTTATTTTTTTTCTCTTGAAAACCTATGGCCCTTTTATCTGTAGACTCACTCTGCTTAGTGAAGCCTGTTATTTTGTGAACAGTGAGGTATACATACATTAGAGGAACTAATGTTTTGGGGGTTTGATTTTGTTTTCCTATAATTGTTGAGGCAACTGTGATATAAGCCATAGTGCATAACAATGGGCATCAAAAGATCTAAGTTCAAATCCCATTTTAGTCATTTATAAACTGTGCAACACTGGTTGAGTCTCCTGTTGTCTCCAGATTTCCCTTTCTCCATTTGTAAAATAAAAATAAAAATCCCTTTTCCCTCTGTTGAGGGATGAGGATGCCAGAGTTTGATATATATAAACTTACTTAGCTAATTACTTGATACATCTTTGGACATTCAAGAGTTACATTACCTAGCTTATGGTTTTGTTTTGTTTTTTTAAGATTTATTTATTTATTTATTTAAGAGAGAGCAGGCGCAGAGGGTGGGGCAGAGGGAGAGGGAGAAACAGACTTCCTGCTGAGCAGGGAGCCTGATGCAATGCTTGATCCCAGGACCCTGAGATCATGACCTGAGCGGAAGGCAGACAACCAACTGAGCCACCCAGGCACCCGTCTAGTTCATTCTTAATGTTAGTACAATACACTAAAATATTTCAAAAGGCTTTCATTTTCTAGGACAAAATATACTGGTGTTCAAGAAAACATCCAAGGATAAACTTTTTTTGTATATAAGGATTTCCCCCAAATCATGAATTCTCAAGTGGTCATTAATCTGAGAATCCAGAATGTTTTAAAATTCTTTTTTTTTTAAAGACTTTATTTATTTATTCATGAGAGACACACACAGAGAGAGAGAGGCAGAGACACAGGCAGAGGGAGAAGCAGGCTCCATGCAGGGAGCCCGACGTGGGACTCGATCCCGGGACTCCAGGATCACACCCTGGGCTGAAGGTAGTGCTAAACCACTGAGCCACCCGGGCTGCCCTGTTTTGCAGTTCTTGTGATCAAATAATTTACCGGCTTTCAATTGGAACCACCTAAAGTGTTAAAAAAAAAAAAAAAAAAACCCAAACAAACAAAACCCAAAACATTACCAGTACCTGGACTCCATCCCAGACCTGTTAGATCAGAACCTCGGGCATAGTATTAGATAGAAGCAAAAGAAAAGAACACCGTAACAAAAAAAAAAAAAAAAAAAGAACACCATAGTTTTATCTTTATCAGTGGGCCAAAGTCCCTTCAAAAGAGAGATTAAAGTAAATCCAGCTGATGGATTATGAGTCACATGTTGCAGGGAGTGTTACAAAAGCTTTAGACTTCAAGCTCACAGTTGTCCAAGAAAGCTTCCATGGATCCAGTTGTGGTTCTGGTGCTTTGTCTCTCCTGTTGCCTTCTCCTTTCACTCTGGAAACAGAGCTCGAGGAAGGGGAAGCTCCCACCTGGCCCCACACCTCTCCCTTTTATTGGAAATATCCTACAGTTAGATAAGGACATCAACAAATCCTTAAGTAATGTAAGTATGTTTTATGCTCCTTCAGCAGTTTGCAAACGGTATGTATGTTAACCTCTACTTTTAAATAAAATGTGTCTATTAAAATTAATATATTAAAAATATTAGGATCCCTGGGTGGCGCAGCGGTTTGGCGCCTGCCTATTTTTATAAAAATAAAAAAAAAAAGAGTTGCTTGGTTTCTGCTCAGGTCATGATCTCGGGGATCAAGCTGTCATTGGGCACCGAACTCAGCACAGCTCAAGATTCTCTCCTTTGCCCTATGCCCCTCTGCCACTCCCACTCATGCTCTTTCTCTGTCTAAAAGAGAAAAGCCAGGAATTCTGCCTTTTTTTGTTTGTTTCACAGCCTTTTGCTATGATTTCTGCCTGAAGATCAATGGTAAGAGAGGTGTTTTGTGATTAGAGATTTCATTCAAGAAGTCATCTACTAGTCTGTGTGTTTAGTTCAATAGCCATGAAATTGAAGTCTGGAGAAGCAATTGTGCCTGATATCAAGGAGAGAACTCTAGGTTCAGAACTAGCATGAATGAATGAAAAACAGGAAATCATCAGGGTCAGCATCCTCCAATTCTGTACAAAGCTGCTGTCCATATCCTGTGAACGGTGCAGAATAGAAGAAATTGTTCTTCCATGAGATACTGTGTGCCTTTTCATGTTAGTAATACCAGCAGGTCTCAAGCTGGAGTGGGCATTAGCACTATCTGGGATGATTTAAAACAAACAAACAAACAAACAAACAAACAAACAAACCAACAAACATTTCTAATATCTATCATAAGGCTCCTGAATCAGAATCTCCGGGGGCTAGGGGTTCCTGGCTCAATAGAGCTTGTTACTCTTGATGTTGGAGTTACGAGTTCAAGCTCCATGTTGGGTGTGAACATTACTTAAAAATAAAATCCTTTAAAAAATAAAATAGAATAAAAAAATAATCTCCAGGGGACGAGCTTTACGGGTGATCCTGAAACAGTTCGGTACTGGTCCCAAAGCTAGGCACTGGGGACTCGTAAGTTGCTCAGACATCAGAGGTTGGCCAACCTAAGTAGGGTTGAAATTTGAGTGTTCTGTTATTAGACACTGGAAATATACAGGAAATTCTTTGAGCTTCAACCTCTTTATCTGTATAACAGGGTAAATAAGCCTAGCTCAAGGTGTTGATGTGATGATTAGTTGTAATAATCTGAGTACCAATTGCGCAGGCCATTGCCTGTCACATCAGAGGCCCTCTATATGTGTCAGCTGTAACAATCTTATTCATATATAAGATCCAGAAATATTGAAGCCACGTGCAGAATAAAAACATCGACAATATGATGATATCAGGCTGGCTTAATCATGCACACATACAAAAATCATGCACAAAATATAAATTGTGACTTCTTTTGCTAATATATATTTTTCCTTTGAATTTCTCAGCTCTCAAAAGCCTATGGCCCTGTATTCACTCTGTATTTTGGCATGAAACCCACTGTTGTACTGCATGGGTATGACGCAGTGAAGGAAACCCTGATTGATCTGGGAGAAGAGTTTTCTGCAAGAGGACGTTTCCCAATAGCCGAAAAAGTTAGTGGAGGACACGGTAGGTGTGCATGTACACATGTGTTCAGCACCGGTTATAGGGTTGGGAAGGATGGAAAACAGGAATTTGAAGAACTCAGCAGAACTTGGCCCATCATGAGTCGCCCAAGTATCCGCTTCCTCCTCCTTGCCTATGGCCTTCCCTCCAGCTTCTGTTCCCCCTTTGGTAGGAATCATTTTCACCAGTGGAAACAGATGGAAGGAGATGCGACGCTTTGCCCTCACGACCCTGCGAAATTTGGGGATGGGGAAGAGTGACCTTGAGAGCCGAGTTCAAGAGGAAGCCTGCTACCTTGTAGAAGAGTTGAGAAAAACCAATGGTGAGTGATTCTATAGCTCTGGCCTTGGCTGATTGTTCTCTTGTCTCCTGATGTCCTTGGAAACATTTCAGCCTCGTATGGCGAAACGGGTGTAGCAGAGAGCCACAGGAGCTTCTATGTATCTAGGCTTGCTGTGTGTGTCCTTTCATGACTTGTGCATACAGTGTGGGTATAAAAGTTCATTTAATCCTTTTCTGTCCCAAGTGTGTTTATTTCCAAATCATTACATCATAAATGTAAAACATTAGGGGACTCATTTAAAAAAAAATTTTTTTTAAGATTTTATTTATTCATTCATGAGAGACACAGAGAATGAGAGAGGCAGAGACACAGGCAGAAGGAGAAGCAGGCTCCATGAGGGGAGCCCGATATGGGACTCGATCCTGGGGCCCGAGGATCACCCTCTGAGCCAAAGGCAGACGCTCAACCGCTGAGCCACCCAGGCATCCCATGGACTCATTTTTTTTTTTACAGAGTTAGAACAGCATTTTTTCCTATACTGTAAATGTGGGTTACTTATTTCAGAACATGTCACCAGGGTATACTTGTCAAGTGGACACAGTGGAAGCTACCTCATCACACCCTTATGGTGCTCATGAAACCAGTGACATGTGCTTTTACTTAATTGGTCTATATGTGTTTAGTCAACTTCATTGATCTTCTGAGGGTTTTTTCTAAGGTCTATGTCTACATTTCTGGCTAGTAATGATACTTTTTATGGTTGTAATTGCTTAGGCATCTTTACTGCTGCCCTCATTAATTTTGATGTCCCTGTCAACAACTATTTTGTTTATTTACTTATTTTTAAAAGATTTTATTTATTTATTTGACAGAGCCAGAGAGCACAAGCAGGGGGAATGGTCGAGGGAGAGGGAGAAGCAGGCTCCCTGCTGAGCAGGGAGCCTGATTCAGGGCTCAATTTCAGGACACCAGGGTCATGACCTGAGCCCAAGGCAGATGCTTAATGGACTGAGCCACCCAGGTAACCCAACAACTATTTTTTTTTAAGTTTTTATTTAAAATTCCAGTTATTTAACATACAGGTTTTTTTTTTATTAGTTTCAGGTGTACAATGTAATGATTCAACACTTCCATATGTCACCTGGTGCTCATCACAAGTGCCCTCATAATCCCTATCACTTGCTTAACTCATCCCCCCACCCACCTCCCTTCTAACCATTAGTTTGCTTTCTACAGTTAAAAATCTGTGATCTATGAAGTGCTTGTCACAATGAATCTGTCAGTCTGGATTCCAAATTACTCTGTTTTTAAATTCTTTCTCTCAAATGAAGTGAAAGATTAAAAACCAGATTTTTTTTTAAAACCAGATTTTAGCTGTGAATTTCACAGGCATGCACACACACACACACACACACACACACAGAAATCTCAAGATCTTCCCAAATTATCCCTAAGGTTTTAAAATAATTTTTTCTGAAAGCTTAGTGTCCTTGCATGTTTTAGCTAACAAGGGGTCTGGAATAACAGCTAACTAAAATTCCCTCTCCTTCCTCATTTTTTATTCTGGTCACCTTTAATTACATTGATGATATGAAGTCGAAGGCTTTTACAGATAAAGTTTATTGATCATTTGATTATAGAAATTTCATTGAAAGGGCACCTGGGTGGCTCAGTGATAGAGCATCTATCTGCCTTTGGCTCAGGTTGTGATCCCAGGGTCCTGGGATCAAGTCCCACATTGGGCTCCCTGCAGGGAGTCTGCTTCTCCTTCTGCCTATGTCTCTGTACTATTAAGTTTTATATAGTTGTTTGCCTGCTTATTTATGTTCTCTGAGTCTCTCATGAAAGTGTTTATGTGCCTCCTGTGGTAGAATCCTGTTTCTTGGGACGCCTGGGTGGCTTAGTGGTTCAGCGTCTGCCTTTGGCTCGAGTCATGATCCCGGAGACCCTGCATGGAGCCTGCTTCTCCCTCTGCCTATGTCTCTGCCTCCTCGGGTCTCTCATGAATAAATAAATAAAATATTTTTTTAAAAGAAATTTCACTTAAATACTTCTCACTAAAAACAAAACCTTTCCTCTGCTTTCTCTGTAAAATGGCAGAGTTGACCTAAATGATAGTCCAGTTAAAAATTTAGAACTACGGTCTTCTAATGTTTATATATAGAAATACTCCAGAATTCCACAAGAGGGCAGGCTGTCCAAATAAGTCTGGGGCCTGACTGGTGATGATGGACATTATTTCCTAGAGAAGAAAATTATTATTATTTTCTATATTGCAGTAAAGAAATACAAGGACCCTGTTTATTGCCTTTTATTTATTTTTATTTTTTTATCTTTTAAATAAATTCCATGCTGAACGTGAGGCTTGATCTTATGACCATGAAATTAAGAATCACATGTTCTATCTACTGAGCCAGAGGCAACCAAGGACTCTATTTACCAATTTGTTCTTTTCTTTTTGCCTTGGTAGTGATTTAAGTTTGACATGGAGATTTCTTGTTTTATTTCTATTTTAGGCAAACAAATCTGTACTATAATTTATATTCATTTGTGTTAGTTTTTCTTCTCATGCAACATGGATAGCTTTTGCTTTTTTAAGTTTATTTTGTTCATCAAAATACCTGAATTTTTCCATGATCTTTCTTTCTTTGATCTTTTCCTCTGCTGGTTTTACACATGGTTCACTTCAACTATTCATTATATATAAAAGGTTTCCAGGTCACTAGCTATTTTCTTCCTACTTGAGTCTACAAGCTTAACAGGCAGGTGTGATTCTGCATCGATAACTTGAATTATTAGTTGCTTTTTTTTAAAGGTTTTATTTATTTATTCATGAGAGAACCAGAGAGAGAGGTAGAGACACAGGCAGAAGGAGAAGCAGGCTCCCTGCGTGGAGCCGGATGTGGTATTTGATCTCTACCCCCGGGATCACACCCTGAGCTGAAGGCAGATGCTCAACCACTGAGCCACCCAGGCATCCCCGGTGTTTTTTTTTTTTTTTTTTTTTTTAATTTCTTTTTATTATTATTTTTAAGTAATCTCCACACCCAAATTAGGACTTGAACACTTGACTCCAAGATCAAGAGTCACGTGCTCACTTCACCTACTGAGCCAGCCAGGTGCCCCCATTAGCTGTTTTCATTTTTTTTTTTTTTAAAGATTTTATTTATTTATTCATGATAGTTACACAGAGAGAGACAGAGAGGCAGAGACACAGGCAGAGGGAGAAGCAGGCTCCACGCAGGGAGCCCAACGTGGGATTCGATCCCGGATCTCCAGGATTGCGCCCCGGGCCAAAGGCAGGCGCCAAACCGCTGCGCCACCCAGGGATCCCCATTTAGCTGTTTTCAAAAGTGGTTTCTGGGCAGCTGGGTGGTTCAGTGGTTGAGCATTTGCTTTTGGCTCAGGTCGTGATCCCAGGGTCCTAGGATTGGGTCCTGCATTGGGCTCCCTGCATGGAGCCTGCTTCTCCCTTTGCCTCTGCCTCTTTCTGTGTCTCTCATGAATGAATAAATAAAATCTTTAAAAAAATAATAATTGAAAGTGGGTTCTTTATTTTTTTTATTTTTTTATTTTATTTTATTTTTTATTTTTATTTTTTTAAATTTTTATTTATTTATGATAGTCACACAGAGAGAGAGAGAGAGAGGCAGAGGGAGAAGCAGGCTCCATGCACCGGGAGCCTGACGTGGGATTCGATCCCGGGTCTGCAGGATCGCGCCCTGGGCCAAAGGCAGGCGCCAAACCACTGCGCCACCCAGGGATCCTTATTTTTTTTTATTTTTTAAAAAAGATTTCATTTATTTATTCATTCATGAGAGACACACACAGAGAGAGAGACAGAGACACAAGCAGAGGGAGAAACAGGCTCCATGCAGGGAGTCTGACGTGGGACTTGATCCCGGGACTCCAGGATCACGCCCTGGGCCAAAGGCAGGCGCTAAACCACTGAGCCACACAGAGATCCTAAAAGTGACTTCCTTAAAGTTTTTCTTTTGCTTTTCAAAATAATAGTTACCTTGGGTCCGAATCAAGTAAACAAAGATAGTGATCTAATTGGAGTATTTGGAGAACTATTATTAAACAAACTAGGATAGAATGGACATTGCATTTAAGAGAAAAGTGATGTGTTGATTTTAAGCATGCTGAAATTTTTGCTGATAAAGGGGATTGCTAGGTAGATATTGCTTTAGAGATTCTAAAAATTGTCATTACCTATTATCAACAATAAAGACTTTTATATGCGTGTTTTAATGGTATTTTATAAATTTTTCCTATTCTTTAGCCTTACCATGTGATCCCACTTTTGTCTTGGGCTGTGCTTCCTGCAATGTGATCTGCTCCATTATTTTCCAGAATCGTTTTGACTATACAGATCAGACTTTAATTGGTTTCTTGGAAAAACTTAATGAAAACTTCAGGATTTTGAGCTCCCCATGGATCCAGGTGAGGTCAAGATCCTCTCTTTTCTCTGACAAGTCCAAAATTGTGTATGGATCATTCTGTGAAGTGAATGAAAACTGGGCATTTGGATATTATAATGTGGTAACTGTGGAAATGAAATTCTTCATCCTCCCTGAGATTTGTTTTTTTTTTTTTTTTAATTTGTTTTGCTTGCTATGGGTTTATTTTGCTTTTTGCTTTCTATAGGCTATAGATGTTTACTTAGTGACTTTTCTGAACCGGTTTGCTAAGTCTCTTCTTTGTCATATATGGTCTCTGAAATCTTTGATTCTTTAACTTGTGTTCAGGTAGTGTTTTGATGGAGTTTTCCTTGAATGGGACAAGTGGAAAAGAAGGGAGGAGGAGGGGGTGTGGGGAGAAAGAGAGGAGAAGGGAGAGGGAGGGAGGAAGAAAGGGAGGGAGGGAGGATGGAGGGAAGGACAGACTAAAGAACTCTTCCAAATTGGTTCTGTGCTGGGGCACTCCCTTCAGTGCTTTTATCAGACTGTTTTCAATTCTTTCTCAATCCTGTTGCTTACACACTGAGCCAATATCAGCCAGAGGTGAAAGCTTAAGGTCTTTTGAGGTCTTTTCTTAGCCTATGTCCTGTTTTCTGAATTTTAAAATGTCTAAATTCCTCAGTATACATGGGTACTTTTGAATGCCCTGATTTCTAGAAGATATTCTCTCCCAAGCTTTTCTTCCCAGCATCTGGTGCTCTATTTTAAATAATCTTTGCCTCAGGAGGCTGTGGATTATTCATTTGCCTTACAGAAGTTTTGAGACATGCCTGTTGCTTTCCCACCCTGAGTTCTAGGTTAGATGAAACAAAGACAAGAGTCTGTGTCAGTCCTTCAGATTGCCCCAGAGAAATTGCAACAGAGTAAAAACACAATATTTTGTAAAAATCTGCTCTAGTCTCTTGAACTAGAAACCAGAGTCCCACACAAGGAGCTGCCCTTGTTAAAACCACTGCTAAACTGAGGAAGGAGGTAGGACAGGGGCAAATTAAATATTCCACAAGCTTCCCCACCATTTTCAAGTTGTCTTTTTCTTGATTCAGCATTCACATGATGGCTATAAGCCTTTGTTTTCTAGAGTTCTGACAAGTTGATTCTTATGGTTTTTGCTAAAACTTTTAAAAAATATTTTATTTATTTATTATGAGAGACACAGAGAGAGAGAGAGAGAGAGAGAGAGAGGTAGAGACACAGGCAGAGGGAGAAGCAGGTTCCATGCAGGGAACCTGACGTGGGACTCGATCCAGGGTCTCCAGGATCACACCCTGGGCCATAAGGCAGACGCTTAACCACTGAACTGCCCAGGTATTCTGGTTTTTGCTAAAACTTTTCGGCCTTTTTTTTTCTTTTTAAGAGTTTTTTGTTGTTGTTGTTGTTTTTGTTTTTGTTTTTGTTTTTTTGAGAGTCCTGCCTTTGAAGGTGTGTACTCTGACATTTTCACTGGTCATACTCAGTGGAGTGAATTTTTGAATACCATACTCCTCTCCTGCCCAGGGCAAGTGTCATGGAGTGTACATCTGGGAAGGATAGTTGAAACCTTTATTTCACAGACAAGAAGACAAATGTCCAAATGTGGAGCTGGTGGAATTCAAGCCCATTGACTCCCTGGCCAGTGGTCTTTCCAAGGCCCAGTTTTGGTAACTGTCAGAAACATGCCCACAGCAGTTAATGGGCATTCAGGTCCTTGCTGAAAGGTTCCTTTTGCCCACAAGGTTTGTCCTCCACTCACACTTAGTGACCTCTTCATCATATTCCTTCACAGAAATATGTTAATTTAGGAAGGAGGAGCATATCTCCTTCAAGCAGAGAAAACCTTTGGGACCATGGATGCCACCAGGGAACACTGATGAGGGAGTAGCTTGTGCTATGAATTAGGTTTTGCCCAAACTCCCTTAACTTCAGTCTTTTTTTTTTTTTAAGATTTTATTTATTTATTCATGAAAGAGAGAGAGAGGCAGAGACACAGGCAGAGGGAGAAGCAGGCTCCATGCAGGGAGCCTGATGTGGGACTCGATCCCAGGTCTCCAGGATCACATCCTGGGCCGAAGGCAGGGGCTAAACCGCTGAGCCACCCGGGCTGCCCAACTTCAGTCTTCATCTATAAAATATGAATCATAGTAATTCATGGCATTCTATATTTTAAGGTTGTAGGGAAGAATTAATATTAAAAAATGAGAGAATGGATGTAAAGATGCTTTAATACTATAGGGTTGATGTATGATGTATAGGAGAATATCATGTATCATCATCTGGTCAGAGTTTCCCCTCAGGTTCTCTATGAGCACAGAGGATTACTTTATACACACAATGCAAAATGCTCCCCCAGAAGACAGAGACCATTTTGTCTTCATCTCATTTTTTAACCAGGGCTTGGCACGTTTTATATATGCTTTCAAAACTTTTTAACTTTATTAATTTTTTTTTTATCTTTAAGGCCTACAATAGTTTCCCTGCTCTCCTTCATTATCTCCCAGGAAGCCATAACACAATATTTAAAAATTTTGCTTTCATAAAAAGTTACATTTTGGAGAAAATAAAAGAACACCAAGAATCCTTCGATGTTAACAATCCTCGGGATTTCATTGATTATTTCCTGATAAAAATGGAACAGGTAAAATGCAGATCAGTTATTTGTTTACTTGTGGTTTTTGGTTTACTGATTTGTTCTCTCCTTATTGAGGATATTTAAATTGTCAGGTAAGAAATGCTTGACAATCACTTTAGGTACTTATGTATGCATAGATCTGGATTGAGCATCATAGAATGCGTTGTAAAGAGCTAATTCTAGAGAAGGAAGTTCCTTCATCTGAGGCCATCATTACTTTATCCAATCACTTTGTAGCTCTGCTCAGAAATGAGAAACCAATGAGTAGCCTAACATGGCAAGATGTCAACGATAATGATGAAGATGATTGTCAAAGAATTGTCCCTGGATTTCAATTGGACTGCTCAAATCACATATTCTAGGTAGAATGAAGTGAAGAAACTGGTCAAGTGGTTTGAAGAAACTAGAAGAGTGAAGAGAATTAACTTCCACTCTCTGCTTTCTCTGCCATTAGGGCAATGATTTTTATCTTTCTAGCGATCAGCTGATTTGAGAATCTGATTAAAAGTATGGTCACCTTCCCAGAAGAATGTACCTATGTGCATGTTTTTGTATTTTGCACATATTTTGAGGGATTTCCTTAATGCTAGTAAGACTCTCCACTGATTCTAGGCTAAGGAAGTTTCTGACATCTCTCATACTTCAATTAGCAGTATTTCCTTAATACTATATTTAAAAACTGCATTGCTCCTCTGGACTTCATGATAGTATTTAGATTCTAGCTTATTATTCCTTTTGTTGTTGTTAATATCTTCACATAGTATAATTCACATACCATACCGTTCCCACATCTCAAGCACAATTCAGTAATTGTGTATTTTCAGATTTGTGCAACCACCACCACAATCAATTACCGAACATTTTCATCACCCTCAAAAGAAGCCCCATAAGATTGAGTACTCATTCCATTATTCTCAAAGCCTTCCAGCTTCAGGATTCACTATTCTACTTTCTGTCTCTATAGATTTACTATTCTGGATGTTTCACAGTAATGGATTTATACAGTATATAGTCTTTTGTTCTAGCTTCTTTCACTTCATTCCTTAGGCATAAAATTAGGCATAAAGTTGATAACCTATGTGTATGGAAGCACTGATTCTTCAAATTTACTTTAACAGATGGAAATGCTAATAATGTTTTATAACTGACCTATTCCTTTTCCTGGCCTTCAGTAATTTGGGGTTGGCAAGGTTAGAAAAGTGTGTGATGTTGATGTTACCAATGGGTCTAGCAGTAGAGCCATTGAGGTTAAGCCTGCCTTAATGGAGTTGATGACATGTTAGGCATGCCGCAGGTCTTGGGGATTGTAAGAATTTTATTAATGTTGGCCTAGAGGACTGGATAGGAAGAAATTTTTTTGTGTGTATTTTAGTGACTTTCTTAGTCAATATTTCAAATGGCCACATTGTTGTTGTCAATTTCATGTCACCCTTATCTTAAACCAATTTCAGTTGTCCTTGTGAGGTGCTTTTACTCCACTTAAAATTTATGAGATCTCTTTTTTTTTAAATTTTTATTTATTTATGATAGGCACACAGAGAGAGAGAGAGAGGCAGAGACACAGGCAGAGGGAGAAGCAGGCTCCATGCACCGGGAGCCCGACGTGGGATTCGATCCCGGGTCTCTAGGATCGCGCCCTGGGTCAAAGGCAGGCGCCAAACCGCTGGGCCACCCAGGGACCCCAAACTTATGAGATCTCTTTGTAGTCAGTCTCTTATCCTCAGCATCTGCCTCACTCTCCTTCATCCACTATGGGTGGTTAATGCTCAAATTTTCTGTCTTCATGTCTGTAATATTCTATTTGTATCCCCATTAATTCCTGCACTTGTTTCCTAAACCAAATTGCCTCCTGCCTCACATCTGGAATACAATAGCAGCTGGCCCCCTTTTGTCTTTGTAAATCCATTCTCACAATAATCTGTTCTCAGATATGCTGCCATGTTAGCTTTTGCATATTTTCAACTATATAATGAGTTTTTAGGCAATATAGAGTCCATAGAAATTCTATAACAGAAGAGGAGAATTGCAAACTCTTGATCATGGTTTATGCCATTTTTCAAGATATGGCTCTAATTTACTCATTTCTATCAGTTAAGACTGCATTTGCCTACCAACAAGAGAAAACCCAATTAACAATGTTTTAAAGAAATAGTGGGTTTATTTACCTCATGTAGAGAGGATATCATGTTGAGCAGTCCAGGACTTGTACAGTAGTCCTGAAGTATCATGGACTCAGGTGCTTTCTTCCATTTTTATTTAGCATTCTTTTTTTCTTTTCTTTTTTTTTTTTTTTAAGATTTTATTTACTTATTTGAGACAGAGACCGAGATAGTGAAGGAGATCGCAAGAGAAAGTGGGGAGGAAAGGGAGAAGCAGGCTTGCGGCTGAGCAGGGATCCCCATTCAGGCCTTGATCCCAGGACTCCGGGATCATGACCTGAGCCAAAAACAGATGCTTAACTGACTGAGCCACCCAGGTGCCCCTTTATTTAGCATTCTTAGTATGTAGGCTTCATGTTCATGTTTCCAGATGATATCTATACTGTCTCCACCTATATGTGTGTGTAGCTCTGCAGTAAGAAGAAGGAAGGAAAGAAAGTGACATCAATAGGCTATTGGTAAGAAATGGATTGCTTGGCCAATTTAGCTGCAAAAGAGGCTAGGAAATGAAATTTGTAGGAAAGCAAAGGATAAGGGAATAGGAAATAAAGATTGGGTCAACTAATCCAGACAATTTTCCATACCACACAGTTGTTATTTTAACACTGCAGTTTCTAAGTTTGCTTAACTTTATAACGATGTGTTACTTTGGATTAGTTGTAATCACATATCCTGGTGAACCAGTAAATACTTATGTCAAATAATTCCTAGGAAAAGCACAACCAGCCATTGGAATTTACTTTCGAAAACTTGAAAACTATTGCCACTGATTTGTTTGGAGCTGGGACAGAGACAACAAGCACAACCCTACGATATGGTCTCCTGCTCCTGCTGAAACATCCAGAAGTCACAGGTATGGCCAGCATGGTGGGCAGAGTGTGCTTTGAGGCATAAAACTGATGTTTATAATGATGTTGGAATACCTTCAAAGAGTTCATATTACCTGAATTGGCATGTAAACGTATGTATGCATTTGTCTCTTCGTTCATCAGTCTCATTTGTATTTTATCAGTGAAAGTCCAGGAAGAGATTGACCGTGTAATTGGCAGACACCAGAGCCCTCACATGCAGGACAGGAGTCGCATGCCCTACACGAATGCGGTACTGCATGAGATTCAGAGATACATTGACCTTGTCCCAAACAGCCTGCCTCATGCAGTGACCTGTGACGTTAAATTTAGAAACTATGTCATCCCCAAGGTAAGATGTGTTTCTCCTACACCTGACTTCAGCGCTCATGAAGTTCCCATATTCACAGTATGGTTTCAAACCTCTACCAATATTTATGAGAAAAGTGTGTAAATCATACTTGTGGCAGCTTGATGGTTTTTGTGCTGTTTCCAGTTTGAGACTATAAATTTTTTAAAATATTTTATTTATTTATTCATGAGAGACACACAGAGAGAGGCAGAGACATAGGCAGGGGGAGAAGCAGGCTCCCTACAGGGAGCCTGATGCAGGACTTTATCCCAGAACCCCAGCATCACAACCTGAGCCAAAGGCAGACGCTCAACCACTAAGCCACCCAGGTGCCCCAGGCTATAAATTTTTACGACAGGTTTCAGTATCTGGTTGTGTAAATTTTCCAAATTTGTTCTATTTCTTTAATATTGTTTTAGCTACTCTTATCTGTTTACATTTCCAAATAAATTTTAGTATCAGTTTAATCAATTAATCAAAGCTCTTGGCAGTGATTTTTATCAGGGTGATAGTAAATTAATTTGGAAAGAATTGACATGTTGAATCTTTCAATTCATGGATATGGTATATTCTCCAATTTATTTGGGCTTTCTTTAATTTTTTTCAGTATTTTCCGTGCAGTGGCTTGTACATCTATTAGGTTTTTCCTAGATAAATGATATTTTTGATGTTATTATAAATAGTATAATTTTTTAAATGCCTATTCTACTTTTTTGGAAATATAATTGACTTTATTATTTTGAATGCCTTATCTCTAGCAACCTTTATTACTAGACTTAATTGTCTTTATTATTTAATTGGCTTTATTATTTTGAATGCCCTATATCAGCAACCTTTCCAGATACACTTATCGTTGTTAATAACTTGTGGATTTGTAATTTCCATGTACACAGTTCTGTGATGTGGTTTAATATTTGTTTTAGGGATCCCTGGGTGGCGCAGCGGTTTAGCGCCTGCCTTCAGCCCAGGGCGCGATCCTGGAGACCCGGGATCGAATCCCATGTCGGGCTCCCAGTGCATGGAGCCTGCTTCTCCCTCTGCCTGTGTCTCTGCCTCTCTCTCTCTCTGTGACTATCATAAATAAATAAAAATTTTAAAAAAATATTTGTTTTAATAACTACTATTTGAGCTTTAAATTTTATATAGTTACAATTAGATTTAATTTTTTTTTTAAAGATTTTTATTTATTCATAGAGACACAGCTAGAGAGAGAGAGGCAGAGACACAGGCAGAGGGAGGAGCAGGCTCCATGCAGGGAGCCCAACGTGGGACTCGATCCAGGGTTTCCAGGATCACGCCCTGAGCTGCAGGCGGCGCTAAACCGCTGCGCCACCGGGGCAGCCCTAGATTTAATTTAAAGATAAGTAACCATGGATCACTCACAGCCACTGTGTTGGACAGGATTGTTCTAAGTTTTTTTTTTTTTTTCTGTAATACTTAAAATCTTTTTTTTTTTAATTTTTATTTATTTATGATAGTCACAGAGAGAGAGAGAGAGAGAGAGAGAGAGAGAGGCAGAGACATAGGCAGAGGGAGAAGCAGGCTCCATGCACTGAGAGCCCGACATGGGATTCGATCCCGGATCTCCAAGATCGCGCCCTGGGCCAAAGGCAGGCGCCAAACCGCTGCGCCACCCAGGGATCCCAATACTTAAAATCTTATCTTAAAACCATCCTTTTTTTTTTTTTTTTTTAAACCATCCTTAATTCTGCAATACTAAAAACTCAAAAAATTAAAAATAAATATGTTTGCTGCAATTTCATCCAGGGACCAAAACCTAACTTGAACTGAAGTGAATCTATTTATATTCTTGTTGATGCCACTTTGTGTAAATATCATGTTTTGCTAAAGAAATATCAATGTGGGGGCACCTGGCTGGCTCAGTTAGTGAAGCATGTGACTCTTGATCTTGGGGTTGTAAATTCAAGCCCTATGTTGCATTTAGAGATAACTTAAAATAAAATCTTAAAAAAAAAAGGGAATATCAATGTGTTTGATTATATGGTACTACATTATTGGGAGTATTTTACTTTATTTAAAGATTGATTTATTTGGGATCCCTGGGTGGCGCAGCGGTTTGGCGCCTGCCTTTGGCCCAGGGCGTGATCCTGGAGACCCGGGATCGAATCCCACATCGGGCTTCTGGTGCATGGAGCCTGCTTCTCCCTCTGCCTATGTCTCTGCCTCTCTCTTTCTCTCTCTGTGACTATCATAAATAAATAAAAATTAAAAAAAAAAAGTAATGTACATTTTTAAAAAAAAAAAAAGATTGATTTATTTGAGGGAGAGAGAAAGCAAAAGAGAGCACAAGTGGAAGGAGAGGTGTAGAGGAAGAGAGTTCCAATTGCTCTAGACACCCTCCACCACTTGCCATTGTTGGTGTTTTTACATTTTAGATACTAAAAGTGCTTGCGTAGTGGTATCACATTTTGTTTTACTTCTATTTTCTGGATGGACAATGATGTTTTGCTTCTTTTCATATGCTAATTGACTATTCATATATATTTTTTGGTAGAATGCTGAAGTAATATTCCTATAAGGTAAGGTCATTTACTTATTTAATTATTGCAATCCTTTATATATTTTATATGTAAGTCTTATATCATATGTAGGTGTTGCTAACATTTACTCTCAACCTGTGAGTTGTTTTTTTTTTTTCTTTCTTCCTTATGTGTTCAAAGAATGTCTTTCAAAGAGCAGAAGTTTTGGATTTTGTTGGAGTCTAATTTATCAATTGTTTCTCTTTTGACTTGTGCTTTTGTGTCCTACCTTAAAAATTTGTTGCTGACATGTGTTCCCAAATACTTGCCCTTATGTTTTCTTCTACGAGTTTTATACTTTCAGTTTTTATATTTAGGTCTGTGACCCATTTACAGTTCATTTTTACTTATAGTGTAAAGTGGTAATTGTATTTTTTTGTTGTTTTTCTGGATATCCAGAACTTGTCCCAGAATCATTTATTGAAAATATACTTGCTTTTTAAATCTTACAGTAACACTTCTACGTATTACTTGTCTTAAGATATATAAAGCAATAATTTTGAAAACAAAATTATAGATTTTAAATATGAGAAACTTAGAAGATGGAATTTCCTTCTAATTTTTAATTTAAAAAATTAAAAAATATAAATAGCATTTAAACACACACAATGGCTCTGTAATGTCTTATGTATATATAAATAATATATATGAAAATGTGTATACATTTATATTTTAAGTGCATATCTACCTATGTCCATCAATCTTTCTCATTCCTAAATACTGCGGTATGTGCCTTCTAAGAACAAGGGCTTCCTTCAGAGTAATAACAGCATTCACAATTAAGGATTTATCATCTATACAATAATTTTATCTAATATATAGTCTATAATTATATTTTTTTCAATTATCCTAAAATATCGTTTATAGCTTTTTTTGAGGGGGCATCTAGTATCTTTTTTTTTTTCCTAAAGATTTATTTATTTATTCATGAGAGACACAGAGAGTGAGAGGCAGAGACACAGGCAAAGGGAGAATCAGGCTCCCTGTGGGGAGCCTGATGCGGGACTTTATCCCAGGACCCCAGGATCACGACCTGAGCCAAAGGCAGACACTCAACCACTGAGCCACCCAGGTTCTCGTGGGGGCATCTTCTGTCTAATCAAAGAATAAGTATGCAATTTGATTATCTGTCCCTTTTGGCCCCTTTTGTGAAGATCAGTTCCTCTTCCTTTATTTGTTTCATTTCAGTACGCTTAACAGTTTTGAAGAGTCCAGGACAGTTGTCATGTAGAATATTCCTCAGTCTATTTTGGTGTGGTTTTGGTTTTGTTTTGAGATTAGATTCCAAAGCTGTGTTTTGGAGAAGAAAATTACATAGATGATGTATATGTCCCACTACATCACATTTTGGCTAGAGACATGTAATATCAATTTATACCATTATTGGTGATGCTAAGGCAATCACTTATTAAGGAGGTATCTGCCATAATTCTCTACTACTGAGATTCTATTTTTCTTTTCTTTTTTTAAAAAGATTTTATTTATTTATTCATGAGAGACACAGAGGGGGAGAGAGAGAGAGAGAGAGAGAGAGGGAGAAGAAGAGACACAGGCAGAGGGAGAAGCAGGCTCCATGCAGGGAGCCCAACGTGACTCGATCGCAGGTCCCCAGGATCACACCCTGGGCTGAAGGCAGGCATTCAACCACTGAGCCACCCAGGCGTCTCAGTAAATACATTTTAAAAATAGAATCTCGTCAGGCTCCCTGTATGGAGCTTGCTTCTCCCTCTGCCCATGTCTCCGCCTCTCTCTCTCTCTCTCTCTCTGTCTCATGAATAAATAAATAAAATCTTTAACAACAACAACAAAACAAAACAAAACCAACAAAAAAGACTCATATGCTGTATCAACTGAGCCAGCCAGGTTGCTGGCTGCTCCACCAGAGTCATTTCGAATCAGATCAGACCTCAATTTTGCTCCACCAGAGTCATTTCGAATCAGATCAGACCTCAATTTTGCTCCACCAGAGTCATTTCGAATCAGATCAGACCTCAATTTTTTTTTTAAGGATTTTATCTATTTATTTGACAGAAAGAGAGCACAAGCAGGGAGAGTGGCAGGCAGAGAGATAGGGAGAAGCAGGCTCCCCACTGAGAAAGGGTCCCAGGACCACGACCTGAGCCGAGGATAGACACCCAACCAACTGAGCCACCCAGGTGCCCAAGACCTCTATTTTTAAAAGTCCTATGAACAGATTACTAATACTCCCGACTTTTCAAGAGCCAACAGAGGCTTCAGTTTTATTTATTTATTTATTTATTTATTTATTTATTTATTTATTTATTTATTTATTTATTTTAATCTTTTTTATTTATTTATTTTTATTTTTTAACATTGTATTTATTTATTTGAGAGAGAGAGAGCATGAGCAAGGGGAAGAGAAGAGGAAGAGGCAGAGGGAGAGAGAGAATCCCAAGCCAAATTTGTGCTGAGCTTGGAGCCCAACTTGGAGCTTGATCTTATGACCTTGAGATCCCAATCTCAGCTGAAACCAAGAGTTGGACACTCAACCAATTAAGCCACCCAGGCACCCCTAGACGCTTCCATTTTAAACCGTAATCCACATGAGGTCCATGAAAACTGAGGCGATGAAATAGAGCAGTGAGTGGACAGACACAAGTGTCCAAACATTGTGATCAGTGGAGGTGATTCAAAGGTCTGGTGCCCAAGAAACCAAGTGCTCAGTATTTCAGACCCTACTGGAGGCCATTTTAGCATCCTGACTAGCATGGCCTTAATATCATCCCAGTTTATTACTTGGTCTGTCTAGCTGAAAATGCCATTGCTCTTCTTTGGACCTGGGATTCCTCACATATAGATCAAAATATGGAACTAAGTGATTTGCCACATTTCTTCCAGTTCCACACCTTCTTTATAACCCAGCTTATCTTCGTCTGTTCATTCCAGGGCACAACTATATTAATATCACTGTCTTCTGTGCTATCTGATGAAAAAGAATTCCCCAGACCAGAGATATTTGACCCTGCCCACTTCCTGGATGATAGCGGCAACTTCAAGAAGAGTGACTACTTCATGGCTTTCTCAGCAGGTAATAAGAATTAATTTCCTTAGGTGCTGAAGGGGAGAAAATATTTTGGGGGAATCAGTTGAAACTTACATGGTACCTGCTCAAGGCTGGATAGAATTGTTCTTTGTCCACGATCAGAAGCATCAGTCCCAATGCCAATGCACTTTCCCCTACTCACCATACATCCTCATTATTGGAACTTTGGCTCGGTGACCCCGTTCTTCCAAAGTGAGAAAGCTAGAGAATTAAGTTCATTGAATTCTGCCTCTAGATATATCACTGAACCACCAAGAGCTCCTCTTAGCAGATGAAACTCATTTAGACTTTACTCTCTGGCCATATATAACTCCTCAACTTTGAATTAAGTATCTTCTATGTGGGATGTCTGTGTCTGACTTCAGCTCAGGTCACAATCTCAGGGTCCTGGGATTAAGTCTTGCCTTGGGCTCCCCACTCAGTAGGGAATCTGCTTGTCCCTCTGCCCTTCCCCACCACTCATACTCTCTCTCTCTCTCTCTCTCTCTCTCTCTCAAATAAATAGATAAATAAACAAAATCTTTTAAAAAAGATATCTTCTATGCGATATCCCTTACTGCCCAGTTATGTAATATATATAAGTATCCATAAGCACAGAACAGACACCAAAGAGGCTCACACTCTAGTGAGGGAGGCAAATTAGTAAATCTATTAAGACTAGTGTTGTGGGAGAGAAAAACACAGGCTGCTCAGGAGACCAGAAGAGGGGGACGCCTGGGTGGCTCAGTGGTTGAGCATCTGCCTTCACGCCCAGGGTGTGATCCTGGAGTCCCAGGATCGAGTCCCACATCAGGCTCCCTGCAGGGAGCCTGCTTCTCTCTCTGCCTATGTCTCTGCCTCTCTCTGTGTGTCTCTCATGAATAATAAATAAAATATTTTAAAAAAAGGAGACCAGAAGAGGAAGCTGCCTGCTTCCTGCTCATTCATACTCTACAGTGAGGCATAAAGTGGAATAAACAGCATTCTAACAGCAGAAAAGGAATTTGAGGGCAGCCTGGGTGGCTCAGCGGTTTAGCGCCAACTTTGGCCCAGGGCGTGATCCTGGAGTCCCGGGATCGAGTCCCAGGTCAGGCTCCCTGCATGGAGCCTGGTTCTCCCTTTGCTTCTCTCTCTCTCTCTCTCTCTCTCCTCTCTCTCTCTCTCTCTCTCTCGAATAAATAAATAAATAAATAAAATCTTAAAAAAAAAAAAAGGAATTTGAGGGCAGCCTAGGTGGCTCAGCGGTTTAGCGCCACCTTCAGCCCAGGGTGTGATCCTGGAGACCTGAGATCGAGTCCCACGTCGGGCTCCCTGTGTGGAGCCTGCTTCTCCCTCTGCCTGTGTCTCTGCCTCTCTCTCTCTCTCTCTGTGTCTCTCATGAATAAATAAATACAATATTTCTTAAAAAATGAAATCACATGAAGGGAAAAAATCTTTGTCTAAATTTTATGCCCAAGGTAGAAAGGGAAACACAGATATATGAGTTCCCTTCTCTTAGTCCTCCCTCCAATGCACTTGGACAGGTGGATTATTTCTACAAGAATTTGTGGAAACTGGAAATGTGAAAAGAGCAATTATAATATGGGAATACATAATGAAGTGCTTGATATAGGCCTGATACTCAAGAGATATTTGTTGAATAAAGAGTTCCCGTGAAGATACTCAGTGAATAGCAACCATTTCTCTCCTTCTATCCATCTGTCCCTCTAACCTTCCTTACGGCTATCCATCAGTATAGTCATCCATCAGATAATTTTTGTGACATACTTTTGGGGGCAGTTCAAAACATAGCATTCAAGAAACAAATCCCCTGTGTTTGTTATTTTCAGGAAAACGAATTTGTGTGGGAGAAGGACTGGCCCGCATGGAGCTGTTTTTATTCCTGACCACCATTTTACAAAAATTTACCCTGAAACCTCTGGTCGATCCAAAGGACATTGATACCACCCCACTTGCCAGTGGGTTTGGCCATGTCCCACCCACCTACCAGCTCTGCTTCATTCCCGTGTGAGGAAAGGCAGACCACCTGCCTGCTGTTGTGCTATTGTCTGTAGATCCTCTTCCTCTGGGGTATCATTCATCTCCCTCTCACTACTGGGGATGCTTTCCCCGACCTTATCTCATATTTCCCCATTCCTTCCATTCCCAGTGAACATCCAACCTCCATTAAAGGAAAGTCTCCAGAATTTCTTTGCACAAATGCTGTACTGTTTTTTATACTCTGTTACACGTGTATTTGCCACCACATATGCTAATACTTATCTAATATTGAGCTGTTATTATGTTATCCCTGTGAAATGGAACAAAATGATTAGTATAAGCAAACACAGAGCCATTTGTCCTCTGCATGTTCTAAATGGAAACCATTATCATTTGCTGTGCCAGTTCTTAGACTTTCCTTCTTTTGTGCACAATACTGGTAAGAAATGGAAGAAAATAGAGTCCAGAGAGGCCACTCTGTCCTCATGATGATAAGCACAGAGAGGGGCAAAGGGGGAAGGGGGAAAGGGCAGGAAAGCTCTTTTGGCTTTGTGTCATCTACAGTTCCTTAAGCTTGGATTTGAAAGTGAGAAAAGTTGTGTCCAGGAGCCAGGTAATAGTGAGAAGATCAGTGATAGGGAGGAAAAAATAATCAGTGTAGAATTCATTTCTCTGCTTTGGGCCAGTGTGACCACCAAAGATTTGACATTTTCTTAGTTTGTGTTTCAAACTTAGATTTAAGTATTAACATATGCTTTCATATTGCTAATCAAATCTTCTAAGTGTCATTCTTTGCTCCCTGACCTAGAACAGAATCCCTGGGGCGGTGGGTGGGGGACATCACTTCCACCACATTGTTTTATATCTAACACATGAGTGATGCTATGATCCTAAAGTCTTTATTTTTTTTTTATTTTATTTATTTATTCATGAGAGACACAGAGAGAATGAGAGAGGCAGAGACACAGGCAGAGAGAGGAGCAGGCTCCATGCAGGGAGCCCGATGTGGGACTTGATCCGTGACTCCAGAATCACACCCTGAACCAAAGGCAGACGCTCAACTGCTGAACCACCCAGGTGTCCTGCCACGGAAAATTTTAAATGATAAAAACATGGGCAAATGATTTGGATGGACAAATTACAGAAAAGGAAATGAAATGGTGACTAGGTAGATGAAAATATCTGGGAAACAAAAGGTACACTTGACCTTAGCCAAAAAGCTGAGAAGCAATAGAAATAAAAGGTACAAATTAAAACTACATTATATTCCTTTAAACCTTGATTAGTAAATGAAAAGATTTAATGGTGGGCATCCTGGGTGGCTCAGCGGTTTAGCGCCGCCTTCAGCCCAGGGCGTGATCCTGGAGACCCGGGATCAAGTCCCACATCGGGCTCCCTGCTGGAGCCTGCTTCTCCCTCTGCCTGTGTCCCTCTGCCTGTGTCTCTGCCTCTCTGTGTGTGTGTCTCTCATGAATAAGTACTTAAAATCTAAAAAAAAAAAAAAAAGATTTAATGGAAGTATTAGCAAATGTGTGTGCCACTAAGCAGTCTTGTGTATTGTTCTAAAGTTATCTTCTTTGTGAAGCCTATACCCTGAGATTTTTTTTTTAATTAATTTGTTTATTTATTTGAGAGACAGAGGTGAGGAGAGCAGAGGGAGAGAGAAACTTTAGCAAACTCTGAACTCACCAGGAGCCCAGCATGGGCTCAATTCCATGACCCAGAGATCATGAGCGGAGCCAAGTGGAAATCAAGAATTGCACGCTCAAATGACTGCACCATCCAGGCATCCCTGCCCTGAGATTATTGTAAACTTGTAAACTCTACTCCATCATAACTTTCCCTCTCTTTTAGCTTTTGAGGCTCCTTATGGTATTTTTTGCCACTTTGCATGTTTCATGTTAATTAACCTTTCTCATAAACCTAAGGGGTGGATAATATTTGTATGTGTTTCCTAATGGTGCTATAACAAATTACCACCGAGTGTCTCCAAACAACACAGATTTACTTTCTTATAATTCTAGAGTTCAAAAGTCCAGTATATGTGATCTTGGGCTAAAATCAAGGTGCTGACAGGGCTGCTTCCTTCTGAGACTCTAGGGAAGAATCCATTGCCCTGCCTTTAGCTTTGAGATGTGACCAGCATTCCTTGGCTCATAACTCCTTCCTCCCATCACTCTCATCCTCTTGCTTGTCTTCTCCTCACTCTGATCTTCCTGCCTCCCTCTCCTAAGGATTGGTGTGATTACATTTGGTCCATCTGGCTAATTTAGGATAACTTTCTTATTTTAAAATCCTGAACTCGGGGATTCCTGGGTGGTTCAGCTGTTTAGCGCCTGCCTTGGCTCCAGATGTGATCCTGGGGTCCCGGGATCGAGTTCCGCATAGGGCTCCTTACATGGAGCCTGCTTCTCCCTCTGCCTGTGTCTCTGCCTCTCTCTCTGTGTCTCTGTGTCTCTCATGAATAAGTAAATAAAATCTTGAGAAAAAAAAAAAGTTAAAAAAAAAATCCTGAACTTAATCATATTTACACAGTTCCTCTCACCCTTTAAGGTATATAATCACAAGTCCTGGGGATTAGAACATAGACATCCAGACAGGTAAATATAAGATACATTTCCCTTAATTCCTAGCCCAGACTCTGGTGTTAAAATGTCCAGTAAATATTTACTGAATAAACATAGATGAAAGAGTAAGCTTAGACCTTTATTTATTTATTTTTTATTTATTTATGATAGTCATACAGAGAGAGAGAGGCAGAGACATAGGCAGAGGGAGAAGCAGGCTCCATGCACCAGGAGCCCGACGTGGGACTCGATCCCAGGTCTCCAGGATCCCGCCCTGGGCCAAAGGCAGGCGCTAAACCACTGCACCACCCAGGGATCCCTAAGCTTAGACCTTTAAAGAGGGTTTTAGGATATAAGAAGTTCCCTCAACTCCTGTGAGAAGTCCTCGTATATCTTTTTTTTTTTTTTTTTAAGATTTTATTTATTCATGAGAGACACAGAGAGAGAAAGAGGCAGAGACACAGGCAGAGGGAGAAGCAGGCTCCATGCAGGGGAGCCCGATGCAGGACTTGATCCCAGGTCTCCAGGATCACACCCTGGGCCGAAAGCAGATGCTCAAACATTGAGCCACCCAGGGGTCCCAAGTCTTTGTATATCCTAATTATTTTTTTTCTATAAGGAAAAATACCCAAATTTCAGTAAGCCTGTTTAAAAAAGAACAAAACACAATAAACCACAGCCGCAAAATGGTGTCACTTAGGCTAAATTCCCAAACTGAGGCTAAATACATAATCTAATTGCAGTTTCAACCTCAGAAATGTAGTCTTCACTAGTCACCCAGAATTTTTCCATCAGCAGCAATGAGTCTGCCACCTGGGGTCCTCTCCACCCCCCTCAAAGAAAGTGAATCCATCTGCATAGTCAGACTTCTTGCTTTTCTCCCTTTAGGAAGTAGCCACATGTTGAAACAATCCTTTTCTGCAGCTAGTAGCTCTCTTCCCCCACCCTGCTTCTAAGAAAACCTTCTATTTTGTGTATGTCTTTAGAGAGCCACCTATTTGGTAGATGAGATGCTGCTTGATTCATAAATCATTTAATAGGGGCAGTGGTTTAGCACCATCTTTGGCCCAAGGTGTGATCCTAGAGACCCGGGATCGAGTCCCACGTCGGGTTCCCTGCATGGAGCCTACTTCTCCCTCTGCCTGTGTCTCTGCCTCTCTCTCTGTGTCTCTCATGAATAAATAAATAAATTCTTTTTATTTATTTTATTTTTATTTTTTTAGATTGATTTTTTAAAAAAATTTATTTATGATAGTCACACACAGAGAGAGAGAGAGAGAGAGAGGCAGAGACACAGGCAGAGGGAGAAGCAGGCTCCATGCACCGGGAGCCCGACGTGGGACTCAATCCTGGGTCCCCAGGATCGCGCCCTGGGCCAAAGGCAGGCGCCAAACCGCTGCGCCACCCAGGGATTCCCTAAATTCTTTTTTAAAAAATCATTTAATAAAGCCAATTAGATAGATCCTCAAATTTCCTCAGTTGGATTTTGTTTTTTAACAAGGCTTGTTTAAACTGATTTTTTTTAAAAAAGATTTTATTTATTTATTTATTCATGAGAGACAGAGAGGGGCAGAGACACAGGCAGAGAGAGAAGCAGGCTCCATGCAGGGAGCCTGATGCGGGACTCGATCCTGGGACTCTGGGATCACACCCAGGGTTGAAGGCAGGCCCTAAACCACTAAACCACCCAGGGATCCCCTAAACTGATCTTTTTTGAAGTTGTTCTTTAAAAAGAAACAGATGCAAATCACACCCAGACTTCCCAGTAATTACTTTCCCTAAGTTTATTAGATGTAGGATACCCATATCTTATTCTTCTGTTATATGAATATAATAGCATTTGATGGTTGAGTCATGAGACTAATATCAGAGTATCTAGGTAGACTTCCAAAACTAGAAGGTTTCGTTCAATCGTTTTTAATTTTATTAAAAACAATTTTAGGGATCCCTGGGTGGCGCAGCGATTTGGCGCCTGCCTTTGGCCCAGGGCGCGATCCTGGAGACCAGGGATCGAGTCCCACATCGGGCTCCAGGTGCATGGAGCCTGCTTCTCCCTCTGCCTGTGTCTCTGCCTCTCTCTCTCTCTCTCTGTGTGACTATCATAAATAATAAATAAAAATAAAAAAAAAATTTTAAAGACCTCTAATACGGTGTTTGCAAAGATCCAATTTCATCATTCAAGAATCTCTACTACTATGAAGTTCTAAATGAGGTCAAACTAATTTAATAGAGTTAGAAACCAGAGCAGTGTTTGCTTCTGAGAAGGAGGATTGCCATGAAGACATGTGAAAGGAGTTTTCCAGGGGGATAAGATTATTCTATACCTCGATAGGATGTGGTTACTTGGGTGTTGGTGTTTGTGAAAACTAGGCTGTAACATCAGTTCTTATCAGAAGGCCCCAGGGCCCCCCAAAATAAGCAAAATGTTTAAGGCTATTTCAAAAAGGGAAGGTGTTTCAATTCCTTGAAATTAATTTCTTACATCTATTCTGATCTAGTCTGACCCTATGTTTATACTTGTCCTTTGAGACACAGAAATTGAAGGGACCCCATGAAAAAAAGCCATTTTTCCCTCTTAGCTGCTTTCCCTGCTTATACTCTTGCTAAGACCTGCACCCCTACCTTCCACATGCCTTAATGTGTGTCCTCCTTGTAAAGATCAAGGAGTTAATGATTTCCTTGGAGTCTTCCGGCATAATAGGTAACATCTAAGGAGTGATGACACAGGATCATCATAAACGTTCTCTAAGACCACTGACTCCAAACACCTTGACTGCAAAACCCCTGGCTTCAAGGAACAAGTGACATAGGAAGGACTCCTGGACCCTGTCCTTGTTCTGAGCGGTTCTTGGATGCCTGAGAGGACATGTGCACCAGATCACAATCACCAATAAAAACTCCAGACTCCAAACAAGGACAAGACTCCTTCCTTTCCTTTCTGAGTTTCCTAGACACTCAATTTGTGTCTGCTCTCTCTATATCGCCAATAAACTCTGCTTTCACCTCCTGTTGCCTCATGTTTGACTTACATCCTGAGTGAAGCCAAGGACCCTCTTGTCTGGTCCTACTGGACCCCCTCTGGGTCTCTGGACCTGGCCTGCTTGTATTACTTTCAAGATATAGTTTGGCTTCAGCTTTGCATTGTGGTTGAAATATTAATCTTGATAAACATGATTTCTGATGCCAAATAATAAAATATTTAAGACAAGATGGTAAGTGCATATGCAGAAACTTTTTTTAAAAAGTCTTTTAAAAAATCAAGCCATTCTTTCCAAGTAACTTACACTATTTTTTTCTTTTCAAATAAACTAATACATGTCCCAAGGGCACCTGACTAGCTCACTAGATAGAGTATGCAACTCTTGATCTCAGAGTTTACATCCAAGCCCCACATTGGGTGTAAAATTACTTAAAAGAAATATTAAACTAATACATGTTCTGTGCTGAAAGTGTCAAAACATCAGATACTTAAAAAGAAGAAAAGTATCACACATAATTTCAGCACCCAGTGACTTCTTTTAAAAACTTAGAGGAAAATCCCTTTTTCTTTAAAATGGAAGGTGTCTACACATTTGTTTGCAACATGCTTTTTGGCTTTGTACGTTCTGAACATTTTGTTGCTAACAAAAATGTTTCCCTGAGAGGAAAGCAGTGAAGCCAGATTGGGAGCTGCTGGGAAGGGAGTGACAAGACAGGACTGACCCTGTAGCATGTTGCTGTCATTTGGCCTCTCCTTGCCACCATCTACAGAGAGGACTGTCTCCTGAGCTGGGTGCCTGGAGTTCTGTTAGACATGGAGGAAAAGTTGCTTTTTTTTTTTTTTTCATAGAATCCTGGCTGCACTGAGCTATAGGAAGCAAAGGGAGCATATCTATGGGGAGAATCTGTTTGCCTACAGAGTGTTTTAGCCAAATTTAAAATACTTTTTTTAAAACAAATTTAAAATACTTAAAGCCTTTGTCAGAGAGATAAGAAGCTTGAGTTACAAGCTGTTATAATCATCCAATGGGTGATGTTGTTATCTACACGAAATCTCTCTTTTTTTGGTTAAGATTTCATTCATGTATTTGTGAGAGAGAGTGAGCAAGCGAAAGAGCACAAACAAGGGCAGAGGTAGAGGGAGAAGCAGGTTCCCCGCTGAGCAGGGAGCCAGATGCAGGCTCAATTCCAGAACTCTCGGATCATGACCTGAGCTGAAGGCAGATGCTTAACTGACTAAGCCACCCAGGTACCTCTAAGTCTTTAAATATAAATTATTACAAGCCATCTGTGAAGGATAATTCCATGTCAGAGTTCAAGTTACCAATCCAATATGCTTTTATTTCTTTAAAAATCAGAGCATATCAAACAACAGCAGAATGATTCTCTACTACCAGCTTTTACTTTTACGAATTTTAGGGAGTGATGGAGATTGGTGCTGTCTTTTGACAGATTTCTACTTTAATTACTTCCTGATTTTTGTTCACTTTGTCTTCTGTGAATCTGTCCTTATTTCTTTTAAAGAAATTGCATTGGAGCTGTATAACTGGTCAACCGCTCTGTTTAGGCCTCCAGCTAAGTTGGCTCTTTGCACCAACTCCCCTCCCAGCATCATGACCTCTGTGATTACTGTGCCTGTGACCATCTCTCACTGGCCTGGGCTGAGTTTGGACTAGAGCCACTGAGTGGCTCTAATGGTCAGCTTGGCTTCTGAAGTGTCTCTCAGGCCTTTAATTTTTCACTTGACAATGAAAGGAAACCATTTCTTAGTGACTTTAGTCTTTTTCTCCAAAGAATATAAAATTCTGCTCCAAACTTAGAATGTATAGTATTTCACTTGAAAAGGAACTTTCTTTAGGAGTTGGTTGACTCGGGCAGCCCGGGTGGCTCAGTGGTTTAGCGCCTGCCTTTGGCTCAGGGCTTAATCCTGGAGACCCGGGATCGAGTTCCACATCGGGCTCCCTGTGTGGAGCCTGCTTCTCCCTCTGCCTGTGTCTCTGCCCCTCTCTCTCTCTCTCTCTGTCTCTCATAATGAATAAATAAAATCTTAAAAAAAAAAAAAAAGGAGTTAGTTGACTCAAAAGATTTCCTATTATTGATAGTAGTGGTTCAGTAAATACACTTTATTTTATTTTTTAAAAAGATTTTATTTATTTATTCATGAGAGACACAGAGAGAGAAAGAGAGACAGACAGACAGAGACACAGGCAGAGGAGGAAGCAGGCTCCACACAGGGAGCCCGATGTGGAACTTGATCCCAGGACCCCAGGATCAGGCCCTGGGCAGAAGGCAGGCGTTCAACCACTGAGCCACCCAGGCATCTCAGTAAATATATTTTATTTTATTTTATTTTATTTTATTTTATTTTATTTATTTTATTTTATTATTTTTTAGTAAATACATTTTATTGATGAGTTTTAACCATCCCATTTCATAAACTTTTCTTTGCCTTGGTTAAGTGACATGAAATCAGTGGAGGCCCTCTCAAAGTATAAGCTGGAAGTTAATCTCAAAAGATAGTACTGAAATGTATACTGAAAACAATTATATATGGCAATATACTAAAAAACCACAAAAGGTGGCATGATTTCTCCATTAAAACTGATCTTTGGGGGACACTTGGCTGGCTCAGTCTGTAGGGCATGTGACTCTTAATATCAAGGTTGTGAGTTCAAGCCTCACATTGGACATACTTAAAAAAATTTTTTTTAAATAGCTGAACTTTGGGGTTCTAAATATGATTTCAAGGAATCTTTCCACATTATAGGACAAAAATCTCAATTTATTTTGCCTGTTGAAATTAAGTTGAAAGTTATTCTATAAATTAAGCTGAAAGTTATTCTATAATTTATCTTTGCAATGTCTTACAGCTTCCTGTGTGTCTTTCAAATCATTTCTTAAATTATTTCTAAATCTTCTATTATTTTTGATGCTATTGATAGACGGAATTCTTTTTGAAATTTCATTTTTTTAAAGATTTATTTATTTACTTATTCAGAGAGAGAGAGAGAGAGAGAGAGGCAGAGACACAGGCAGAGACACAGGCAGAGGGAGAAAGAAGCAGGCTCCATGCAGGGAGCCCGACGTGGGACTCGATCCCGGGTCTCCAGGATCACACCCTGGGCTGAAGGCGGCACTAAACTGCTGAGCCACCCAGGCTTCCCTAAGCCCACTTTGTTGAGAGCTTTTATCATGAGTGAATGTTGAATTTCATCAAATGCTTTTTCTGAATTTATTGAGATGACCATGTGACTTTTTTTAATCCTTCATTTTATTAATGTAGTGTATCAGATTGATTTCTGGATATTGAACCATCCTTGCCTCCCCCAGAATAAATCCCACTTGATTGTGGTGAATGATTTTTTTAAAAAAGATGACAGATTGATTGATTGATTTGAGATGCACAGAGAGAGGCAGAGACATAAAGAGAGAAGCAGACTCCCTACAGTCAGCCCAATGTGGGACTCCATCCCAGGACACTGGGATCATGCCCTGAGCAGAAGGCAGATGCTCTACCACTGAGCCACCCAGGTGCCACATGAATGATCTTTTCAAGGTATTGTTGAATGCATTTTGCTGGTATTTTGTTGAGGATTCTTACATCTATGTTCATCAGGGGTTTTGGCCTATAGTTTTTGTGTATTTTGTTAGTGTCTTTGACTTTGGAAACGGTAACATTGGCCTCATAGACTGAATTTGGGAGTTTTCCTTCTATTTTTTAGGAGTAGTTTGAGAATAGGTATTAACTCTCCTTTAAATATTTGGTAGAATTCACCAATGAAGCTATCTGGTCCTGGACTTGTGTTTATGAGGAGGTGTTTTTTTTGTTTGTTTGTTTTTGTTTTTTAAGATTTTATTTATTCATGAGAGAGAGAGAGAGAGAGACAAGCAGAGGGAGAAGCAGGCTCCATGCAGGGAGCCCGATGTGGGACTCAATCCCGGGTCTCTAGGATCACACCCCGGGCTGAAGGCGGCGCTAAATTGCTGAGCCACCCAGGCTGCCCTATTGGGAATTTTTTGATTACGGATTCAATTTCCTAGTAATCAGTCTGTTCAGCTTCAGGCTTATTCTTGATCCTTGGGTGACTGTCATCAAGACCTTCAGGGCTTCAAATCAAGGGGTTTGCTTGGTTCTTCTTATTTGGCCAGCTCTGAACGCCTCATTTTTTTTTCTTTTAGCCCAGAGAATTTGCAAAAATTCTTTCCAGATTCTAAGGCTCCTAAATGATATTTTATATAGTTAGCCTTTCAGCCTCTCAGCACCTGATTTCTTTTTTTTTTTTAAGATTTTATGTATTTATTCATGAAAGACACACAGAGAGAGAGAGAGAGGCAGAGACACAGGCAGAGGGAAAAGCAGGCTCCATGCAGGGAGCCTGATGTGGGACTCAATCCAGGGACTCCAGGGTCATGCCCTGGGCCGAAGGCAGGTGCTAAACCGCTGAGCCACCCAGGGATCCCCTCAGCACCTGATTTCAAATCAGTAATCACCTCAATGGTAAAATCACACAAATATCAGGCTTCCCAATATGGATTTCCCAAGCCCTCTGTCATTTTGTCCCCACGAATCTTCACAGCTTTCATTGCCTTCCCATGCTGACAAATATATATATGTACATTTGTGTGATAAATCAGAAGGAGACACAGACATAGGTATAGATGTTATATTTGGAAAGTTCTGGTTATTTCAATGAAATGTTAACAGATGATAAGATTTCCTACTTGAAAATCTAAATTTTTAGTTAAAAATTACTAAATCTGTCAAAGAATTCAATCCTCAGTGTACACAAAGGTTTGGTCAAATAGTCTTTTTATTACACTCATGATAGAAAAGTAAGCAGATCCATAACTTTTCTTCTGTTATGCTTCAGTATCTATAAAAAATAAAGTTCACATATATGTGCAGCCACTTCATATCTATTCCTGAAGAATAATGAAAGATATATGCATATGGGACTTTTATATTAACAGAAGTTCAAAAATAATCTATTCTTGAATAAGGAGCCAATTTAAAAAATTATTATAGCCATTGCAACAGGGTATTATATTTATACCACTTGTAAAAATACCTATAATGTTATTATATAAATTTCACCACCAAATCATAGGTATATGATATATAAATATATAGGTATATACACATACATAAAACACATATTTCTGTATATGTATATTCAAATATAATCATATATACATATAATCCTCCCCTCTTCTTTGCCTTACTATGTCTATGTATGTATGTGTCTCCAATTGTGTGTTTAACCAGTAGGGAGAAGCAGGAAGGGCATCCTTGGACAGAGCAACAAATTCATATTTTATCACACATTATTGCCCCTGCCTGGAATGACCTTCCCCTGTTTTCTACCTGCATGGACATACTCATATATACATACCTATACAAATGTGTATCACAATTATTTTTTAATAACCACTGGGAAAAAACAAATTACACATGCTAAACTATCAAGAGATAAGAGGAAGAAATGAGTGAATTTCATGCATTTAAAAAAAATTTGTTTTTAAAGATTTTATTTATTCATGAGAGACACACAGAGAGAGAGAGGCAGAGATACAGGCAGAGGGAGAAGCAGGCTCCATGCAGGGAGCCCGGTATGGGACTTAATTCCAGGACTCCAGGATCAGGCCCTGGGGCCGAAGGCAGGCTCTAAACTGCTGAGCCACCCAGGAGTCCCAATTTTTAATTTTTAATGGAAGAAAATATGACAATAAAGTACCTTACATTGGTATACACTGCATATGAGATACAGCATGAAATCTTAGGACTGGATTACAAAAAAGAATTTTGTTTCATACAGGGAAATTTGAACTGAATCTTAAAGGATAAAGACAATGAAAAGAAAGGGTCAGGAATGTCCTTCCTGATGTGAAAGGAGAGGTGGATGGTGGCTGACACACAAGACAGAAAAGCATCTGGCTTGTTCAGGTGAGGTCAGTGTGGCTTTGCAATCTGGCGGCCTGGCCTTTCTTCAGACTGGAACAAAACAGAGCTTATAGGAAGGTGGTGTAGCACCCAACCCATTGGCAATTGGGGTGGTGTCAATGTCCTTTGGATCAACCAGAGGTTTCAAGGTGAAATGCTGTAAAATATTGGTCAGTAGCAAAAACAGCTCCATGCGGGCCAGGCCTTCTCCAACACAAACTCTCTTCCCTAAAAACAACATATAAATTCAATATTCATTTAATTCTGTTTCTGAATTAGCACACAGGGAAGCTTAAATAAATATGGACTGAGAAAATAAATATGTTAATAGACTAATTAATCCATGGCTTCTTTTATCTACACCGAAATTTGGCTTCCTTCACTTCCTCAGTACGTATTTTTGTGTGCACGTGTAGAGGCAAGGGCAGCTTGCCCCTAGATGGGCCACTTTGGCATAAAGATTATTTTAAATTAAAAGCAATTAAAACCCAGCAAATTCAAAAAAGCTCCTTACCTCTCCTTCAACTGCCTGTCTGTACCAGGAAGAGAGCAATTAACAGATTATTCTTTATCTAAGAGACTTCTCTGTATAACAGGGCAACCTTTGTTTTTGAAACCTCTCCTCTCACCTTCATGCTAATGGCTTCCTCCCCTTTGAATCCCCAGACTCCTGCCACTCTCCTTAGCTCAGAATGTCCCAGAGGCCTATATTGGAATATTCTATATTCTATATTCTATATTCTCTTTGGAATTTCATGTCTTTACGGGTTCCCTATACCTGTGAAACTAAATTTGATTTTCTCCTCTTAATCTGGCTCATGTCAATTTGATTTTTAGTCCCAGTGGGAAGAATCTTGAAAGGCAGAGGAAAATTCCCCTTCCTAGAAAGCTGGCAGAATTGGTAGTATACTTTAACACACTGGACACTGCTTGCCACAGACACAGCTGCAGCCAGAAGATCCTTGGGACATTTGACATACAACTGGCAGAAGGTAAGATTTCCTACCATGTCAGTCTTCTGGAATCTGAGGAGTCTGATGGAGCAAGAATGCCGAGAGTCCTTTTTCTGTCTTTCTGAATTTATTTATTTAAAAGATTTATTTATTCATTCATTCAGAGAGAGCGAAGAGAGAGGCAGAGACATAGGCGGAGAGAAGCAGGCTCCATGCAGGAAGCCCGATGTGGGACTCGATCCCAGGTCTCCAGGATCACACCCCAGGTTGCAGGCGGCGCTAAACCACTGCGCCACCGGGACTGCCCATGTCTTTCTGAATTTAGATTACCAGGAGAAAATACTTGTGGAACTAGTTCCTTGTGTTTAGCAACTCTTGGTGAATTTGGTAGAGTCCTCTTTGTGGGAAACAGATTAACTAGAGATGATCTTCGTTTTCCTTTGTGTCTCTTATGTCGTTTGTAATAAAAAGCAATTACCATAGTGCAGAAAGTAGGCATAGGCCCTATAAGCCTGCTGTTTGAGCCAGCCCCACAGGCTGGTGAGTTCATGGTTCTCATCAGACTGGCACCTGTTTAGATAAAGTTTGCTGTAGGTTAAGGATTGTTGCCAAGGGACATCTTGGAAACCAAAGCTCCACAATTGATAGGCATGAGTGGAACACATAAAAGCTATGATAGCACTCACCACCTCAAGATGGCTCCTGTAATAAGTTGGTCACAGAACAGGTTAGATTGACACTTGATCACTTACCAACCCAAGAAAATGAGGTGTGCAGTGAGGCACACTGTAAAAACACTGTAAATCGTTAACCCTGTGGCACATCCCTCTTAGGTATTAGTGTGGATCCAAGGGACCCAAAGTTTAGCCAAAAGAAAAACTAGGTAAAGTTTTTCCTTTTGTCTTGTTCTATGTCCCAAGAGCTTGGCTTTGTGACCAGTGAGAATATTCTCTTTGGTCTCCACCATCCAGAGGATGCACTTGCCAGGGTGCACTTTGGTGGCCAGCCAAACAGAATGGGATCTGAGTCTATCTCTCTCTCTCTCTCTCTCTGACCACACCAGCTCTCAAGGGTATTTGTCATGAGAGGTCTCAGCCTATAGGAACCTTTATGTTCTCAATCTTTGTTAGTGCTGGAAAGTTCCATTACAGGAGCACATGCCCAGCGTCGCAGATTTACTGAGTCTGTGTCTAGAGGCATCTCATGATTTCACTGGAGACCAGTAATGAAGGCCTCTGCTTTCTTAGACAAATTATGAGAAAAATCTTTTGGATCATAAGGGTTCCGTCATCTATGCCCTCTCACTGGATGCCTCTTGTGTCTTTGGTTAAAGCATTAAAAGGCTTATTAGTTTGAGTTGCTCATAATAGATCCCACTCATGGATTCTTTAAATTGGCTGTTTGAAAAAAGAAAAACTTTCTCTCTCTCTCTTTTTTTTTTTTTTTTTAAGATTTTATTTATTTATTCATGAGAGACACAGAGAGAAAGAGAGAGGCAGAGACACAGGCAGAGGGAGAAGCAGGCTCCATGAGGGAACCTGACGTGGGACTTGATCCCGGAACTCCAGGATCATGTCCCAGGCTGAAGGCAGGCGCTAAACCACTGAGCCCACCGGGCTGCCCAAGAAAAACTTTCTTAATAGAGACCTCTCAATTGTCCTACTTTTGTTTGTTGTTGTTTTTTCAATTGTCCTAGTTTAATGGCTAGCCTCAGGGACTCCATTGACAAGATAAAAGAACAGAAATTAGAAATAAGAAAAAGAGGGAGGTATTTGAAAATTGGGCCTATGATGTCCTCCCCACAAATATTAGTAAAAACCTAAGCTATAAAAATATTTTTAGGGCAGCCCGGGTGGCTCAGCGGTTTAGCGCCGCCTCTAGCCCAGGGCGTGATCCTGGGGACCTGGGATATATATATATATAATCTTATTTGTGTGTATGTGTCCCATGTTGCAAATGTGAGATATTTTCTCTCATTTCAATTTGCTAAATTGAATTTGTAAAAGAGTTCCATTTAGTTGAAGGCAGCCCTCGTAAGGATTGGGCATTCTAAGAACTCAGAAAGATAGAAACTAAGATAAATGTTTTTCAAGTTTATGTGATCAGGGAAAATACTCAGTA
This sequence comes from Canis lupus dingo, assembly GCF_003254725.2. NCBI lineage: Eukaryota > Metazoa > Chordata > Mammalia > Carnivora > Canidae > Canis > Canis lupus. The sequence continues at coordinate 8,839,162 of NC_064270.1, forward strand.
TTAAAACTAACTTAAGGGATGCCTGGGTGGCTCAGCGGTTGAGCCTTTGGCTGCCTTTGGCTCCGGGCGTGATCCTGGAGACCTGGAATCGAGTCCCACGGGCTCCCTGCACGGGGCCTGCTTCTCCCTCTGCCTGTGTCTCTGCCTCCCTCTCTCTGTGTCTCTCATGAATAAATAAATAAAATCTTAAAAAATAAAAATAAAACTAACTTAAAGTTGTTGGTTTAATTAAAATAGCTGTGTCTTTAGAGTTATCAGGATTAAATATAAAACTTGTAGCCTGCCCGTGTTTACTAAAAGTCAAATAAATTCATATTATCTCTCACAAACTTTATGAGAAAAAAATGATGGTTGACTTTGATGCCTCAAAATATTTTATACGTAGTCTAAACTGTTCAGAACAAGTCAGTTAGATGTAGATAAGATAAAAAGGTTTGTAGGCAAACTTTTATTATTATTTTCAAAGATTTTATTTATTCATTTGAGAGAGAGCGATCATGAGCAGGGGGCTAAGCAGGGAGCCCAACACAGGGCTCAATCCCCGGACCCTGAGATTATGACCTGAGCCCAAGGCAGATAGATGCTTAACCAACTGAGCCACCCAGGTATCCCCTAAAGATTTTATTTACTTTTTAGAGAGCAAGAGAGCAGGGGAGGGAGGGTGATAAAGAATCTGAAGCAGACTCCACACTGAGCATGGAGCCCAACAAAGGAGCCTGATCCTGCAACTTTGAGATCATGTGTAGGTAAAAATTCAGGTTACCAAAGATTTTGGTAGTTCTGTAAAAGTTTAAAGTTTTGCTAAATGTTAAGCTAAATTAATTGAATATCTAGATCATTTCCAAGTAAGATAAAATAATGAGACATTAAGTACTGAACATAAGTTTATCTCTGTTGGGCGGGCGGGATCAAGGGGGATGGGGGATGGGGGGGCACCAACAAGACAGCGGCGGACCCCCCCCTTGTGGCCCCCACCTCAGAACCTTCCGGGCAGCACCACCCGCCCGGAGGACACCGGACACGTCATCAGGGGAGCCTGGACCTATGCAGGAAGCCTGAACCGTACTTTACCCAGACCCCATATAAGGGCAGGGGCAGTCATCGCCCCAGGCCGATCTCACCAGTAATAAATAAGCCTAATACCTGTCACCCCAGCAGACACCAACCCCTTAAAAAGCCCACTTGCCCTCCCAGCCGCCACTTCCCTGCTCTCTCCCCCTCCACTGCGGCTGTGGGGATTATGTGTTGTTTTACAATATATCTTACTGCCCAGAAGTTTTCCTGAGGCTGGCAGGTGACCTCCTGTCAATCCTAGGCAAGCGCTCATAAAGATTGGGCACTCTAAAAACTCAGAAAGATAGAAACTAAGATAAATGTTTTTCAAGTTTATGTTCTCTGACCAACTTATCCTATCACTGGAGCCTTCTTGAGGTGGTGAGTGTTCTAACAGCTTTTTTTTTTTTTAAGATTTTATTTTTTAAGCAATCTCCACACCTAAAATGGGGCTCAAACCCACAACTCCGAGATTAAGAGTCACACGCTCCACCAACCAAGCCAGCCAGGTGTCCTAGTTCTAGCAGTTTTAAGTGTTCAATCTGTGTCTGCCAGTTCTGCAGCTTTGGCTTCCAAGATGTCCTTAAGCAACAGGCTTTACCTCATGGGCCCATTAACCTATATTAAAGTTTGTATGACAAACAAAATAAAAGACACAAAGGAAAACAAAGAGCGTCTCTTGGAGGAAAAGAGATCAGTTACCAAAGAGGACTCTACCAAATTTACCAAGAGTCACTAAGCCCAAGGAACTAGTTCCACAAAAATTTTCTCCTGCTAATCTAAATTTAGAAAGAGAGAAATAGGACTCTTACCATTCTCGCTCCATCAGACTCTAGATATTCTGAGAGACTGACATGGTAGGAAATCTTACATTCTGTCAGCAGAAGGTGTATGGGGTGAGCAGTGTCCAGAGAGTTAAGGTATCCAGCTGACATAGCAATTGTTGGGAGCAAGAATCCCCTGTCCCTTTCAAGGTCCTTTTAGCTGGACTGAGAATCAAATTGACATGAGACAAATTAACAGAAGAAAATCAAATTTAATTTCGTATGTAGAGAGAATATACACAGACCTAGAAATTCCAAAGACAGGCAAAATGAGGTATATACATCATCCTAACTAAGGAGGTAGGAAAAAAAGAAATATTACAAATTAGCCACAAGCATATTAACTAATCACTTATCTCCAAACAGACAGTTTCTAATGTTATCTGGATTCCAGTCAGTCCTCCAGCCTTCCTCTCTGCTCTGCCTGTTGATATTTTCCATATCCTTCTAGATCCAGCTCAGATGTCTTTCGTCTACCCAAACTTATTTGATGTGCTCAGAGTATATAACTCCCTTTTCTGTTTTCTACAACACTTGTTAATGCTTCTAAAATAGCACCTTTCAGATGAAATTATAATTATTCATCTGTCTCACATACTGGAGCCTAAGCTCTTAAGGTAAGGCCTCAGATCTTGTAATAATACCCACAGTGTCAGGGCAAACGCAGGTCTACAAGCCCTGTGACTTGAGACTCCTTGAGGTTTCTCTTCATTATACAGTAATGGGCCCAAAATATAGGAAGAAAGATAAGGAGTAGTATAATAGTACCTTGCTTTGTGATCATCTCTGGGCATTGCTCATAATCTTGTGCAAGTGTTGCTTGACACTTATTTTTTTTATATATTCAATCAAAAGGAAATCTGTTTTTGTCTTGGTTTCAATTACTTCTACAGGAAAGGCCCTTTATCCTCCTCCCTCCCCCTTTTATTCTCCTTTGGAATGTGCTGAATATTCTCCTTTCTCCCACTTTCCAGCTCCATTTTGTGTTTAACTTTTGTGCCTACTCTGTTCAGGAAGCTGATTTCTATGGACTGCATAAACCGAAAAGTTAGTTCCCTTCTGGATTCTGAATAAATTCAGAGCATTAGATATTAACAAGGTCAGAGTATTTATTCCCTTATCCCACCCTGCCAGGCTACAATTTAGGCAGTGGCTATATTGCTCTGCTATAGATACATTTCCTGTTGAGGCATCCACTCCTTCTTTCCTAAAGTTCTATTTAGGTTCCAGTAATGCCCTCCTCTCACCCTTTCTGACCTAGGATGGTAACATCTTTCTGCTGATGCTGGTCCTGAATGCTTTATCACACCTTGTCACCTACCTTAATCCTGCCCATACCTCTGAAAATAGTCTCATGATTAAATTCTCTTTAATTAACTTTTGAATATGCCACCTGTTTCTTCCCAGGACTCTGACAAATTAAAGGGAGATACTCAAATTTCCCTTACCTTCTATCTACTCTACCCACTGCCTCTTCTTAGGAACCTCAGTGGTGGGTTCTGGAGCCAAACTTGGCAAGCGCAGCCTCCAATCAAACAAGAAGTAACCTGGGCATTGGGAGTGATGCCTCTAGCCTCATGCAAATGACAATTTATCTAGCCCAGAGTAGCCGCCATGCAAAGCCCTTCCTCATCTCACTACCCCGATACATAGATAAAAATGAAACTTGCTTGCCTGCTGAGAAGGCCATGAAGTAGTCACTCTTCTTAAAGCTGCCATTTTCATCCAGGAAGTGGCCAGGATCAAACTGATCTGGGTTGGGGAATCCTTTCTCATCATGCAGGACAGAAGTCAGAGATGTTAATATGGTTGTGCCCTGATATGAAAAACAAAAACAAACAGATAAACTGAATTATAATGAAGGTCATGGAGCTTGAAATCCTTTTGTTTTATAGATAAGGAGAGAGGTACAAAAAGAACTTATTTACTCCATGTCACAGAACAAACTAATGACCAACTCTAACAGGTTTTAAATCCTGTAATGCTAATCCAAGGCACTATTAACTGATTCCAAAGTCATTCTATTCAGTTTGTGGCCTGACTCTAGCATGCTCTTTTAAGAAAATTAAGGGATCTCCCTAGAATGCATTGTTCCTGACAAATAAATTGCAGTATTATCTAAAAGTGCTCATGCCACTGAAAATCAGCTTTCTCTTTGGAACCAAGTATGAGGTCTTCAAAATCATACTTGAGTGGTCATTCCTGAAAACCCTTCACTTTCAAGGATAACAAACTGAGGGTGTCTGGCTGGCTCAGTCAATAGAGCATGCAATTCCTGTTCTTGGGCTCGTGGCTTCAAGCCCCACCATGGGTACATAGCTTACTTAAAAATAGTTTTTTTTTAAAAAAAGATGACAAATGGTTAAATATCCCCTCCTCCCATTGTGCTCTTTCAGTTGAATTATTGCATATCTTTATTGAAATGAGAGCATTTCTGGTTTCTAGTAGGGTTTTCTTAAGCTCACAGATACGGTGTAACATAACGATTTGGAGTTTAGTTTTCAAAATCAATCCAATCTTTCTATTAAATTAAGCTCTGTGATTATAGGTTACTTGTTTAACATTTCCATGCCACATTTTCATTACTAGTAAAATGTAAACAATAAATCTGCACTAGTAAATAATACATTGCACACATAAAATGAGATAATACAAGAAATACTTTTGCACAAAGATTATTTTACCACATGCTATGGGTGCCTGGATAGCTCAGTCAGTTGGGCATCCTACTCTTGATTTTGGCTTAGGTCATGATCTCAGGGTCATGAGATCGAGCTCTGAATCTGGCTCTGCACTTACATGGAGTCTGCTTGAGATTCTCTCTCCCTCTGTCCCTCCCCCTGCTTATGCCATCTATAAATAAATAAATTAATTAATTAATTTAAAAAAATCCTTAAAAAGAAAAAAAGATTCTCTCTCTCTCTCTGCCCCTCCCCACTGCTCACATGCTTTCACTCAAAAAAGATTACCACTATTCTCTATAAGTCCATGGTTATAGGTTGGGTGACACACACACAGGAGGGGACTCCATGAAGCCTGTCCCTGTATGATTGCTTGAGAACTGAAGCTGGATATCAGATGTTATGCAGAGATGGGGGAGTTGAGATTCCAACCGAGCTAGGGTGAAGAGAACTTTCTTGGCACCTCAGATTTTTTGTGGTAGCCCCCAAACTTGTAAATTGTTAGGTTAAAGAACCCACACTGGACTAAGGGTCATGCATAAAAACTAAATTCAAAAGTGAAACTAACCCACAATGAAAGAATTATAGTAAGCTTAACAGACTGAAAAACTTTTGTCAGTAATTTAGCTGTCTGCCGAAATAAGTCAATGTCCTTTAAAGGAAGATAGTATAATCAGATTCTCCACAAGGCATCATTCAAAATGTTCAGCATATAATAAATTGGTTTTTTTTTTTTAAGTAGGCTCCAAACCTAATGTGGGGCTTGAACTCACAACCCTAAAATCAGAGTTGCACACTCCTCTGACTGAGCCAGCTAGGTACCACAAACATGCGAAAATTTATTAAACATGTGAAAAAGAAGGAAATGTGATCCAAAATTAACAAAAAACAAAAACAGAACAATAACTAAGATTGAATAAACAAAACTCTCTCAACAGACACCATTCCCAGACCAGATGGCTTCACAGGTGAATTCTACCAAACATTTAAAGAATTCTCAAAAAAAAAAAAAATAAATAAAGAATTCTCAACAAAATCTTAGCAAACTAAATTGAATGGTACAATAAAAGGATCATATACTGTAATCAAGTGGGATTGATTCCAGGGATGCAAGGATGGTTCAACATCCACGAATCATTGTGATATGAAGGCTAAAAATCATATGATCTCAGTAGATGCAGAAAAAAAGCATTGAAGAAATGCTCAACAAAGTAGATATAGAGGGAATGTACCTCAACATAATAAAGGCCATATATGATAAGACCACAGCTAACATTATCCTCAGTAGGGAAAAGCTTTAGCTTTTCCTCTAGGATCAGGAACAAAAGAAGGATGCCTACTCTCACCACTTTTATTCAACATAGTATTAAAAGTCCTAGTCTGAGAATTTGTCAGGAAAAAGAAAGAAAAGGCATCCAAATAGGAAAGGAAGTAGAACTGCCACTGTATGAAGATGACATGATACTGTAGATTTGAAAAAACCCTGGGCACCTGGGTGGTTCAGTGGTTGAACGTCTGCTTTTGACTCAGGTTGTGGTCCCGGGATCCTGGGATTGAGTCCTGCCTCAGGCTCCCCACAGGGAGCCTGCCTCTATCTCTGCTTATGTTTCTGCCTCTCTTTGTGTTTCTCATGAATAAATAAATAAAATCTTCTTTAAAAAGTAAAAATAAAAAAACCTTAAAGACTGCACCCAGGGATCCCTGGGTGGCGCAGCGGTTTGGCGCCTGCCTTTGGCCCAGGGCGCGATCCTGGAGACCCGGGATCGAATCCCACATCAGGCTCCCGGTGCATGGAGCCTGCTTCTCCCTCTGCCTGTGTCTCTGCCTCTCTCTCTCTCTCTCTCTCTGTGACTATCATAAATAAATTAAAAAAAAAAATTAAAAAAAAAAAAGACTGCACCCAAACTGTTAGAATAAATGAATTCAGGATAAAAATCAATATACAAAAATCTGTTGCATTTCTACACATTAATAATAAACCATAAGAGAAATTATGAAAATAATCCCATTCACAACGGCATAAAAAAGTCTAGTGATAAATTTAACTAAGGTGAAAGATCTGTACACTGAAAACTATAAGACACTGATGAAAGAAATGGAAGACAATACATAATAAGTGGAAAGATATTCTATGCGCATGGTTTGGGAAAATTAATATTGTTAAAACATCTATACCACCCAAAGCCATCTATAGATTCAATGCAATCCCTATGAAGATTCCTATGGCATTTTCACAGAAATGGAACAAACAATTCTAAAATTTGTATGGAACCACAAAAGATCCTAAATAGCTAAAGCAATCATAAGAAAGAAGTACAAAGCTGGAGGAATCACACTTCCTGATTTCCAATTATATTATAGAGTTATAGTCATTAAAACAGCATGATATTGGTATAAAAATAAACACATTAGATAAATGAAAAGGAATAGAGAACCCAGGAATAAACCCCATGCATAGATGGTCAGTTAATTACTAACAAAAAGCCAAGATATACAATCAAGAAAAGACAATCTCTTCAATAAATGGTGTTGGGAAAACTGGACCATATCTTACACTCAAAACTTAACTCAGAATGAATTAAATAATTGAACACAAGACCTAAAACCACAAAACTTTCAGAAGAAAACAGGTAGTAAGCAGTCTTGCTAATGAATATTATGAAGAAAATCCTGTGGGAGTCTAAGCACTATTATTTATAAAATTTTATCAAGAAAGTAAAAGGAAAGGAGCATGTGGCCAGAGGGTAAGATGCCTGGGTTATGACTATGTCATACCTGTACATGGTTAGGTAATCTATAATCCTACTGTTGTGATACTTGATAACCTAACATTCTTAAGGAGGGGGCCCTGGAGGGGCTCAGTGGCTTAAGCCTCCAACTCTTGATTTGGCTCAGGTCATGATCTCATGGTCGTGAGACTGAGCCCCTGGACACGCTCCAGGCTGGGTGTAGAGCCTGGAGATTCTCCCTCTCCCCCTGTCTGCATTCTCAACTATATATATATATATATATATATATATATATATATATATATATATATATACATATTTTTAATTTTTTAAAAAAATTCCTTAAGTAGTAGCAATGAAATATCTCTCACCTTGGGAATAAGGTATTCTCTAAACTTGATGTCCTGAGTCACTGAATGGGGCAGATTGTTGGGGACAAGATCAATGTATCTCTGGATCTCATGTACCACAGCATCTGTGTAGGGCATGCAGCTCCTATCTTGCATGCAGGGGCTCCGATGTCTGCCAACTACACGATGAATCTCTTCCTGGACTTTAGCTGGCAAGACAGGAATCAGAATTTATGTGAAATGGAAATGTCTTTTGATTTGGTCTTCCTTTGTGTTTTTTTTTTTTTTTGAAAGATTTTATTTATTTGAGAGAGAGAGAGCTCATGTGCACTTGAGGGGAGGGGCAGAGGGAGGAGAGAACCCCAAGCAGACTCTGTACTCAGTTCAGAGCCTGACAGAAAACCAAATCTCATGACCCTGAAATCATGAGCTGAGCAGAAACCAAGAGTCAGACACTGAACTGACTGAGCCACCCAGGCACCCCTTGATTTGATCTTAATCATGGTTACATTGTGGGAGGATATTGGGAAAGGGGAAAAATCACATATGGCTACTTCCAAAGGGGAGAGAAAAAGAAATCTGTTTCCTGGGCAAATTGGAGTCTCATTAGAGAATTAAATAAATGTACATATAAAACAAACTATACCATGAGATCCAACTCTGATTTCTCTATTTTGTGTACTTTTGTTTGATAAACTTATGGATATTGGGTCTTAAAAGCGCACTACAAACCATACTGTTTAACCACTTTGTATATGCCAGTTTTTGTTTTAAATAGGTAAGTTCCAAGAGGGTAAGAACTACCCAGTGCAATAAATGTTTAATAAATAGAACAACTAAGATGTTTGACTCAGCACATAGGAAGTTAACATTTATTTAGAATGCAAAATATGACAGGCATGCTGTACAATGTATTACATTACTTTATAATTCCTCAAAACAGTCCTGTGTGTTGGGTATTATCTTATGTGTCTCAAAAATAAGGGAACAGACTCATACAAGTAAATATATTCCTTAAGGCCACCCAGGTGTTATGTGGTCTTTCTCATTCCCAAACCCACAATGTTAGCAATTGAGTAAGATTACTGAAAGTAATTTTGTTAGCAAATTACAATTTTTCCTTTATTTGCAAAATATTGCAAAATATGCTCTTTTACTAGGACTGTTCAGTAGTTAACCATTTATTAGCTTTCTCCTATGAGGGAAAGATTCTGTGAATGTATCATCTCCCCTAAACAGATGAGAGACCAAGATATGCAGAGTAGTCATGAGTCAGAGATCACATAGCTACCTACTAATAAAGTCAGAATCTGAAGTCACTGTAGTCAGTCTAGAACCCATTTTCTCCAGTATCATGTTGCTATTTGGTCAAATGGTATTTATCTACTACCTGAAGAGATGTCTTTATTAATGGAGCATGTGACAACTCTGTGGTTTGACAGCTATAAGGAAGACAGGAATTCTAGAGAAGTGTTAAACTTCTCGGATTGAGAAGCTGGAGTTTCATCTAGAAGAGAGTGACTATGTAAAGTGGTTTGGAACCTACTTATAAAATCAGAATGCTTAGAGAATGGCGAAGGGAGGGATGAAAATGGGAAGAAAGAAAAAATATAAATGGATATGATGCAAGAAGAAATGAACATGGAAGCAATAGGGAGCTAGGACACAAAACGGGCTTTTGCAATGTACACAAGATGTAAAGGTCTAGAGACAACTGTCATACGGTATTTGTAGTCATAATCAACATGGATCTAATAAGAGGGAAGTTACTTGACTTGAAAGAGTCTGTGTCACCTAAGGGAAACACAGTATTATATCCCATGAGTGAGAGCAAAGGAATTTCAAAGCTATGCTTCCAAATCGCACCATTTGGAGAGCACTTCTTACTTACCTTGGGAGGACAGGAGGACCTTACACAAAGGAGAGTAATGTGGTGCCGATGTCACAGGGATAAGCCTCCTGAGATGTAACTGTGTTAAAGTGTCTCGGGGCAGCCCGGGTGGCTCAGCGGTTTAGCGCCGCCTTCAGCCCAGGGCCTGATCCTGGAGACCCGGGATTGAGTCCCATGTCGGGCTCCCTGCATGGAGCCTGCTTCTCCCTCTGCCTGTGTCTCTGCCTCTCTCTCTCTCTCTCTCTCTCTCTCTCTGTGTCTCTCATGAATAAATACATAAATTTTTTTTAAAAAAGTGTCTCGGTGTGCCAAAGCACAGAACATGATATAGTAGGGAAGGAAATATCTCCTTAGATGAGTACTCAATAAAAAAAAAAAAAAAAAAAAATGAGTACTCAATAAAAAAGAGAAGCAAAAGGGGAAAGGTTGCATTTGCAAGAGAAGTTATGTTTGTGAGGAAGAATTTATTTGCCCAAAAGGATATATTTGAAAATAATTTATTTGTATATAACTTTTTTTAGAGAGTGAGTCTCTTTGATAAAGACACTGTAATTTTTGTTGAGTCAATCCTTACATTGCAAGTGAATTTGAGTAGAAATATCTTCTGACAAAAATATACTTATCTGACCATGCAAAGTGTATCAAATGGTATCTTCTTAGAGCAAGTGGAAGACTGATTCTTCCAGGTCCTAAGACAACTCTGCTATTTGCATCTGTTAGGAAGTAAATCAGGGACATTCCACCACAGCAGGGAAAATGGTGAGCTGTGCCCTTCAAATCTCTGCTGCTGCTTGAATATTTCATTTCCTTTTATGTACTATAAACGAATTTGAATTGATTTATCCAATGATGGGAAGATGTACCAAAGATAGAAAATTTTTTGTGTGTATTGTCAAGGCAGGTGAAGAGTGGGACAATTGTCAGTGTCACCTGTCACTTTCTACGTGGAATTGCACCCTGCCCAACACTTGTGACCATACCTGTGACATCTGGGTGCTTTAATAGCACCAATAGTCCGTATCTCAGGGTGGTGCTCGTTGTCTCTGTTCCCGCACTAAACACATCCCATATGGTAATGATCAAGTTGTCCATGGTAAATTCAGACTGTTTGTTGTGTTTTTCCTACAAACAATGTGTTACAATTACTTGGTAAATAAAAGAGTCTCAGAGGTGACTTAACTCAATATGACATAGTTATTTGGTGTGAGTGCTACAGCTGCAGGTCAATTAGAAAGTTGTTAGGGTTCCTTCCAACAGTTAAAATATAATCAGAGTTATAAACTTTCAACAAGTCCTTTCCGATTCTTCACTTTCTCATCCCCTAGAATTGATCAGTTGCTCTACAATTTCTTTGAAACACAATTTTTATCAACTCCTCACTGCTACTCGTTGTCACTTTTAGCATCTATTGCCTATTTAATAATGTCTAATTTTCCCATTCAAGCCATCTGAACCACTCACCCCGCCAGTGCATCGTTATTCCCAACTCATCAATCATTAAACCCGTGACAATTCATCAGTTACAATTAAGATCACCTCTCTGAAAATTCCACACACTTGATCACTGCGCTTATTGATCCCTGGACCTACTATGTTGTCTCTGTTCATCTAAGCTAAAGTTTCTTCAGAACCTACCTCATCTGTGAAGATTTCCTACTGCCTTTCCAAAGTAAGCCTTTGTAGATCCCTATCCATTCCTGTGTTCCCTCTCTGGTTACATCTTCCAGTTGCTGAGCTTATTCAATGAAGGATGATGTGTTGTGTATCATTAATCTTGAAGTGTGTGAGTGTATATTTCAATCTGCCCTCAAATAAAGAACCAGCTTTAACATGATAAATATAAAACCTGCAAAGCCATTTTCAGTGAGAATTTAGCTATATCTCAAGATACCCAATATCGTTTGCACAAGCAAGAGGTCAGACAAGCAATTAATACATCTTTCGGAAGGACCATTTGTTTTATTTATTTTTTTTTTTGGACCATTTGTTTTAATATCGCAGTTTCACTGGGAAGAACAAATCTAATCCATGAATCACACACACCACCCACAAAGATAAAGGGTCACATTTTACCTTTTCTATTTTGATCAGGAAGTAGTCAATAAAGTCCCGAGGGTTACTAAAGTTTAGAGATTCTTCGTGTTCTTTTATTTTTTCCGAAATAAACTTAAATTGGTTAGCAATGTTTTTAAATAACACATGATGACTTCCTGGAAGGTAATGTATTAAAAGAGGGAAAGCATTGTAGAGCTGAAAGAGGAAAGAATCATTCATTAATTCACTCGGCAAAGTTTTACAGGCCTATGTTATGAATCAGACACTTAGTTTATGCTGAGGATATAAAGAGGAGTAAGATATGCTTCCTGTACTATGACGTACTTGGAGTTTGAAGGACAGGGAACTGACACAATCTCTGGACCTACAGGATGCACGAGTCACAAAGTGATTTCAAAACCATTTAAATTTCTTTCCTAGCCATAACTCTGTGAAGGAATCCAGGAGCATACCATCTTTTCCCAAAGGTGAATATTGAGGTTCAGAAAGGTCAGTCAACCTTCTGAGACATCAATCTCGTAATAGAGCTAGAACCTAATGTTCATCCCAGTTTACCTACATGTATTTCTACAGAGTCACCTAAAAAAGTTTACAAGGCTTACAACCTTTTTTTTTGTAATGAAGAAACTGCACCAGAGAGATTAAAGAAATGCCCAAATTACTTAGTTATTTAGGGATTTTATACTCTCAGGAATATGCACACTGCCCTTATTCATCAGCCCATGGCCAGTCCTAGAATTTACAGATTCTACTTTATTTTTTTTTATTTAATTTTTATTTATTTATGATAGTCACACAGAGAGAGAGAGAGAGAGAGAGAGAGAGGCAGAGACACAGGCAGAGGGAGAAGAAGCAGGCTCCATGCACCAGGAGCCCGATGTGGGATTCGATCCCGAGTCTCCAGGATCGCGCCCTGGGCCAAAGGCAGGCGCTAAACTGCTGCACCACCCAGGGATCCCTACAGATTCTACTTTAGACAGTACCTCATGAGTTAATGCTCTTGGTGACACTGAAGCAATTTATTCTTTCCAGTAGCTTGTATCAAACTACGTAGAGAACTGAGAACTCTAGATTCCAGGTCTATCTCATTCCTTGTCTTGGCTAGGCTATTTTAGTGATAGTTTCTTGTTCCAAAAAATGAGTAGACTCTTTGTTCTCTAGAGTCCTTTCCAGGGGGAACACATCATGACCTTATGGTTCACACATAATTTTAGTTCTTAGTAACATAAGTTACTAACATTTTCTGAGACTGTACTGTAGTAAGAAACACATTTCATATCATCACCCTCTTCATCTATTGGATATAGAAAAGGTTTCTCAAAAAAACACTTTGCTATAATTGATGTACTATACTACATTTCTCTATCACTATATTTCATGGTTTTTAAAATAATTTTTTAAAGATTTGTTTTAGAGAGTGAGAGAGCAAGTGAGCATCAGGTGGGAGGGAGAATCTCAAGCAGACTCCCTGCTAAGCATGGACCCTGATGCCAGGGCTCAATCCCATGACCCTTGAGATTATGACCTGAGCCAGTATCACCAGTCAGATGCTTAACTTGAGCCACCCAGGTGCCCCACTATATTTCATGTTTTAAATATCATTTCAATACATTAAATTGATTTGATAACTCACTCACTAATTGGTTGCAAATGATAGTCTGGTAAACATTATTTTAGCCATTTGGAAACAGGACAAAGGGATGAGGTAAGCATGAGCAACAGATTAGCTAGAAAATTATTTTCCATTTATTTATTTATTTTAAAAGATTTTATTTATTTATTCATGATAGACACACAGAGAGAGACACACAGAGGGGCAGAGACACAGGCAGAGACACAGGCAGAGGGAGAAGCAGGCTTCATGCAGGGAGCCTGATGCAGGACTTGATCCCGGGACTCCAGGATCATGATCATGCCCTGGGCCAAAGGCAGGCGCTAAACCACTGAGCCACCCAGGGATCCCCTTATTTGCCATTTAAAGAGAATCTTGACCTTACCTGTATCCAGGAGGTGCTTGAAATTAGAAGGTTTTCATGAAAATACTCTAACAAGGTTAAAAAATCTTTATCATCATACTCAAAACGATTCTGGAAAATAATGGAGCAAATCACATTGCAGGGAGCACAGCCCAGAAGGAAAGTAGGATCACAGGGAGATGCTAAAACAATATAATTTAAAAGAGCACAATTTTAATATTAATCTCAAGTTGATTGTTTAAAATGATTGGAGAAGGGCTGACTTTGGATATTCATTTAAATATCGGAATTACCTGGATGTGTCATCATTGCCATAAACTCAACATGCCTAAAATTGATGGTTTGCCCAAACAAAGCTATCTAATCCAGCTAGCCCATTTATTAATTTTCTCCAAGTGTTCTATTTATGTTATTCTCCAAATAAGAACCACTGGATAATTCAAAGGAAGTCACTTTAAAATATCTTGAAAGCTGTAAAGTTTAGCTTTTGGTGTGGATATTTCTTCATGATACCTGGAGGAAGCTGAGCAACCAAATAAGAAAATCAGGAGCCTGGAGATACTTGAAACCATATTTTATAAAACATAGTTGAAAAAAGTTGGGTGTGCATTTCTTGTAGAAGAGAAGATCAGGAAGTAGTCAATAAAGTCCCGAGGGTTACTAAAGTTTAGAGATTCTTCGTGTTCTTTTTTTTTTTTTTTTTTTTTTTTTTTTTTTTTTTTTTTTTTTTTAATTTTTTTTTTTATTTATTTATGATAGTCACAGAGAGAGAGAGAGAGAGAGAGGCAGAGACTCAGGCAGAGGGAGAAGCAGGCTCCATGCACTGGGAGCCCGATGTGGGATTCGATCCCGGGTCTCCAGGATCGCGCCCTGGGCCAAAGGCAGGCGCCAAACCGCTGCGCCACCCAGGGATCCCTCTTCGTGTTCTTTTATTTTTTTCTGAAATAAACTTAAATTGGTTAGCAATGTTTTTAAATAACACATGATGACTTCCTGGAAGGTAATGTATTAAAAGAGGGAAAGCATTGTAGAGCTGAAAGAGGAAGAGAAAAATAATTAGAGAAATTGGAGTTCCATTTGGATATTTGAAGAAATACGTTATATAGTATTGGAACCTGGCTTCCTATATACAAAACATGACTCCATTTTTTTTTTTTAAGATTTCATTTATTTACTCATGAGGGACAGAGAGAGAGAGAGAGAGAGAGAGAGAGGCAGAGACACAGGCAGAGGGAGAAGCAGGCTCCCTGCAGGGAGCCCGACATGAGACTCCATCCCCGGTCTACAGGATCACGCCCTGGGCTGAAAGCTGTGCTAAACCGCTGGGCCACCCGGGCTGCCCAACATGACTCCATTTTTTGATGTTTGGCTGCCAATAAATTTTGAACCACACCTTTTCTTCTTCTACTCACATCTGGACAAACTGATAAAAAAGCTCAAGTGTTCCTTCCTTTGGAAATAAGACATTTAAACTATACAACCACTTACTTGCACACAGAAACTCTCATTCCCTACCCCATCCCTTAACCACCATAAAAACATCAAGCCACGGCAGCCTGGGTGGCTCAGTGGTTTAACGCCACCTGCAGCCCAGGGCGTGATCCTGGAGACCCGGAATCGAGTCCCACATCAGGCTCCCTGCATGGAGCTTGCCTCTCCCTCTGCCTGTGTCTCTACCTCTCTCTCTATGTCTCTCATGAATAAATAAATAAAATCTTTAAAAAAATTAAAAATATTGATAACTCACTCACTAATTGGTTGCACCTCCTCTCACACTCCTGCATACACACACACACACACACACACACACACGCATGCACGCATGCACCAAGCCAACTCGTGCTACTGAAGCTCCCTCCATTCACACTCACACTCCTCCAGGTGAGCTATAATGCAGCCCTAAGCACTGAGTTGGATTTGGCGTGAATCCTACCCCTGAACCACCAGTGCTTTCTTTTTCCCCCAGTTTTACGAATGTAACATTGACAGCCCTGAGTAAGTTTACAGTGCTCAGCATAATGACCTGACATACAGCTATAGTGAAATGTTTGTGATGTTCCCGAGAACTTACTAGAGAAATTACTTCATTTTGCAAGGTGTGGTGGCAAAAACTATTAGCTCATTACCAAAATCCATGTTCTCCTCATTGTCCTATGCACACAGATAACCACATTTCCCAGTTCCTCTTAGAGTTGGTGTGGCCCTGTGACTGAGTTAGAGCCCATGGGATGGGAATGGAGTTTGGTGTCCCATGGCCATACCTAGCCTACTGAAAACACAATTTACCCTTTTCTTGGGTCTTTGCTTCTTCTGCTACCATGCAAGGAGATAAATTCTGGATGACACTGGAATGCACATGTTGAAGAAAGACATCAGGTCTCTTATCAAGCTAGTGCCTGAAAAGGCTATCATGCCAACCACTTCACCTCTTAATACTGCTATGGGAGCAAAATAGAAACTTCTTTTGTGCTTGAACTGTCAGGTCGCTCTGTAACCTATCTGAAACAGCATATAGTCTTCCCAAACTATTACTGTTAACTACATAAAGAAATACACACCGTTGGTTTTTTTTAATGCTTCCACTAGATACAAGGCCTCTTCTTGAATTCTGTCTTCAACAGTCTTCTTTCCCATCCCCATATTCCGCAAAACTGTCAGGGAAAAACGCCGGGTTTGCTTCCATTTTTCTCCGTTGCTGAAAACAATTCCTATCAGAAGAAAAATTGGGGGGGTGGGCACCTGAGTAGCTCAGTGGTTTAGCGTCTCCTTTTGGCTCAGGTCATGATCCTGGGGTCCTGGGATTGAGTACTGCATCAGGCTCCCCACAGAGAGCCTGCTTCTCCCTCTGCCTTTGTCCCTGCCTCTCTCTGTGTGTATCTCATGAGTAAATAAGTATTTTAAAAAATAAAAAAAAATTTTTAAAAGAGAATGACTTCCATTACCATGAATTCCAGCTGAGAGTCTTTATCTCAGCAAATAATAATCACACGTAAACAGGGATGTAAATACAGTGGTGCCAGCCACAGGATTTTCCAATGAGCCCTGCTTTACCAGCCTCCTGTTAACCCAGCCTAGGATCTGTCAAGACTCTGGGTTTGACATATTGCTCAACCCTTCTTCATCTGTTGGCTCCTTCAAACCTCAGAATAACTGTGAACCAAATGTTTTGTCTGCATTTTACTGATGATCATGGAGACAAAATGCTCTGTGATCACACAGGTCATTGTGAATCCAAGTCATAGGGAAAATTTTCAGGGCTGGTTTCTGTATGTTGTAAATGAATTGTAGGCGAGGCAACAAAAAGAGTCAGTTCTCAAGAGGAGGGGAGAACGCACTGGAAAGAAGTTCATGAAAATATATTCCTCCTCATTTTCACATTTCCTCTCTCTGTGTTAAGTCTTTTTCATGAAATATGGTTTCTTTTTTTTTTTTTTTAGATTTTATTTATTTATTCATGAGAGATACAGAGACATAGGCAGAGGGAGAAGCAGGCTCCATGCAGGGAGCCCGATGTGGGACTTTATCCCGGGATTCCAGGATCCAAAGGCAGATGCTCAACTGCTGAGCCACCCAGGTGCCCCCATGAAATATGGTCTTAATACCATGGAAGTTCAGTCAGACTTCCAGAGCCATGACAAAATCAGGAGAAAAAACAATTTTCATAGGAAACTTGTCCATAAAGATTTTAAAGAACAATGTGGAAGAGGAAGTGACCCCATTCAGGCCTTATCTCTTTTTGCAGAACCCAGTGACCCACCAGAGGGCCGGACAGCATAAGGCCAGCTCCAAAAACAAATGGAAGACAGTTCAATTACTTTAATTTAAAAAGGTTTTCCTATTATCACTTGCAATCCATATGTACTCACTATGCTGTTTTCCCTAAACCTCTTTTCAGAGCATATTTGTACTTTATGCATTGTATTCTATTGGATTCAAATATATCTTATGCTTTTTTTAGAAAAATAAAAGATTGAAGGCAAAGCTGAAAATATCTTAAACCTATGTTGGCTCCATGCATACTATATGAATTTCCTAAAATAGCCTCTTGGCCACCATGACTCAGGCCAGAAAGCAAAATGTTTCGTGACTAGGATAACTGAGTCATTTCCCTCTCTTCTCTTTTCTCTCAGTCTCTTATTATCTTAACTGAAATTAACATTAGCTTAACTGGCCATAATTTAAAATGAACACAAATTCATACAACACTAACAGTGAGATGATTTGCTTCCATTGCATCTACTGTTTCACGGAGACTTTGAGTCCCCTTCATAATCTAAAATATGGATTAATGATCCTTTACTGAAAAATGTTGGAATTATGACATTTTCATAAATTTCTCTAAATATTTACAATGTCTCAATCCCTTAGCCTGTTTCAGAGTCTTTGCGACATACAAACCCACATACGTTCCCCAAATTGAGACATACCTAATCCCTGTATGGTCCAGTCCAACAATGGGAAATGGCCTCTGCCTGAAAACTCTTCACTCCGATCAATTAGAGCTTCCTTCACCGCTTCATACCCGTACAACACCACGGTAGGCTTCATGCCAAAATACACAGTGAACACAGGGCCATAATTCTCTGCTAGCTGGGAAAGGAATAGGAGGTACAAGAGTAGTAGAATTTCAAAATTAGAAATGTAGATAAGTGAGGGAAATAGCTTTAATCTTACCAAAGAGGCATTTTAATATTCATTCACCCATTACAAAAGATTTCAACTTCTAGAAATAGTAATTTAATAAATCATATTAAGTGGTAATTATCATATTGTTAGAATGTTGCTATTATTATTATCATTACCAACAGTTATCCTTTATTCAGCTTCTACTATGTGACAGGGACTACATTATGGATTTTATTCATACTATTTTATTAGCTTTTATCTGCCAAACCTATAACTGCATCAAATTTCTCCTTCCTTCCTATAGTTACAATAAATGATGTATTTTTTGTCCTGTTTAAGGGAAATCCCTCCTCTTGCCCCTGTGTAGACACATAATCATCCCTCATTATCCCCTCTCCACATCTTTTTAGTACACAGACTGCTACATAATAATACATAAGGATCTGACAATATAGTCATAGACATTTCCCAGCTTCCCTATGTGGCCATATGACTAAGTTTGCATGAACCGCTATTAACAGAAATGATGTGTGCAAATCCTACACTGGGTGTAGGGCATGCATTTAATGGTAAATGCATGCCCTCCATTTCTCCCCCTACCCATGGACTGAAATTTGACAGCAAGGAGATAGCTCCACTGTGTCCATACACATGAGAACAATAGCCTAGGCACCCAGGATGGTAAACTACAAGACTGAGAAAAACTGGTTCTCTGAATGACCTCAAGGAAGAGAGGCACTCACCTCTATATCATTCTGTGAGACAGAAATAAGTTCCTGTTTTCTTTAAAGCCATTGTGTTATTGGGATCTCTCTGACATGGCAGCTTATTTGGTACACTAAATGATGTAGGACCTATACTTTTTCAACTTACCTTACAATTCATTCTCTATAAAGCAACCAGAGCGATATTTTCACAAGGCAAATGCTAACATGAGAGTCGATGACATCACATTGCTCTAATGCTAACGACCAATATTCTTCTTTTTTTCTTTTTTTTTTTTTTAAGTAGGCTCCAAGCCCACTGTGGAGCACAACACAGGGTTTGAACTCACGACCTTGAAATCAGACCTGGGCTGAGGGATGCCTGGGTGGCTTAATGGTTGAGCATCTGCCTTCGGCTCAGGTTGTGATCCTAGAGTCTGGGATTCAGTACTGCATTGGGCTCTTTGTGGGAGCCTGCTTCTCCCTCTGCCTATGTCTCTACCTCTCTGTGTGTGTCTTTTATGAATAAATAAATAAAATCTTTAAAAAAATCAATGTGCGCTTTTAGGAAAATTTAGTGTTGTGACTCTGTAAATCAGTAGAACTTTGTTTTTTTTTTTTTTTAACTGAAAGCAGTTTCGTTGCCATTAGAGTTTACCAAAGAATAATTATTAAATAATAATTACTAGTCACATTACAGACAGGGAATTCCTTCTTTTGGAAATTTCAACAATTATCTCACGGATTTATTTTCTGGCAGCCTTCCAGCTGTATACCACTTAAAGTCACATCTGAATATACAATGGACACTTGCCTTTCTTTCTTTCTTCTTTCTTTCTTTCTTTCTTTCTTTCTTTCTTTCTTTCTTTCTTTCTCTTTATTTCTTTTTCTTTCTTTCTTTTTTAAGATTTTACTTATTTATTCATGAGACACACAGAGAGAGGCAGAGACATAGGCAGAGGGAGAAACAGTCTCCTCATGAGCTCCCAGGACCCTGGGATCACGACCTGCGCCAAAGGCAGATGCTCATCCACTGAGCCACCCAGACATCCTGATACTTCCCTTTCAAACCACTTCTTTAAAACATGGTGTCTGGGATCATATTTTATTTAGATATTGGGCTGTAACTGCAAACAACTGGAAGGAAAGTATCATACCTACCTTGCTTAGGGATTTGCTGACATTCTTAGTATTTATCTGTAGAATATTTCCAATGATTGGGAGAGGAGTGGGGCCAGGTGGCAGCTTCCCTTTGGCACGATTTTGATTCCACAGAAAGAAAGAAATCAAACAAGAAAGACATATCACCAGAACTATGAAGAGATCCATTGCTGTGCTTTGTGTAAATGCAGTTGAAAGCTTGGAATCCAAAGATTTTATAAATACTAAGTTCAAGTTGATTATCAAATACGCACAAAGTCTTTGAACTTTTGGGTAAATAATTATTTTATCTTCAGTGGACTCTGACCCATTGGTAGAAATTAAAACAAAAACAGTCATCTTAATGTTGATAAATATCTAGGTTTTCAGTAGTAATTTCAATTAAAACAATAACACTTCAGAGATGGTCATATTTTAATAGTGAAATTGAAAGCTATCAGATTTTCAAAGGGCTGGAATTCATGATTTTGACAAATGATGAAAGAATATCTTACGTCAAAATTTATCATTACATGAGCAGAAGAAAGAAGCACTCCTAGTGCCTTTTCCCAGAAAATCCAGGAAAAATGAGAATTAAGAGACAGAAAGGAGGAGGCAGGGTAAAAAAAAGAAAGGTATAGTGAGGTAGTCTCTTCTAGAGAAAAGGAGAGATATCCCAACTTTCTTGGCAGAGCCCTTTTCTGTATGTCAAGAGTTTTGACACTTAACTCCCAAAGGGGCTGCAGGATCCACAGATGGTAGATAGGAGACAGAAATCTACCACGTCAAGGAAAGAAATCACTCAAACAGTGGCAAGTCCCTTCGGTGATATTATCCATCCTTCCCCCTGCACATCCATTTCCAGTGAGAGTCCTATAACCAGAGCCTACAATGCTGGTTCTCAGTTAGGCAAGGAAATATACTCTAGCGTTCAATACTATATTTGAAAGTGTCTAGAAACTTAGAGATATGAACAAAACTTCAGGACTCAAAAAAGTATTTGAGAAAATCCAATGAGGCATAACAAACATCACACTTAGAAATCAGAACACTAACTCCTGAAGAAGCTAACTTTGAGAAAACAGAAAAAAATATTAAAATAATTTTAACATCGGAGGTATTAAAACTGTGCCTTCAGGGAGGAGTTAAGATGGCAGAGTATAAAAGGGCCCTGACCTTGCCTCATCCCTCAAACACAGATCAACATCAAATCAGTTTGAACAACTAGGGAATTGATCTGAGGATTAAGAAAACAAATATACATGATTGGAGGGAGAGGATGTGGCAGATGCAAGGCTTATCTTAACAAATCAAAGCACAACTAGTTAAAGTTCCAAACCCTCCCCACTGCAAACAAGGAGGAACACTGTGGAGGACTGAACTGTGGGAAAAAGCCGTTAAAACACAACAACGGGGTGCACACAGCATATACCAGAACACTTCCTGAAGCCCCAGGCCCCGGACAGTGTATGACTCCTTCTTAACACAGTATTACTCTCAGGAGCAGGTAACATGATAAGCTTTCTTTCTTTTTTTTTTTTTAAAGATTTTATTTATTTATTCATGAAAGACACACAGAGAGAGGCAGAGACACAGGCAGAGGGAGAAGCAGGCTCCCTATAGGGAGCCCAACGTGGGACTCGATCCCGGGACTCCAGGATCACGCCCTGAGCCAAAGGTGGCACTAAACCACTGAGCCACCCAGGGATTCCCCATGATAAGCTTTCTTAATATACAAAAGACAGAAACTTAGACATATGAAAAGATGGAAGAATTCTCCCCAAAAATAAGATCAAGAAAAAAATCACAGCTAAGGATTTGCTCAAAACAGATATAAGCAAGATATCTGACCAAAAATTTAGAACTACATGGGCATCTGGACGGCTCACATGGTTAAGCATCTGCCTTCAGCTCAGGTCAAGGTCTCTGGGTCCTGGGATCGAGACCCACATTGGGCTCCCTGCGCAGTGGGGAGTCTGCTTCTCCCTCTCCTTCTGCCTCTCCCCCTACTCATGATCATGCTCTGTGTATGTGTGTGTGTGTTTCTGTTTCAACTGAATAAATAAAATATTTAAAAAAAATGTAGAACTATAGTCGGAGGAATACTAGCTGGGCTTGAAAGAAGCACAAAAGTCACCAGAGAAACCCTGGCTGCAGAGGTAAAAGACTTAAAAACTAGTCAGGCTGAAATTAAAAAAATGGTATAACTAAGATGTAAAACTGACCAGATGTAATCACAATGAGGATGGAAGAAGAAGATCAAATACGTGATAGAGAAGATAAAATTATGGAAAATAATGAAGCTGAAGAGGGAAAGAAAACTATTAGATCATGAATATAGACTTAAGGAACTTAGCAATTCCATAAAGCACAATAGTAGCCATATCATGGGAATCCCGGGTGGGGAGGGTGGGGAGAAGGTTTATTTGAACACATTATAGCTGAAAACTTCCCTAATCTAGGGAAGGAAACAGATATTCAAGTCCAAGAGGTATAGAGAACTCCCCTCAAATTCAACAAAAACAAATCAACACCAAGATATATCAGAGTGAAACTTACAAAACACAAAGATAGAATTCTGAAAGCAGCACAGGACAATGGTCCTTAACCTACAAGGGTAGACACATAGGGTTAGCAGCAGATCTGTCTACAGAAACTTAGCAGGCCAGAAAAGAGTGACATGATATATTCAATGTGCTAAATGGGAAAAACAGGCAGCCAAGGGGGCGGCCCGGGTGGCTCAGTGGTTTAGCACCACCTTCGGTCCAGGGCCTGACCGTGGAGACCCGGGATCGAGTCCCACATCGGGCTCCCTGCATGGAGCCTGCTTCTCCCTCTGCCTGTGTCTCTGCCTCTCTCTCTCTCTCTGTGTCTCTCATGAATAAGTAAATAAAATCTTAACAAAAACAAACAAACAAACAAACAGGCAGCCAAGAATACTTTATCCAGCAAGGCTATCATTCAGAATAGAAAGAGAGATAGTTTCCAAGACAAGTGAAAACTGAAGGAGTTTATCAACACTAAACCAGCTCTCCAAGAAATACTAAATGGGACCCTTTGAGCAGGAAAGAGAGATCAAAAGCAACAAAGACTGGAAAGGAACAGAGACAATCTACAGGAACAGCAACTTTACAGTAATACAATGGCACTAAATTTATACCTGTCAATAATTACTTGGAATGTAAATGGACTCAATGTTCCAATAAAAAAAAAATAGGGTATCAGAGCACCTTGGTGGCTCAGTGGTTGAGTGTCTGCCTTTGGCTCAGGTCATGTTCCCGGGGTCCTGGGATCGAGTCCTGCTTCTTCCCCTGCCTGTGTCTCTGCCTCTCTCTCTCTGTGTCTCTCATGAATAAATAAATAAATAAATCACTTAAAAAAAAGCCAAAGTAATGTTGAAAAGAAAAGCAAAGTGGAAAAAAAAAAAAAGAAAGAAAAGGAAAGTGGGAGGAATCACAATTCTGGACTTCAAGTTGTATTACAAAGCTATAATCATCAAGACTGTATGGTACCAGCACAAAAACAGATACATAAATCAATGGAACAGAATAGAGAACCTAGAAATGGACCCTCAACTCTATGGTCAATTAATCTTCAACAAAGCAGGAAAGAATATCCAATGGAAAAAAAGTCTCCACAACAAATGGTGTTGGAAAAACTGGACAGCCACATGCAGAAGAATGAAACTGGACCACCATAAACAAAAATAAATTCAAAATGGATGAAATACCTAAATGTGAGACAGGAAACCATCAAAATCCTAGAGAAGAAAGAAGGCAGCAACCTCTTTGACTTTGGCCACAGTAGACACATCTCCAGAGGCAAGGGGAACAATGGCAAAAATGAACTATTGGGACTTCATCAAGAGAAAAAGCTTCTGCAAGTAAGGAAACACTCAACAATACTAAAAGGCAACCACCAGAAAGGGAAAAGATATTTGAAAATGACTTACTGGATAAAGAAAGGGTTAGTATCTAAAATCTATAAAGAACTTACCAAATTCAACACCCCAAAACCAGATAATCCAGTTAAGAAATGGGCAGAAGACATGAATAGACACTTTTCCAAAGAAGATATCCAGATGGCTAACAGACACATGAAAAGATGCTCAACATCACTCATCATCAGGGAAATACAAATCAAAACTACTATGAAATACCACCTCACATCTGTCAGAATGGCTAATATTAACTCAGGAAACAATAGATGTTGGCAAGGATGCAAAGAAGGGAAACCCTCTTACACTGTTGGTGGGAATGCAAATTGGTGCAGCCACTCTGGAAAACAGTATAGAGGTTTCTCAAAAAGTCAAAAAATAGAGCTACTCAACAATCCAGCAACTGCATTACTATTTATCCAAAGGATACAAAAATGCCGATTTGGAGGGGCACATGTACCCCAATGTTTACAGCAGTATTATCAGCAATAGCCAAATTATGGAAAGAGCCCAAATGTCCACCACCCGATGAATAGATAAAGAAGATATGGTATATATATACACAATGGAATATTACTCAGCAGTCCAAAAGAATGAAATCTTGCCATTTGCAACAATGTGGGTGGAACTAGAGTGTATTATGCTAAGTGAAATTAGAGAAAGGCAAGTATTATGAGTTCACTCATACATAACATTTAAGAAACAAAACAAATGAACATAGGGGAAGGGAAGGAAAATAAAATAAAAACAGGGAGGGAAGCAAACCATAAGAGACTCTTAAATATAGAGAACAAATAGGGTTGCTCGAAGGGAGGTGGGTGGAGGGATAGGCTAAATGAGTGATGGGCATTAAGGAGAGTACTTGATAGGATGAGCACTGGGTGTTATATGTAAGTGATGAATCACTAAATTCTACTCCTGAAACCAATATACTACACTCTATGTTAACTAACTTCAATTTAAATAAATAAATTTTGGAAATAAAAAAATAAGATTAATATCATAAAATAAAATTTAGCAGTATAAAATAGTTATTAGAAAAGAAAAAGTTATTAGAAAAAGAAAAGATCTTGGAATTAATATGATTTCAAAAACATTTTTTCAAGTAAATAAATACGCTGAGTAACTAACTAGAGTTAGCTGCAGTTCAATTTACTTAGCAGAAAGACATTGGGAAACCAGGGGTTTTCCAGGAATAGAGTACAAAATAATAATAATGAAAACTATAAACAAAGTTGGACAATAGTTCTAGAAGTACAAGTGAATTTATGACAGGAGTTTCAAGGACAGAAAATATAGTCAAATATAAAAATAAGCAAAGGAAATCAAGGAAAAATTTCCTAAACTTGTGAAAAATCCAAAGGATCCACCAAGTTGGTAGCAGGATTAAAGTAAGACTCATGTTCCCATAATCTTTTGAGACCTTAGAACATTAAGAAATAAAAACAAAACCCTAAAAAAATTCTGGAGCAGAAAAGAAGTTATAAAGGATAACACTCAGTTTAGAATAAGGCTTCCCATATATGATGCTTCTACATGACAGTTTACAGTGCGGTAAGGTCTTTGAAGATTCAATAGGAAATGATTTTCAAAATTATTATTCTATGCCAAACTAGAATTCAAATATGAGGCACACCTGGGTAGCTCGGTGGCTGAGCATCTGCCTTTGGCTTAGGGCTGATCCTGAGACCTGGGATCTAGTCCCACATCAGGCTCCCTTCATGGAGCCTGCTTCTCCCTCTGCCTGTCTCTGCCTCTATCTCTCTGTGTCTCTCATGAATAAATAAATAAAATCTATTAAAAAAATAAATAAAAATAAAAATAGGCTTGTTTTTCCAGAAATGCAGGGAAAAGAAATAACCATTAATAGGTTCAATGGTAATTTTCTGGCTTTTCCTTTTGCATCAAAAGCTATGTATCTTTTCTTCAAAGCACCTTCTAGCTAGGACAAGCTAATTCCCCTCCACCCCCATCCCTCCTACTTTCAGCCATACCGTTTGGGTGCTGAGGACCCCTGAACTCTGACCAGTGAGTAGAATTGTCCTGTAAGCTAGTGACCCCAGGCAGTGGAACCCAAAGGCCCACTCCCAGTCCCCATGGCAGAGGCCAAAGAACTGGCCTTGTTTTCACTGTCTCAAAAAGAAGGAGCCGAAAGCTGACTGCACAAATGAAGGCCCCATATGGAGAGAGAACGAGGCTCCTAGGCCCAAAGGAGACTGTAAACTAGGGGAAGGGAAAGAGAAGTTTTGAGTCATTCCATCTTTAGAAACAAAGGGGAAACTGGACCTTTGTCCACTGCTCTCATTCTATAAGGTACTTTATTGCTCCTGAGCTCCAAGGGGAAGTGCAAACACAAAAGGGTCTAAATTAATCAGGAGATGCTAGGAACTTCAGCTCTTCACGTGGCTGCCAGCCCTACAGGGGACAGCACAGTGAGAACCAAGATAGCCACTCCAGACTGGTACAGCTGGGGAACCTTCAGTCCTCTCCCTGGGTCTCGCATCAAGTGTCGGATCTCATTGCTGATATGATACGTGAGAGGGAAGAAAGTGCAAACTTGGCTGTGCAGATCGGTGACGGCCCTAGACACAGGAACTTCACAAATGAGACTCAAAGTTCCCAGGGGCCCTCAGGCATGACAAACCAAAAAGAGAGACCCCTGTACCCAAGGCCATCCCAGTATCACAATGACAAACAGATACTACTATGTGAAGAGACCAACTGTAGACAGTGATATGGGGAGACAGAGGAGTTTTTTTAATCTAAATATTGACTCATAATGTGGTAGTAAAGCTTAAAGAAATTAAGTTATTTTTTATTAAAAAGGAAGGGGCTACAATTCTAGATGTTTTAAATAAAATATTTAAGATAATACAGAATGAAGGGAGTGTCAGCGTTCTGAGAGCTGTGTCCTGCCCTCAAAGTCAAGTTATATGTGGATTTCCAGCTATACAGGGGTTGACCTCCCTTGCCCCTGTGTTGTTCAAGGGTCAAACTCTATGACTTTATGAACTCTGCATTGGAAAGTATTTCAACTAAATTACCAAACATCTGTCGAGTAAATACCATGTATCTTGCAATCTGATTTTGACATTAAACCATTTGTTTAAATAGTTACAGAGCTGACAGTTTCACAGTGGGTAAATAAAAAGGAGAGTTCAGAAAAGTTTGTCCCTTTGCAATCTTTAGAACTCTCCCCCTCCTCCCAAGGCCGAGCATGAAGCCATGTGGGCACGTGCTGACAGCCAAGGCCTCTGCAGCTGCCCAGGTCAGCCCTGTCTCGTCCCAGGCTGCAACACCATGTGCACCTGTAGCTAGCCCCTCCAGCCGTGCACCCAGCTTCATTCACTGCAGCGTGCACACCTGGTAGGAGAGTGGGCAGCCCTGGGACAGCACACCAACAGCCAGGGGCCCTGCAACAGCCAACGAGCCCTTCGTTGGCCTGATCCTTGCTGCCAGACCTTGGTAAGTGAGATAAACCAGTCATGGAAGGACGTACCGCATGATTTAACTGAAATGAAATATCTAAAATAGTCAAAACTCAAAAAAAAATAAAAATAAAAATAAAATAAAATAAAATAAAATAGTCAAAACTCCTAGAAGCAGAGTAGAATGGTCTTTGCCAGGGGCTCGGGGGAAGAGGAAATAGGGAGTTGCTATTCAATGAGCAAAGAGTTTCAGTTACATAAGATGTAAAGTTCTAGAGATCTGCTGTACAACATGGTGCCTATAGTTAACAATACTGTATTGTGCACTTAAAATTTTGAGCAGACAGATCTCATTTCAAGTGTTCTCACCACAAGGAAGGAAAGGTGTTGTGCCTAAGATTGCGAATCCGAGAAACCACCAAGGAGCCGACACCGATGCAAACACACGAGGGTTTATTACAAGCTCGAGCTTGGGTCCAAGTATACCCGACACAGCGGAGCAGGGACTTGGGCCCCGAGACTAAGAGGCTTAGCAGCTTTATAGGGGCCAGTGGCCCATGGGATACGCAGAAAGATGCACAGTCATGTCGGTCCACACGCAGGTGGCCAATTGAATTACATCTTACCCTACAGTATCCACTTGAGCTGGCCTATTACTTTGGTCAGAATCGGGCGCAGTTTTGGCGGGCACAAGGCAGGGTTACATTTTTATGAGCCGATTTCCGATTAGGGTGTGCCCAGCGGCTTGACTAGGGTGGGGCAGCGCCTTAAGCAATAAGCAGGTCATGTGGGGGTCATACAGGAGGTGGCGGGTGTAGCGCAAAATGGAGTTAGTCCTGCTCTGCTTGTCCAGGGGTAGGGGATTTTTGTTAAATTTCCTGGGTCCCACAAAGGAAGGAGGGATTGAGGGAGGGAGGGAGGGAGAGGGGAAGGAAGGAAGGAAGAAAAGAGGAAGGAAGGAAAGAGGAAAGGAAGGAAGAAATTAGCTATAATCAAATGACCAGTTGCAGAATCAAGGACTGTAGTTATTATGAACAGCTACACTTTGTTATAAGTGTGTGTGTGTGATCTTTGTTAGGATATCAATGAGAAGAATAAACATCACCCAAGGACTTGACATCTTCTTTTGTCTAAAGGGTTAGTTTTTGGTTTTGGGGTTTTTTGTTTTTTGTTTTGTTTTGTTTTGTTTTAGTATGCAGGATAGTTGTATCATGTTAGATAGAAGTATGACTTTGTTATTTCTTTATTTAGAGATTACGTATGATTTAAGGAGATGTGTATGGGTGCCAAATTTATAAGAGGTGTATTGTGATGGTTAGTATTGTGTACCAACTTGGCTAGGCTATAGTACTCAATTATTTAATTGAATACTAATTTAATATTACTGTAAAGGTACTTTGGAGGTGTGGTTAATATGGACAATCACCTGACTTTAGGTTGACACACTGATTCACTCTAGACACATAAACTCCCAATGAAGTAAATACTGTAATAATTCATTTCCTTGAAGAGATGAAAACATGGTATTCCAGATACTAACCAGTATACCAATATCACATGGTTAGTAGGCCCCAGAGCTGGAATTTGAACTGATGCACTGGCTCCAGGGTCTGAGCTCTTAACCACCATACTATCCTGCCTCTGACTGAGGTAGATCTATGTGAACAGATGTGAAACAGTTTCCAAGTTATCCTAGTAACTGGAAAATCAAGGTGCAGATCAGGACATACAAGGTATTAACATTTATCATCAAAGATACCTAATTTAGTTTGACCATTATTCTCTCGGAATTTTATGCAGCTATGGCTGCACTGTTGATATACCCAGTGATGATTATACATTCTGAAAGCACTCTGACTCCAAAAAGATGATTGGATGTCTCTTTCTCTCTCTGGGAGCTTTTAAGATTTATTTAATCTAAGCAATCAAAAGTTTTATGATCGTTGTGTCTTGAGATTTTTCTTTCACTGTGCTGTGAGCTTTATAGTCTCTTTCTATCTAGGTATCAGTATATGGAAGTTTTTTCTCTGGGGATATTTAGTTTCCCTAGAAAAGAATCCTATAGTCTTCTGTTACCTGGCTGCTGGGTTACTGGGAGCAGAATGGAAGAAGGACCTAGGGATCCCAGAAATCAATATGTGAACCATTGTCCAATGCCCAGGTTTTCATCCCTGTACCTCATTCTGACTTCACTATGCCAGCTGTTCCAGGTCCAGGGGGTCTCGTTTTAGTTTCTCTAGAATAGGTTTTAACCTGGGGTGATTTTTGTCCACCCCCAACCCAAAGGACAATTTGGCAATGTCTTAAGATGTTATTTGTTGCCATTAATTTTGGCATCTGGAGGGTAGAGGCCAGGAATGCTGCTAAACATAGTACAATGCACAAAACAGCTCCCCACTACAGATATTTGTCCAAAATATCAAGTACTGAGGTAGAGAATCCCTACTCTAGAGAGTGAACATCCTATATCCTATAGGAACAAACATGATGTGATTGCAAAGGATAGTGGAAAAATGGAGGTAGCAACAGCTATGAATGCAGAATTTCTTTTTTTTTTTTTTTTAAGATTTCATTTATTTATTCATGAGAGACACTTAGAGAGGCAGAGACACAGGCAGAGGAAGAAGCAGGCTCGTTGTGGGGAACCTGATGTGAGACTCGATCCCAGAACCCCAGGATCACACCCTGAGCCAAAGGCAGAAGCTCAACCGCTGAGCCACCAAGGTGCCCCAGAACACAGAATCTTAATACACTGTACTCTTTTAGCTTCATCTATGCTTTCTTCCTTGAGAACTGGCACTTTCAAATCTTGAATCTCTGAAGGATTCTGTATAGGTAATTTGACTTCTTTCTCATGGGTAAACTTCATGAGAGGTTTGGGTTGTAAATTCCTTCACTCTGCTAAATTACTTACGGTTCCAGGGCACCTGGGTGGCTCAGCTGGTTCAGCATCTGTCTGGCTTGGGCTCAGGTCATGATCCCATGATCCTGGAATCAGGTTCCGTTTTGGGCTCCCTGTTCACTGGGGAGCCTGCTTCTCCCTCTGCCTGCCATCCCCCTGCTTGTGCATGCTTTCTCTGACAAATAAATAAAATTAAATTAAAAATTCAAAAATAAATTCAAAAATAAAAGTTACCATTCCTCCAACTGCTTTTTTTAAAAGAAGTCATCATGACTTCTTTAAGAAAAAAAAAAAAAAAAAAAGATTATTTATTTATTTAATTTGAGAGAGAGAGAGAGAGATAGGGAGAGAGAGCATGAGCCAGGGCAGGGGAGAGAGAGAAGCAGGTTCCCTGCTGAGCTTGATCCCAGGACCCTGAGATCATGACTTGAGCCAAAGGCAGACACTTAACTGACTGAGCCACCCAGGTGCCTCAACCTCCATCTGCTTTTTTTTGTCTTTCACAAATAGATTGAAATCTTTCTTTAAAAGATTTTCTCAGGATGCCTGGGTGGCTCAGCAGTTGAGCATTTGCCTTTGGCTCTGGGTGTGATCCCGGAGTCTCAGGATCGAGTCACGTATCAGGGTCCCTGCACAGAGCCTGCTTCTTCCTCTGCCTGTGTCTCTGGCTCTCTCTCTGTGTCTCTCATGAATAAATAAAATCTTAAAAAAAAATAAAAGATTTTCTCATTATTTTTAAGTAATCTCTACCCCCAACATGGGGCTGGAACTCACAACCTTGAGGTCAAGAGTTGCAGGCTCCACTGACTTAGCCAGCCAGATGCCCCTAGATTGAAATCTTTTATTGGCTAATCATTCTAAGTCCTTTGTTTGAAAAGTGGTACTTGTTTCCAAGTCCCTTAGAGTCTTCTTAGTGTGATTTTGGAAGGAGCAGATACAGATTTATATATCAACCTGTCATACTTCATCAGCATTCCCTCAAGGATGGACTTTTTTTTTTTAAAGATTTATTTTTTTATTTATTTATGATAGAGAGAGGCAGAGAGAGAGAGAGAGAGAGAGGCAGAGACACAGGCAGAGGGAGAAGCAGGCTCCATGCCGGGAGCCCGATGCAGAA
Source organism: Canis lupus dingo (assembly GCF_003254725.2). NCBI lineage: Eukaryota > Metazoa > Chordata > Mammalia > Carnivora > Canidae > Canis > Canis lupus. The sequence goes on from NC_064270.1 coordinate 8,870,575, forward strand.
CTCGATCCCGGGACTCCAGGATCGTGCCCCGGGCCAAAGGCAGGTGCGAAACCACTGAGCCACCCAGGGATCCCCAAGGATGAACTTTTATAAAGAATTTACTTATAGGGCCTCTGGGTGGCTCAGTGATTGAGCGTCTGCCTTTGGCTCAGGGCATGATCCTGGGGTCCTGGGATCAAATCCCATATCAGGCTCTTCACAGGGAGCCTGCTTCTCCTTCTACCTATGTCTCTGTGTCTCTCATGAATAAGTAAATAAAAATCTTTTTTTAAAAAAAGGATTTACTTATATATTATTACAATATTGACTCAGGGCACCAGGGTAGCTCAGTCAGCTAAGTGTCTGTTCATCTTAGCTCAGGTCTTGATCACAGGGTCGTGAGGATCCACTCAGCGTGTGGCCCACTTACAAAAAAAGTGAACTTATATAGATAGGGATGCCTGGTTGGTACAGCATGCTACTCTTCATCTTGGGGTCGTTGTGAGTTCACGTCCCACACGTTGGGCACACAGTTTAAATTTTTTTTTTAAATAAAAATATTGACTCAGATATTCTCTGTACTTGCTACTCTTCTAGATATAGCTTTCTTCTGGAATAGTAAGTTTCCTTTAGCTACCTCTTTTGTCCTTCATAGCAATTCCCTTCTCCTGAAGCTAACTTTTTAGAATGCTTCTCAGACTGCAAAATCATCTGAGACCATTTCTCACAAAATTCCAGAATTTCTTTCATTCTTCAGTAATAGAAAAAAGTAGGGTATCCATGTTCCCACTCCCAATGCTGGAACATGATTCTGGACATTTTCACTATGAAGAATGAATTGTGAAAAAATGCACACCCATCAAGAAAGTGGCCACCTTAGGGGAAAAAAAAAAAAAAAAAAAAAAAACCACCTAAGACAATTTGAGCCGGCTGTGCCTGCCCCAAACCACTACTATAAGGCTGGGATTCTGAACATGGTTTAGAGAATGATCACATCTCCTGTCCGCTCTGCCCTCCAGTTTTCTCTGACATTCTCCTTTTGATGTTATTTACTCTCTCCAGTCCCACCAGGCAATCTGAACAAAAGATGGCCATGGGCTCATCAATATAAATAATAATGAAAATTTTTTAAGAAAAAGAATCAAGAAAAAAAAAAAAGAAAAAGAAAAAGAATCAAGGCAAAGACTACTCATGGCTTTCTAACTTCTATTAATTCTAATCTATTCCAAAAATTCACCTTTATTATTATTTTTTTAATCAAATCTGTGCTCTTAGGATATTTCAACAGAAGAAAGTGTCTGTATCTCAGGATGACGTTCCTTATTTCTATCTCAGCACAAGTCAGATATAATCATTTCATGTTGTCATAGCTAAAGTTTTTAGCATTTAGTGCTTCCTTGGTGTGACTAGATGCAATTACTTAACAAAATCATTGCCCAATATATGACCCAATATAAAGAAACAGTAGTACAAGGTCCCCCTGGATATACCCATCTGTTCAAATGCATCAGAAGATTCAGTGGTTCTTACACCTGGCCTATCAAAATTATGCTAGACTCAAGATAAGATAATGTTTCCTAAAACAATGAAGTTCTATTTAAATATAGTACTGGGAAGATACCTTAGTAATTCAGATTCCAGATGACTTGGAGCCCTCCTTACCCTGGGAGTAGTGCAGAGGCTTCATAGCACCCATGACACCCATAGAAATGTCTACAAAAAATAAGTGGTAAATACAAGTAAATTCTTCCCAGAAAGAACTATGGCCTCCAAAAGGTTAGGAATCATTCCTTAGGGATACAAAAAAGGGCGGATACTGGAAGAAATTTGTTTCTTCCTACAGCTCCTGAAACCACATGCTTAACCCAAATCACTGCACCTCGTCCAGACTTCATGAAACTGGTGGTTCAGACCAAATTCAACAGAAAATTACTTGAATGTCACTCCTTCTGATCTTCTTGACTCTATCCATTTAGGGTCCTAGGTCCTGCCCACTAACCAATTTCTCCATTTCACCCAGTGTTACAAAAAGTAGTTGGTTAAAGCAACTATAATTTCAGAGGAAGAAGTGTCCTTTTGTCCTCGGAGAGTACCACTTCTCTAAGTGTTCTAGAATCTTCCCTTCAGTGGAAACTTTGCACCCAAACTTATGTCTTTATTTCCTTCCTATGCAATCTTTCCACCTGACCCAACCAACATTTAAATCTGTCATCCAGCTCTTTCCCACTTCTGTTTAACTTCTCGGATAGAACATCTCTCATTACTGAAATTTCTCCCACTGTCTCCTTCCTTCTAAACTGCTCTCTTTAATTAGGACTTCCCAGAAAATTCTCTTTACCCATCCAAAGGCCACCTGGGTGTCCACCTTCCTAACTAAAAATCGGATTTTTAAATGTTTTTCATTTCCTTTGGCTTCTTTAGACCTGCCCAAATGATTATCTTCCTAGATCCATGAGAACACAGAGAGACAATCTTCATGTTAATTTTGACTCATTTATCATCAAACTTCTCTGTATTTCCATGGCTATAATGATTATCCAGACTCTTAGATGCTAGGTCTAGAAATTAGAGATCTTCAGCAAGGAACCCCATCTCAATGTATTCTCAAACACTTCAGGGAACTCCTGTTTAATTTCCCTCAAATATCACCTGCAAGCACATCTTTATTCTTGCTCAAATTTCTTTTTAAGATTTTATTTATTTATTCATTAGACGCACACACACACACACACACAGAGAGAGAGAGAGAGAGAGAGAGAGAGAGAGAGGGAGAAGCAGGCTCCCTGCAGTGAACCTGACGTGGGACTTGATTCCGGGTCTCCAGGATCAGGCCCTGGGCTGAAAGTGGCGCTAAACCACTGAGCCACCCGGGCTGCCCTCTTGCTCAAATTTCTATCTAATCAAATTAAAAATTTCTTTTTTTTAAAGATTTTTTTAAAAAATTTATTTATTCATAGAGACACAGAGAGAGAGGCAGAGACACAGGCAGAGGGAGAAGCAGGCTCCATGCAGGGAGCCCGATGTGGGACTCAATCCCAGGTCTCCAGGATCACACCCTGGGCAGCAGGCGGCGCCAAACCGCTGTGCCACCGGGGCTGCCCTCAAATTAAAAATTTCTAACTCAGTATTAAGGTCAGACCGTAAATACCAAACTCCAATTCCTTGTCAGTCCAAAGCCCTCTTTCTCTCTACCCAGTCTCCTTCCCAGTCCACTTGTCCAGAGTTGAGCTTGTCTTTACCCCATCTGAAATTACCTTCCTTATCCTTTCTGGCCTATTTATGCCATCCCTAATTTCCTTTTAAGATCTATTTATTTATTTGGGGAGTAGACAGAGCAGAGGGAAAGAGAATCCTAAGCAGACTCCGAGCTGAGCACACAGCCTGATGTGGGGCTTGATCTCACAAACCTAAGATCACGACCTGAGCCAACCAAGAGTCCGATGTTTCACCAAACGCACCACCCCAGTGCCACTCTGCCATCATTTCTTTTAAGTACACTATGATTGCACTCTGGTCAGTCATCAATCACAGCTTCACCTTAGAACACGGTATTTTTTGTGTGCTGCTCCTTAAAAAAGACGATTATTTCATCCAAGATGTAAGAATGTATATATTCTGCCTTTCTTCAGTTACACCTTTACCACTTACCAAACAAGGACCATGTTTTCTCTCTCTCTCCCCTTACAAGACTGAAAGTCCCCCATGATGCTTAGTGTAAGTCCCTGCACGAGGTCCCTGCTGCCACGAATGCTTTTCAAGTAGTAATATTTGCCCACTCACCTCAATGACACCAGAAAGAACAAAAGGATGAACCTCATAACCCAGTTCACATTTCCTTACACTCCTATATAATTTTGGTGTTTATAATCAATTCACAATTGATTTTTTAAAACTACATAAAATTATATATCGAAAATATGCCTCAATAAAAATGGCTATATAAAAAGATTTTCAGACATTCCAAAATGAAGTAAATTCATCACAGCAGACCACACTCATAAGATTATGACTAAAATAAATTGTTCATGCTAAAGGAAAATGATCCCAGATGGAAGCATAGATCTGTAGGAAGGAATGAAGACCACTGGAAAGGGTCATGAAGGAATTACTTACATAAAATTGTTTAGAGTATTATAGACTAACTTTTAAATTTCTTTTAAAGGGATCCCTGGGTGGCGCAGCGGTTTAGCGCCTGCCTTTGGACCAGGGCGCGATCCTGGAGACCCGGGATCGAATCCCACGTCAGGCTCCCGGCATGGAGCCTGCTTCTCCCTCTGCCTGTGTCTCTGCCCCTCTCTCTCTCTCTCTGTGTGTGACTATCATAAATAAATAAAAATTAAAATAAATAAATAAATTTCTTTTAAAGACTATTGTTGGGTTTAAACACAGGTAGAAATAAAATATATAACAATATAAAAGATGGGAGGCAAGAAATGACTATGCTACTGTAAGGTTTATATACCATGCTTGATAGAGTATGATGATATAAATTATAAGCCAATAAAAACAACAGAAAGAATAGACGGAGCTTATAAATAATTGAGATAAAATGGAACCATAAAAAATCAACAACTGATCCAAAAAATGCAGGTTAAAAAAAGAAAACAAAGAACAAAAATGACTCTGAGAAAATCAGTAGCAAGATGACATTTACCCAATGACATCAAAAAATTCAATGAAATAGGGGTGCCTGGGGGGCTCAGATGGTTAAGCATCTGTCTTTGGCTCAGATTAAGATCTCAACGTCCTGGGATCAGTCCACATTGGGCTTCCGGCTCAGCAGGGAGTCTGCTTCTCCCTCTCCCTCTGCCTCCCCAACCTACTAATGCTCTCTCTCTCTCTTTCAAATGAATAAAATCTTTAAAAAAAGAAAAAGTAAAAAGTAAATGAAATAAAAATAGTCAAAACTAAAAAGTAGAGATCGTCAGGCTGAATGAAAAAGCAAGACTCAATCAAATGCTTTCTACAGAAAATCAATTCTAAATACAAAGACTAGAAAAATTAAAAGGATGTGATATTCAAACACTCATCAAAGAAAGCTGGGACGGCTTTTTAATATCAAAGTAATTTCAGAAGAGGGAATACTACCTGAGATAAAGATGTTCACCTCATAAGCACAAAGCAGTTACCTCATTACAAAATAGAAGAATCTTAAATGTATATGCACCTAAAAAAGAGCTTTAAAAGATATAAAACAAAACTGACAGAACCAAAAGACATGATCATAGCTATAGATTTCCAGTATCCCCTCTCAGTAAATGACTAAATGAGTAGACAGAAAATCAGTAAGAAGATAGAAGACTTGAGCCTAATTACCCTGAACCTATCAACCAATTTGACCTAATTAATGTAGTTTATAAAACACTTCATCCTAAATAGCAGAGTACACATCCTCTTCAAGTACACATAGAACAGTCACCGGTTTAAAGCATGATCTGGGCTATAAAAGAAACTGAGAGTTGATCAACTGAAAAGGATTTAGTTCCAATTCACGGTGGAATTGAATTCGATATCAGTAACAGAAAGACAGAAAACCACCAAGTATTTAGATATTAAACACAATATTCCAGAGGTCAGAAAAGAAATCACAAGAGAAATATTCCAGGGGTCAGAGAAGAAATCACAAGAGAAATTGGGAAACTATTTTGAAATGAATGAAAATGAAAACACAGCCTATCAAATTTGTGGCATGCAGCCAAAGGAGTGCATAAAGGGAAATATATACCACTAAACACTTGTGTGAGGAAAGAAAAAAAGTCTCAAACCACTGACCTAAATGTCTACCTCAAAATAACCGGAAAAAGAAGATCCTACTAACCCAAGGCAAAGAGAAAGAAGGAGATAATAAAGATGACTACAGAAGTCAAATAGAAACGAAAAAGAAGACTGATCCAGAGGACAGAAGACACAAATTACAATACAGGGTCCCTACGTCAAGAAGGGGTAAGTGACTTGGCTAAGTTCTCACAGCTAGGAGTGGTGGAACTGGTTACCCTGGGAGAAAAGCTTGGTTCCTTTCAGAGTGGGGTGAGTCCAGGGGAGTGAAAGTCTGGCAGAGGCAGGTCTCTCCCCATGAGTCCCCAGGTCTCCAGATCCCTCTCAGGAGGGAGGACTCTCCCATGGCAAACAGGTATAGTGGGAGAGGGGAGAGCAATAGAAACAGGACTCCAATGTGCCCAACACACTGGAGCACAAAAAGAACACGTCATCTTTTCAGCCACAAGGTGGAGCCTACAGCCTGGATTCATTCTGCTGGTGGCTCGCTGTGCTTCAGTCCCTCCACTGCCCTTGGCCTTTGCTATCTGCACCCACCAACTACTGCAGGAAGGATAGGCTCAAATCCAATCAAAGAGGGCCTCAGGGACAAACCAACAGAATCCCACCACAAAATAATTTACCTCATAATTTATGGTACACACACCACAGGAAACAGCCAGATGTGCAGCTCCTGTAACAGGCCAAGGCAAGAACAGACCAAGATTACTTTATTTATCAGTGTTTAATGGCCCACATGGCTTTCTTCCTTCCCACTGCTAGGCTTTGCCCACCTGTGTTTCAGCAATGACTGACCCACACGCCAGGCCTTGACCAGCAGCCTCCGACCACATGCAGACTGGTTGCCCTTTCTCCTTGGACTCCAGGCCTTCCTGCAGAAGCTGGAATGAGGTGGACTACTTTTTTTTTTTTTTTTTTTTTTTTTTTTTTTTTTTTATTGGTGTTCAATTTACTAACATACAGAATAACACCCAGTGCCCGTCACCCATTCACTCCCACCCCCTGCCCTCCTCCCCTTCTACCACCCCTAGTTCGTTTCCCAGAGTTAGCAGTCTTTACGTTCTGTCTCCCTTTCTGATATTTCCCACACATTTCTTCTCCCTTCCCTTATATTCCCTTTCACTATTATTTATATTCCCCAAATGAATGAGAACATATAATGTTTGTCCTTCTCCGACTGGCTTACTTCACTCAGCATAATACCCTCCAGTTCCATCCACGTTGAAGCAAATGGTGGGTATTTGTCATTTCTAATAGCTGAGTAATATTCCATTGTATACATAAACCACATCTTCTTTATCCATTCATCTTTCGTTGGACACCGAGGCTCCTTCCACAGTTTGGCTATCGTGGCCATTGCTGCTAGAAACATCGGGGTGCAGGTGTCCCGGCGTTTCATTGCATTTGTATCTTTGGGGTAAATCCCCAACAGTGCAATTGCTGGGTCGTAGGGCAGGTCTATTTTTAACTGTTTGAGGAACCTCCACACAGTTTTCCAGAGTGGCTGCACCAGTTCACATTCCCACCAACAGTGTAAGAGGGTTCCCTTTTCTCCGCATCCTCTCCAACATTTGTTGTTTCCTGCCTTGTTAATTTTCCCCATTCTCACTGGTGTGAGGTGGTATCTCATTGTAGTTTTGATTTGTATTTCCCTGATGGCAAGTGATGCAGAGCATTTTCTCATATGCATGTTGGCCATGTCTATGTCTTCCTCTGTGAGATTTCTGTTCATGTCTTTTGCCCATTTCATGATTGGATTGTTTGTTTCTTTGGTGTTGAGTTTAATAAGTTCTTTATAGATCTTGGAAACTAGCCCTTTATCTGATATGTCATTTGCAAATATCTTCTCCCATTCTGTAGGTTGTCTTTGAGTTTTGTTGACTGTATCCTTTGCTGTGCAAAAGCTTCTTATCTTGATGAAGTCCCAATAGTTCATTTTTGCTTTTGTTTCTTTTGCCTTCGTGGATGTATCTTGCAAGAAGTTACTATGGCCGAGTTCAAAAAGGGTGTTGCCTGTGTTCTCCTCTAGGATTTTGATGGAATCTTGTCTCACATTTAGATCTTTCATCCATTTTGAGTTTATCTTTGTGTATGGTGAAAGAGAGTGGTCTAGTTTCATTCTTCTGCATGTGGATGTCCAATTTTCCCAGCACCATTTATTGAAGAGACTGTCTTTCTTCCAATGGATAGTCTTTCCTCCTTTATCGAATATTAGTTGCCCATAAAGTTCAGGGTCCACTTCTGGATTCTCTATTCTGTTCCACTGATCTATGTGTCTGTTTTTGTGCCAGTACCACACTGTCTTGATGACCACAGCTTTGTAGTACAACCTGAAATCTGGCATTGTGATGCCCCCAGATATGGTTTTCTTTTTTAAAATTCCCCTGGCTATTCGGGGTCTTTTCTGATTCCACACAAATCTTAAAATAATTTGTTCTAACTCTCTGAAGAAAGTCCATGGTATTTTGATAGGGATTGCATTAAACGTGTATATTGCCCTGGGTAACATTGACATTTTCACAATATTAATTCTGCCAATCCATGAGCATGGAATATTTTTCCATCTCTTTGTGTCTTCCTCAATTTCTTTCAGAAGTGTTCTATAGTTTTGAGGGTATAGATCCTTTACATCTTTGGTGAGGTTTATTCCTAGGTATCTTATGCTTTTGGGTGCAATTGTAAATGGGATTGACTCCTTAATTTCTCTTTCTTCAGTCTCATTGTTAGTGTATAGAAATGCCACTGACTTCTGGGCATTGATTTTGTATCCTGCCACTCTACCGAATTGCTGTATGAGTTCTAGCAATCTTGGGGTGGAGACTTTTGGGTTTTCTATGTAGAGTATCATGTCATTGGCGAAGAGGGAGAGTTTGACTTCTTCTTTGCCAATTTGAATGCCTTTAATGTCTTTTTGTTGTCTGATTGCTGAGGCTAGGACTTCCAGTACTATGTTGAATAGCAGTGGTGAGAGTGGACATCCCTGTCTTGTTCCTGATCTTAGGGGAAAGGCTCCCAGTGCTTCCCCATTGAGAATGATATTTGCTGTGGGCTTTTCATAGATGGCTTTTAAGATGTCGAGGAATGTTCCCTCTATCCCTACACTCTGAAGAGTTTTGATCAGGAATGGATGCTGTATTTTGTCAAATGCTTTCTCTGCATCCAATGAGAGGATCATATGGTTCTTGGTTTTTCTCTTGCTGATATGATGAATCACATTGATTGTTTTACGGGTGTTGAACCAGCCTTGTGTCCCGGGGATAAATCCTACTTGGTCATGGTGAATAATTTTCTTAATGTACTGTTGGATCCTATTGGCCAGTATCTTGTTGAGAATTTTTGCATCCGTGTTCATCAGGGATATTGGTCTGTAATTCTCCTTTTTGGTGGGGTCTTTGTCTGGCTTTGGAATTAAGGTGATGCTGGCTTCATAGAACGAATTTGGAAGTACTCCATCTCTTTCTATCTTTCCAAACAGCTTTAGGAGAATAGGTATGATTTCTTCTTTAAACATTTGATAAAATTCTCCTGGGAAGCCATCTGGCCCTGGACTCTTGTGTCTTGGGAGGTTTTTGATGACTGCTTCAATTTCCTCCCTGGTTATTGGCCTGTTCAGGTTTTCTATTTCTTCCTGTTCCAGTTTTGGTAGTTTGTGGCTTTCCAGGAATGCGTCCATTTCTTCTAGATTGCTTAATTTATTGGCGTATAGCTGTTCATAATATGTTTTTAAAATCGTTTGTATTTCCTTGGTGTTGGTAGTGATCTCTCCTTTCTCATTCATGATTTTATTAATTTGAGTCTTCTCTCTCTTCTTTTTAATAAGGTTGGCTAATGGTTTATCTATCTTATTAATTCTTTCAAAGAACCAACTCCTGGTTCTGTTGATCTGTTCCACAGTTCTTCTGGTCTCGATTTCGTTGAGTTCTGCTCGAATCTTTATTAACTCCCTTCTTCTCTTGGGTGTAGGATCTATTTGCTGTTTTTTCTCTAGCTCCTTTATGTGTAAGGTTAGCTTTTGTATTTGAGTTCTTTCCAGTTTTTGAATGGATGCTTGTATTGCGATGTATTTCCCCCTTAGGACTGCTTTTGCTGCATCCCAAAGATTTTGAATGGTTGTATCTTCATTCTCATTAGTTTCCATGAATCTTTTTAATTCTTCCTTAATTTCCTGGTTGACCCTTTTATCTTTTAGCAGGATGGTCCTTAACCTCCATGTGTTTGAGGTCCTTCCAAACTTCTTGTTGTGATTTAGTTCTAATTTCAAGGCATTATGGTCCGAGAATATGCAGGGGACAATCCCAATCTTTTGGTATCGGTTCAGACCCGATTTGTGACCCAATATGTGGTCTATTCTGGAGAAAGTTCCATGTGTGCTTGAGAAGAATGTGTATTCAGTTGAGTTTGGATGTAAAGTTCTGTAGATATCTGTGAAATCCATCTGGTCCAGTGTATCATTTAAAGCTCTCGTTTCTTTGGAGATGTTTTGCTTAGAAGACCTATCGAGTATAGAAAGAGCTAGATTGAAGTCACCAAGTATAAGTGTATTATTATCTAAGTATTTCTTCACTTTGGTTAATAATTGATTTATATATTTGGCAGCTCCCACATTCGGAGCATATATTGAGGATTGTTAAGTCCTCTTGTTGAATAGATCCTTTAAGTATGATATAGTGTCCCTCTTCATCTCTCACTACAGTCTTTGGGGTAAATTTTAGTTTATCTGATATAAGGATGGCTACCCCTGCTTTCTTTTGAGGACCATTCGAATGGTAAATGGTTCTCCAACCTTTTATTTTCAGGCTGTAGGTGTCCTTCTGTCTAAAATGAGTCTCTTGTAGACAGCAAATAGATGGGTCCTGCTTTTTTTTTTTTTTTTTAACTTTTATTTATTTATGATAGTCACAGAGAGAGAGAGAGGCAGAGACACAGGCAGAGGGAGAAGCAGGCTCCATGCACCGGGAGCCCGACGTGGGATTCGATCCCGGGTCTCCAGGATCATGCCCCGGGCCAAAGGCAGGCGCCAAACCGCTGCGCCACCCAGGGATCCCTGGGTCCTGCTTTTTTATCCAGTCTGAAACCCTGCGCCTTTTGATGGGGTCATTAAGCCCGTTCACATTCAGAGTTGCTATTGAGAGATATGAGTTTAGTGTCATCATGATATCTATTCAGTCTTTGTTTTTGTGGACTGTTCCACTGAACTTCTTCTTAAAGGGGAATTTTAAGAGGCCCCCTTAAAATTTCTTGCAGAGCTGGTTTGGAGGTCACATATTCTTTTAGTTGCTGCCTGTCTTGGAAGCTCTTTATCTCTCCTTCCATTTTGAATGAGAGCCTTGCTGGATAAAGTATTCTTGGTTGCATGTTCTTTTCATTTAGGACCCTGAATATATCCTGCCAGCCCTTTCTGGCCTGCCAGGTCTCTGTGGAGAGGTCTGCTGTTACCCTAATACTCCTCCCCATAAAAGTCAGGGATTTCTTGTCTCTTGCGGCTTTAAGGATCTTCTCCTTATCTTTGGAATTTGCAAGCTTCACAATTAAATGTCGAGGTGTTGAACGGTTTTTATTGATTTTAGGGGGGGATCTCTCTATTTCCTGGATCTGAATGCCTGTTTCCCTTCCCAGATTAGGAAAGTTTTCAGCTAGAATTTGTTCAAATACATATTCTGGCCCTCTGTCCCTTTCGGCGCCCTCGGGAACCCCAATTAAACGTAGGTTTTTCTTCCTCAGGCTGTCGTTTATTTCCCTTAATCTATCTTCATGGTCTTTTAATTGTTTGTCTCTTTTTTCCTCAGTTTCCCTCTTTGCTATCAACTTGTCTTCTAGGTCACTCACTCGTTCTTCCACCTCGTTAACCCTCGTCGTTAGGACTTCTAGTTTGGATTGCATCTCATTCAATTGATTTTTAATTTCTGCCTGATTAGCTCTAAATTCTGCAGTCATGAAGTCTCTTGAGTCCTTTATACTTTTTTCTAGAGCCACCAGTAGCTGTATAATAGTGCTTCTGAATTGGCTTTCTGACATTGAATTGTAATCCAGATTTTGTAACTCTGTAGGAGAGAGGACTGTTTCTGATTCTTTCTTTTGAGGTGAGGTTTTCCTTCTAGTCATTTTGCTCAGTGCAGAGTGGCCAAAGCAAGTTGTATTGGGAAAAAGAGAAAAAGAGAGGAGAGAAAGAAGGAAAGAAAAGAGAAAGAGAAAAAAAAAAGGGAAGAAAAAGAAGAAAAAAAAAACGAAAAAAAAAAAAAGAGAGAAAGAAAAAGAAAGGAGAAAAAAAGGGGGTGGGGGAAGGAAACAAATCAAAAAGCAAAACAAAACAAAAACAAAAACAAAAACAAACAAACAAAAAAGAACCACCGGGGAGTATCTTCTGATTCTGTGTTCTTTAAGTCCCTTGGCTTCTCCTGGAAGTTGTCAGTCAGTCTAGCTGGTGTTCTGGGGGAGGGGCCTGTTGTGCTGATTTTCAGGTGTTAGCAGTTGGGGGAGCTGCTGTGCCCCTGCCTGGTGCAGGGCTCAGTGGGGGTTGTTTGCCCCGTGAGGCCGCAGGAGGAACAGCCCCAGTGGCGGGGCAGCTCTGGGAACCTGGATTCAGCTCCGGCAGGAACTCCGTCTGCAGGGCCTGGAGGCCCCGGGGCGGGGCCGCTGATCTGCTCAGCTGGGGCAGGAGCGTCCTTGCTGTCCTGGGCCCTCCCGGCCTCTGCCTGTCCCGGGGGAGGCCAGATCCTGGGCTGTGTCCCGGCGCCCTGTGCTCCGGAGCCTGCGCTGTTGGATTCGCGCTCCCGGGCCGCGCAGCCCCCTCCGCGGAGCCACCGCCCGAGCCCCCCGAGCTGCTCCTGGAACCGCGCAGCCCCCTCCGCACGGAGCCTCTTCCTCTGCCCGAGCCCCTCCGAGCTGCTCCCGGGGCCGCGCAGCCCCCTCCGCGGAGCCGCCCCCGAGCCCCTTCAGCTGCTCCGGGTCCGCCGGGTCCCGCCGTGCGCGCTGCAGCCCTTAGGGAGCTCGGCGCACTCTCCTGGGCGCGCAGTTGCTGTTACTGTCCCGGGGAGCCCGAGGGCATCCTCGCCCTCCTGGGTCCTGCTCCACCTCCCTGCGAGCCCCTTTCCCCCGGGAAGGTCGGTGCAGGTCCTGCGTCTCCGGGACGGGGCTCTCCTGTCCTGGGGACACTCGCCCCGGCCTCAGCCCGGCTCCTCGCGGGCCCCTCCCCCTTGGAGGCCTTTGTTTCTTTATTTTCTTTTTCCCCGTCTTCCTACCTTGATAGAAGCGCAAACTCTTCTCACTATAGCATTCCAGCTGGTCTCTCTTTAATTCTCAGGCCGAATTCATAGATTTTCAGGATAATTTGAAGGTTTTCTAGGTAGTTTGGTGGAGACAGGTGATTTGGGGACCCTACTCTTCCGCCATCTTGCCCCTCCCCCCGGTGGACTACTTTTTAAGCTCCTGTTTCTCTTGTAGCATCTCACAAACCTCAGATTCTTGGCCTACACCAAGGTTGCCAAGAGTGTAATGCTTTCATCTGTGAAGAGTGTATGGAAATTCATGATGTGTCAGAAGTTAGAAACAATTCACCATGCATCTCCCTTCAGAAAACATTAAACACAAATCTCAGGATATATACATGTAGCCACAATGGAATAAACTTTCTCTTAATTCAACAGATGTTTTTGCCAAGGTTTTGAAGTATTTTTATCACCAGAACTGGCTGTTGCTTCAATGCGGTGTCTTCTGCCAAATTGTTTCAGCAATTCAATTCCTTGTCGGCTTAATCCCATTGGCTAGAAAAGCTCTAATTCTTTTCCAATTGATTCAATGACATGGCACCAAGAGAATATTTAGAGGGAGGAGGGTAGTGGGCCACAACCTAACCACCGCAACAAATCCCCTGAAGCTCCCAGTCCTTGGCCACAGGCATTCTTCCAGAGCAGAAACCTCAGCGTTTGCTGTAACTTCCAGCACATGCTCATTCATGACTCAATACGTTCTAATTCTCATTTGCACAGAGTCCCTGGTTCCCCACCCATGAAATCGCCTGTTAGTAGGGTTTATCATGTTCTCACAGCAACACAACAAATATAAGTGCATTTTGTAAAGTACCATCAGTATAAGGGACCATCATACCTGATGTAATTTCTAGATGCTACTCTTTCCTCTAGAGCAGCGCTCCCGGAGGTGGATGATGGGGCAGCTGAGGGAGCGAACTCAGCTCATGCCTGAGGGATGGGGGACACCAGGCTGCACCTGCTACACTTCCTCCTGCCATTGTGCACTCCTGGCATAGAGGAGTGGGGCTAGCAGAGTTGACAGGTCTCCTGCTCTAGGGGCCCACTGCAGAGGGAGACGCTCTCTGTTGTCTGGCTGAGGAAGGAGACAGGAGGAGGGCAGCCCGAGCCAGCCTGCTCTGTGTTAAAAATCTGCCTCAGATCCAGTGATTTCTCCCCACTCCCGCCTCCACTACCCTGTGCCAGTCTTTCCATTCCCCACCTGGACCAAGGCAGTAGTCTGGGCCTAGTTTGTTTCCCTCTTGCCCATGATGGTTAGTTTTTGACATGGAATAAAACCAGCCATTTGAATGGGTCAGTTTAAAGTATGTCCTTGTGAAAAAAAAAACCTCCAAATAAATCCCATCAAAGAAAAAAAAAATTCAAAGTTTCTGTCATGGTTGTCACAAGTTGATTTTCCTAGGAAGCAAACTGTGACCTGGTGGTTAGTGTGAGGAAAGTTTAGGAGGGGTGCCCTTGGGACCACGACCTGGGGTGGTGGGGGTGGGGGAGGGAGGGAAGTAGAATTGGGCAGGGGGAGAAGTTGGCTATGAGCAATACAGCCTGCATGAAGGCCTCAGCTGACCCTTTCAAAGCTCTCCAGGGCTGGGGCAGGGGGCCAGGCCCAGATATGCCTGCTTCCCCAAGCACTGGACCACCTGAGAAAGGCGATATGCACAGCCTCTTCAGCTCAGACACTCTGGAAGAAGGCTGATGGACGTGCCCTCTGCCAGCAACTCTCCTGGCAGCTCAAGAACAGAGTCCTTGGGTTCTGAGATGGTATCTGAGTGATGCAGCAGGTGTCAACTTTCAGTGTCATGCAACTTCTGAAGGCAGCCCCGCCTACGTTCTGGTGGGCCAGCTTCTCCTGTGGGAAGCTTAGAAAAGGAAGGTCACTGAGATACAGCCTCTGCCCCTTAAGACAGTTGATAACTCAGGCTCGTTAACTCCAGTTTCCATCACACATTCTAAATTCCCTTCACCCTCACCCCGTGCCTGTGTGTCTGAGGCTTACTTGACAGTATGACCCAGAGCCTCATCCTTGCAGGTCCCTAACCACTGGTCCCATGTCCTCCTTAAGCTGTGACTGCTGAACTTGTCTATTTGCCATTAAAATGCCACAAGGGACTACCAAGAGGTGTCTGGTATCATGTAGGTGATATCCATCCTCAGTTTGCTTCCCTTCACAAAGGAGAGGGGCTACGGTGGCAGCAACCAGCCTGGAGAGGGACTCATTAGGGAATATATATTTTTTTACATATTTTATTCATTCACTCATGAGAAACACAGAGAGAGACATAGGCAGAGGGAGAAGCAGGCTCCTGGCAGACAGCCCGATGTGGGACTCGATCCCAGAACCCAGGGATCACACCCTGAGCCCAAGGCAGACGCTCAACCGCTGAGCCACCCAGGTGCCCCTCATTAGGGAACATTCTAAGGCCAGCTGGTAAAACTCCCGTCCCAGAACAACCCGATAGAAAAGACATTGTTTCATTAAAACATAATGAGGTTGATCTTATGTTAGCACCAGAGAAAGATCATCTGGAGCAAGCTTCTAAGAAAGGTGAGAATATGGCTCATTCAGATGTCAATCTTTTCACACCTGGAGAAGGCCTGTGAGGCTCAGAGAAGCGCAGAACCCAAAACAAGAGGGGAGGCCTCGGGAATCTCACCTGGCTTGAGACAGGAAAGAGGACGCATGGGGAAATGACAGAGACACCACACCGCCTTGGAGTCTATAAATTTATTGAGTAAAAACGAATCAATGTCAAACATATTCAGTTCGGTTTGGTTCAAATGTGGCTGATGTCCATCTGCAGCAGAAATGAACTGAGGTAAAGAGAAGACCCAGGGATGCTGGCAAGGGGGCCACTGAACAAAACAATCCTCTGTTAATTGTAAAAGCAGGCGTCACACAGCCAGTGAGTCAGTTAGCAGAGGCAGGGAGACGTGGTGTTTAATGAGCAGGGATAAAACCAGAGTCAGCAAGAACTTTCAAGAGAGGAGAGGGCCAGAGCATTTAGAGATCGAGTTGCAACAGGTGTGGACCTGCCGGTTCACTTGGGGAACACTGTGACCACGTCGTAGCCTTCAGGGGGTGTGACCCGCTCCCGGGCGTGCTTTTCACAATAGATCTGATCCTCTACGAAGAAGTGGCCCTTCTGTTTCAGATTTGTGCCACAGTCAGTGCACACATAACACTCAGGGTGACGGTGGCGGTCCCGGAGCTTCACGAACACGCCGCTGTAGGGGGGAGGGGGGAGGCAGGAAAGGGCTCCGTTAGTGACAAGCACCTTCGAGAAGCATCATGGCCTTGGGGGCACGGGGTGGGGGTCCTTCCAAGAGGCCCATCCACAAGTGGATCAGGGCCTCAGACCCGGCCTCCAGTCACAAAGCAGCTGCTCACTCCTGGGCTCCACAGACATTGCTCCCGAAGCCCTCCTGCTTCCACGGAGCAGCCCTTATTCTGGCGTCACATCATTCAACCCTTAAGGTTCCAGGGCCAAGGAAAACCTTCACACCTGGCTCTGGACAGAGGGCCTACGTGGCCTCCCTGCTCCATTTTCCAGGCAGGAACTCTTCCCCATCACACCCAAAATGTACAGCATCTGGCACTTTCCACATCAGCATGGTTTACCAAGCCTGCAGGGCCTCCAATGCCTGGGCGAGGCTGATACTCACACAATGCCGGTGCCACATTTGTCACACATGGGCAACTTCTGGGCGTTTCCAATAGACGCAGCCACTTTGGTGACCGGAGCCTTAACACTTCTGAAACCTGATGGCTTGTTGGGATCCCCTATAACAAGGAAAACACTTGGGTTGGCCAGGAAGGGTGGGATTGCACAAATTTCATTTAGCTTTTTCAGAGTCACTTATACTATATTCCAGCAAGTTCCTGGAATCCAACAGACCTGACTCTGCTGCGTGATCCTGAAAAAGTTACATAACCTCTCTGGTCCCCAGATTCCTTTTATATAGAGGAGATTATTTTTCCCTTCACAGTGGCACAAAAAGATTAAAAAATACACAGAAAGCCCTCCCACAGTACCTGGCAAAAAGTCAGCCCTCAAAACACAAATTACATTTCATTCTAATTAGATGCACGCACATACAGATTTGGGAGCTTAAAAATGACTTATACAGTTGGAATAAATAAATAAATTCTCTGATGATCAAAAGACAATGTATTAAAAAAAAATGACAGTGTATTTAGATGCTGAAAGAAACCATATCACAAGAAGTACAAAATCATTACAGTTGAGCATCTACAAGCAGCCAGATAAAACTCCCCTGCTCCACAGTAGAGAAAGCAACCTTCCTGCCATCAGCCTTGTATGCATAAAATAAGCTCCTAGTCGCTGGGTGCTGAACCAAAGCCCAGTCCAGCACGTCTTCAGAGCCCTATATCATGGTAGCTATTAACAACAGCAGGCTATTAAAATTATTGTATTTATTCAGCTGGTTAGCAGTACTGTTGTCAGCTATTTACACGTCTCTGTGACTGGACTGCTAATTCCCGGGACACCAGAACCCTGTTTTATATACTTCATAATACTGCACAGAGCCTAGCATGAGACTGATGAGTGAATAATAGAGGCTAAATGAACAGTAAAATGCCGTGACAGATACTTGAGGGTCCCTACCTTAGTCCAACATACTGTGGCCCCAGAAGCCAGAGAAGTCTCTACACCAGTGGTTCTGAACAGGCATCTGTGAGCATGCCAGGCACCAGGAAAGATTTCCTAAAATTCAGAGACCAGGCTCTTCCCCAACGCTGCAGAAGGCACATCTCCAGGTACAGGGCCTCAGGAGACCCTGCTCTATGTCCCTGGTTAAAACCCACTTCTTCAAACTGAAGCAGCAGTTCTAAAATTCATTCTGTGCATCAGAATGATGTGGAAGGCTGACTCAAGGCCCTGCAGCTTGCTGGGCCTCCCCACCAGTTTCTAATTCAGTGGGCCTGAGGTAGGGTCCATGAATTTGCATTTCTAACAAGTTCTCAGGTGCCACTGATGCTACTGGCCCAGGAAACACATTGAGAACCACTGGACAAGAGCAAGAAAATGGTCTTCTGTATAAGGTGAGGGGGTGAAGAAAGTCATCCTGTAGCTGCAGCCAGGCTGGGCAATCCTGGGGCTGACAAATGAGGGGTCTGGTTCTCTTGTTCTTTTAGAAAATAAGTCCCCATATGTTGACCTAAAATTGATATGAATTCAAATAAGGGGCATTTATAATTAGTTAAGATGGTAAATTGTATATTTTGTCCACAATTACGTATACCGTCCCTACCCTTGCCACACATCCCAGTAGGATCGGTGATTCTCTACTGGGGGTGATTTTGCCCCTCAGGGAAGTTTTGGTTGTCACAACTAGAGAGCAGTGCTTCTGGCCACTGGGTGGAGGCCAGGGGTGCTGCTCAATGTCCTAAAATGCACAGAACAGCCCCACAACAAGGACTTATGTGGCCCCAAATGCCTATAGCACCAAGCTGAGAAACCTTGTTTGGTCCTGTCCCCATGTAGCTTCCAACCTCTGCCTAAAAACAGCAAGGCCCCAAGAGTGACACCTCCCTCTGCTGGGCTCCTGGAATGGGAAGACTCATGGAGCTACGCCCAGCCTTGCCAAACTGGGCCGATCCATAGCCCGATTGGCAGCCCCCATAGAACATGAACAAGAAATGCATCCTGCAGCCCACTGCTGGCTAATGCAAGCTGACAGCTGGCTGGGGATATTTTGATGCCTTATGGAGACTGGTAAGAGGGAATATTTAAAAGCAGCCCATTTTAAATGTCCTATCATGGATGTTGATGGCATGGTCTCTCAGGGTTCCCCCATTAATGCAGGGATGCATCCTGCGCCAAGAAACTGATCGACACAGATGTCCATCTGGAGACACAGGAGAATGGGCAGATGTCAGGAGGCTCCAGAGTTTCCATTGTTTTCAGCCAGAAGCTCTACAGTTAGGCTTAGGCTTGGGGCCCAGTCCCCATCCCGCCTCCCCCCGTCAGGTGCCTTTGGTGCTTTGGTAATCCCCAAGTCCAAGTACGTTTTTGCCTTCCCAAACCTTCCTCCCTTCCTTGGCCACAGTCCCAACTTTGTTACAGACTTTTTTGTGTTGTAATTTTAAAAAATACTGCATTGAAGTATCATTTTTGTCTTGATTATTGAGGTTTTTGGTGACTCCTTAAATTCTATACCCAAGGCAAATGCCTCCCTCTTTGTCACCCTAATCCTGGCTCCCTACAGGGATCTCAGAAAGGCCTGGGTGGCCAACATCATGACTCAGGCATCCCAAACAGTCTCATCCTCATGTGCGGGCTCCTGCTGCTGGAGCCACCCGGGCTGCCTACCCTGGGAAAGAAGGAAATGCAGCATCTCTGTGGCATCTCTGCATACCCAGATGGCTTGGAAGGGAAACTGACTGCCCAGGGAACCAGCTCAGTGAGGTTGTGGTCTCAGATGATGGGGCTGTTTTTCACATAATTCATTTGATCAGCAGAAAATTTACCAGAAAAGCGTTGCATTTGCAAGAGGGCAGGAGAGAAGGAAGGAAGAATATGAGAGCCCAACTTGGTAGGAGAATCCATATCTCTTTTTCAAATAAAGAGAAGTAACTGGACGAAACCGGAGCCAGAGGGCAGCCCCGGTGGCGCAGCGGTTTAGCGCCATGCCACCTGCAGCCCGGGGTGTGATCCTGGAGACCTGGGATCGAGTCCCACGTCGGGCTTCCTGCAAGGAGCCTGTTTCTCCCTCTGCCTGTGTCTCTGCCTCTCTCTCTCTGAATAAATAAATAAATATTTGAAAAAAAAATTAAAAATGACACACACACAAAAAAAAACGGAGCCAGAGCGTGGTGGTGGTGGGGGGCCACCTGGTTGGCTCAGTCAGTAGAGCATAGACTCTTGATCTCAGGTCATGAGTTTAAGCCCCAGGATAGGTGTAGATATGTTTTTTTAACAAAGAAAGAAAAACAAACAAACTGGGCACAGCTTGAGAAGAGGCAGCTGTGTGCAGGACATAGCCAACCAGCAGCAGTGTGTTCAGCCCCGCAGCTCCACCTGCTGGCTCCATTTTCTTTTCTCACTTATAGACAATACTGCAAACCCAAAGAAATTTCATTTTGTCCTTCTGAACAAGCTTACAGTAAAAATATTAGCCCCCTTTAGACTCCGGGAAGCTACAAAAATTTCCAAATTTCTCTTTTTTCTGTGGAAATTTGCACGTCAAAGCTTTCTGGGAAAAAAAAGTGAAAATGCCTTCAGTAAAGCCCCTTTTTAATCCACTTTTTCTCTATCCACTTCACTGCTCAACCACCTTCCGTTGGTCCACATTATCAAAGAACCCAATTCATGGTCCTTAAGCAGCTGGTGGTCTTCCAGGATGGGACTCCAGGATGTGAGGATTCTCCTGCAGCCCTGGATACCTTGATACTTCCTGAGCATGTCATCTCAGAGCCCCTGGTGCCCACTGTGTTTTCTCAGTCCTTGATGCCTCCTTCTAAGTTTCCTCTTGTTAAAAGTCCCCTTAAATGGACGAACGGATGATAAACAAGATGTGCTATAGGCACATTGTAGAATATTCAGCCTTCAAAAGGAAGGAAATGCTGACACCTGTTACCACATGGATGAGCCTCCAGGACATGATGCTTAGTGAAACAAGCCAGTCATCAAAGGCAAATGCCATAAGATTCTACTCCCAGGAAGTGCCTGAAGTAGTCAAATTCATGGAAACAAAGTAGAATAGTTGTTTCCACAGGCTGGGGGTAGGGGCTCTGAGGAGCTAGTGTTCAATGGGTACAGAACTTCAGTTCTGCAAGACAGAGTTCTGTGGGTGGGCAGTGCTCATGACTGCACAATGGTATGGATGTAACTACTGCCACCAAACTTACACTTAAATATGTTCAAGACAGTCAATCTTATGTTAGCTATAGGTCACCACAATTTAAAGAAAAAAAAAGTATCCTTGTTCCCTGCAAATTTGGCATTTCATCCAGAGCAAGATAAAGTTTGAGAAACCTTGGGCCCTTTCACCTAGTCCAGAGGCTGAATTTCACCCAAAATAAGAAGACCCACGTTTTCGGAGGTTTGTTGGCAAACCCTGCTGCAGCCAAGCCTCCCATGTGGGCCTCACTGACAGTGGGCCTGGCGCTTTCCATGCACCATTTCCCTTAACACTCTAAACTGTCTGTAAAGTAGCCATTTATTAACCTCCCTCCTGGGACATGTGCAGAAATTAGGGCTAAGAGAGATGGGCAGCCTGCTTGGGGTCTCTACGTCACAGGCAGAGACCAGATGCCGGTGCTGCTGGAGCACTGCTGCTTCATGAACCTGAGGCCTTCCTGAAATACGGTAGCCCTCACTGAGTGCTTTGTTACGGACCAGACACTGCTCTGAACTTCGACCATTTCATCTCAAATAAAAATAGGCATTTGCGCTCCTTCCCCCGAGAGCCTTCTGCATGTATGTGATGGATGTATGGACTGGAACTTATACTGTTCTATTCAGTAAAACTTTACTGCAACTACATATTAAGAGATATGGAAGAGACTATAAAATCCATTATCTCCTTTCTTTTTAGCAAAATTTTTATTTTCTTTGGAACAAGAAGATATCCATCCCAAGGAGGAAAGAACTATAATTCCCAGACTCTCCTGCAACTAGATGTGGCCATGTGACCAAATTCTGGTCATGTGAAATGGAATGCTAGTGTGGGACTTCTGGGAAAGAAGCAGCTGGCGTGTCTGAAAGGAGGAATCCCTGCTTAGCTTCTTCCTTCCCAGTGCCTGGATGTGGTCATGATGGCTGGAGCACCAGCTGCCAACCAGGGCCGTGAGATAATTTTGAGAATGGAAGCCATGGGTTTGGTAGATGGAGAACAAGATGGAATGAGTTCAGATCTTGATGAGCATGGAACTGCCATATCAGGGCAGCTTGGTGAGTCTGGGCTTTAGGTCCTTCTCTACGATATGAGGGCATTTGACTAGATGTGTTCTGCACTGTCTATGTCTGAGTTTGGGCTAGAATGGACTGACTTTTCCTCCCTTAATTGAAGGGTTTTGCACCCACTGAATCAGAGTAGAATAAGTTGTGGTTTCTCATGTTTGATAAAACTGTCATCCTCCAGGGTTGGTCCCGAAATCACTTGACAGCCCTAATACTGGAACTTAATACAGACTATGACTCATTCCTTCCAAAATGCACA
Organism: Canis lupus dingo; assembly: GCF_003254725.2. NCBI lineage: Eukaryota > Metazoa > Chordata > Mammalia > Carnivora > Canidae > Canis > Canis lupus. The sequence goes on from NC_064270.1 coordinate 8,892,777, forward strand.
GGTACAACAAGCAAAGGGGGGAAATTGCTGGTAAAACAATATCCGTTCAGCATAAAAAGAGAACTTTTCCTGTAACTTCCTGTGCTTATAAATTGCCAATTTTTCTAAGGTACACCCACCCAAGTGGGGAGGAAGCCTGGGTCTGGGTTTGTTCAGTAGGGAACTCTCAGCTCATGAAGAACTCCCAGGAAGCCAAACCTGGAGCTGGGGGTCAGGGAGAAGGAGGTTCCTCTGGCAGGGGGTGCTGGGCTGTGGCTCCCACTGGCGGCTCAGAGCAAGCAAGTTGCTCCTTTCCTTGGGGCGGGGTGAAGCAGGTTTCACTGCACGCCTTGGGAAAGGGGGAGAGAACAGGGAAGGGAGGCCTCTGGGGAAGCACCTGAGCCTCAGGGAAGGCCAGAGACACGGGGGGGAGGGTGGTGCTGTGGGCCATGCAGAGCCGTACATCAGAGTGCACACTTGGGACAAGCTGAGGCTGGCCTAGTGCCTCTTGACAAGGTCTGAAAACAAAATCAGAGGCATGAAGCACCTCCTGCGTGCTGGTCACGCTGGCAGGTGTTGGTGCTGTGCAGGACCTGGATCCTCATGCCAACTTTAGAGGACAGTACTTCTGCCCCTGACTGACCAAAGAGAAAACAGGCCCAGAAAGGTCACACAAGGAGGATGTGGCCAAAATGGGGGTTCTCTGGCTCTCATCAGTCCATCTACCCAAGAGCAAGAACAAATGCACCACCCAGCAGCTTCACTGTGTTGCTGATTCCTTTTCGTTCTGCTTGCCACGGCCACGGCCTTCGCCCAGTCACACACATCAGCCACCACAGAATCATGGGGTATGGGCTCAAATCAAACCAATGGACAACAGACAGACAAACAGAATCCCACCATAGGCAAGCTCACCCTGATGTCAGCCTCCTAAACTCATGTAATAGGAAACAGCTGGCCAGGTGTATTTGGAAGCTCATGCTCTCTCTCTCTCTCTCTCTCTCTCAGAGCCTTTAGCATTTTAAAAGCCATGCTTTCCAACATGCTTCTTCCACCCACTCAGGACTGTATTCACCTTTGTTTCAGCTACGAATGACCCTGACCTGGGTCTTGCCCAAGTCTCTGACCTCATGCATGCATGCAGGGCTGATTACCTTTCTCCTCAGACTCTAAGATTTCCTGCAATACCAGGAATGAAGTGGATTGCTTGGGGGGCTCATTTAACTCCTGTTTCTCTTGAAGCATCTTGTAAACTTCAGATTCTTTGTCGATGACAAGTCCACTTGGAGGCTGAGAATGGTCTAAGCTGTAAAGAATGTTTGGAAATTCATTAGGACATGTCAGAAGTTAGAAAAATTTCACCCCCTTCCATGAAGACACCCCTGAATCAAAGGGGGGGCTAGAAATGATCCCATTGGACAAAGCCCTCTCTGAACGTAGCCACAGACCGCCTGCCACTATTATGAGGTGTCCGTAGTCTGGGCTGGCTGTTGCTTCAATGTAGTAAGAGGCCATTTTCCCCAAATAGTTTCAGTAATTTGATTACTTTTTGGCCTAATCCCATGGAATGGGAATGCTGTGCTTCTTTCTTAATTACATAAACAACATTACGTCAAAAGAAGATTTAGAAGAGGAAAAATGTTAGCCACAACCTGACCACTAAAAGTTCGGCTGGGTCCCCTCGGTATGGGCCGCACGCATTCTTCTCACGGAGCAGAAATCAGTGTTCTTTCTTCCTGATGATATCAACGTGTTTCGACGTGATACCAGTGGGTTTCTATCTCCACAAACTCTCACAGAAACTCTCTGGGCACCTCACCGACAACTCAGAGAGCAGCTCCCAGGGTGGCGGCAAGGATGAAAAACACAAGTGCCCGGAAGCAGTAAGTGCTGTCCGATGGAAGGGAGGGGCCGAGGCCTGAGCTCAAGACCCCAGGCCAGGACAAGGCAGGCCGAGCGAGGGCCACTTGCCCCCAGAGCCCATTTTCCAGGCCACGGGCCTCTGCTGCGTGCTCTCAGAAGGGGTAAAAGGGAAGGAGACTCCAGTCAACTACTTGCACAGTGTGTCCTGAACCCCCCGGCGCTCAGCACCACCACCTCCACCACGTGGCCAAGCTGCTACTGCTGACCAGCACAACGGACCACCTTTGTCACCTGTCCCTGAGCTGCCATTCTTAGCGCCGAGACAGTCTTATTTCCAAACAGTGATCTATTAAACACAAGAATTGCACAGTGTCGTGATGGGCTTCCAAGGGTTCTCATCTGACTTAGAATCAAATACTTACAGTTTTAATAACAAAATGCAAGTTTAATCAATTTCATCTCCTTTGGAGTAAATACTCATTACAGAATGTAGAAAGGCCCTGAAGAATGTGGCTCTGCTTCCCTCTCCAAACACATGGCCTGCCAGCCCTTGCTTGCTTGGCTCTAGTCACATCAACCTCTGTGCTGTTTCCAGAACACAGGCAGCCTCAGAGCCTCTGCACTTACTGCTCCTTGTGCTTGGAGGGCTCTCTCTCCAGATTGCCCCAGGGCAGCCGCATTCCCCTCCCCATCTCTGTTCAGATGTCCCTCCTCAGAGAGGCCCCCCCTTCCCATCCCACCCCTGCCCTCACTCTATGGCACCTTCCCCTGTTGTCTCTCACCCCTGTCCCACTGACTCTACATGCATCTGACGGTTTCTTCACTGCCTTTCTCCCTTCAGACAGTGAGCCCCATGAGGACAGGTCTTGGTCTGTCTTGTTCACCAGCACAGTCCCATTCCTGGATCAGTGCCTGGCACAGGACCAGGGCTTAGCAGGTACGAGGGGAGTGAAGGGAAAAGGCCAAATATATCAATTTGCTCCACCCTATCCCTACTCCTATGGCATCACAGGGGAGCCTATAGGGCAGCAGGACCTCCTAGGGGTATGCCGGGGCTGGAGGGTAGGGTGGTGGGGATTGGCAGCCCGGCCTCCTGGGCCCAGATCCCTCCTGCTTCTCAGCCTCAGCTGCTTTTTCAGAAGCTGCCACTCTCTAGGGAAGAGAAACAGTAGGCCTGATGGGGCCAAAGAGCAAACGTCAGGGGGCGATGCAGTGTACCGATGCAGATGCAGATGGTAGGTTTGTGCCCAAGCACATGGTAATCTGTGGGCAACAGAGCTCTGTGCTGCCCAGCCCGCCAGGCCACCTCCCAGGTTTAAGGAGCAGGAGGCAGCGGCCACAGCAGTCTTCCTCAGCAAGCCTAACTACTCTGTCTTTGGAGCTGAAGCCACTTTTACAAGTGCAAGTGAATTACGCCACTGACATTTACTCACTCGCTGCCCACCCACCCGCCCATTGTGTCATTTGTTCACGTTCCCTTTTAAAAAGAAAACAGGTATATGGATAATTATAGAGATAATTCTCCTCAGGTTACTTCTCCTTCTCTCTCTCTCTCTCTCTCTCTCTCTCTGTCTCTCTCTCTGTCTCTTTCCCGGTCAGCCTCCCTGGGACACTTGGGGTACTCAGGTCCCAGCTGGAAGCAGAGTCAGCTGCATCAGTGAAAGCTCAAAGAGTGAAAATGCTATGCTGCTGCCAGGGAAGGTCAGATGGAAGTAGGGAGACTCATCAGCGGGTCACTCATGCTGGCTGCGGTGGGGGGAAGGGAAGCCAGCCACCAGCCCCGTCCACTGCTGCTGGTTGGTCCCTGCCTTTGTCTCTCTCCCTCCTACCCACAGGGGCCTGTGGGAGCCCCCCCTCCCCCAGGCAGGTGATGGGCCACCCAGACGAGCGGTCTGAGGTGGACTCGAGTAGAGTCCAGTGTCCCCACTCTGCCTCTGAGACACATGAGGTTACTCGAGGCTACTCCTCAGCGCTGGACGGGGGAGAGGTCTGGCTGCCCACGTGGCCCCCACCGCCGCCGCTGGGGCTGAGTGGTAGCCTTGTTACTGCTCAGTGGTGGGCCGGGTCCTCTCTTCCTACCAGGCTTTTTCTTTTTCAAGATTTTATTTATTTATTCATGAGAGACACAAAGAGAGAGGGAGAGGCAGAGACACAGGCAGAGGGAGGAGCAGGCTCCATGGGCAGCCCGGGTGGCTCAGCAGTTTAGCGCCGCCTTCAGCCCAGGTTGTGATCCTGGAGACCCGGGATCGAGTCCCGCGTCGGGGTCCCTGCATGGAGCCTGCTTCTCCCTCTGCTTGTGTCTCTGCCTCTCTCTCTCTCTCTGTGTCTCTCATGAATAAATAAATAAAATCTTTTTAAAAAGCTTTAAAAAAAAAAAAAATGCAGGCTCCATGCAGGGAGCCCAACATGGGGCTCGATCTCAGGTCCCCAGGATCAGATCCAGGGCTAAAGGCAACGCTAAACCGCTGAGCCACCAGGGCTGCCCAGGCCACCAGGATTTTTCCGTCTCGGCTGCATAGGGCTGAAACTTGGGCCTTTTCCGATGCCACCCTGGCAGGTCCTCATGATCCTGGTCACAGCCTGGTGAGGGTGGAAGTCTGGACGGCCTGCTTGTCTTAGTTGGGATTTATAGACACATCATCGAGTTGCTGCACAGGTGCTGGCTCAAGTTTTAGAAAAATTAAAGAGCCCCTCCCATCTCCATTCTGGCCACCTCATTGTTTCGACGGAATGGATTTTCATCCCAGGGTTGTTGTGTGGATCCTGTCCCAGAGCCAGGAGTCTGAGTCACCCAGGCATCCTGGAGCTGTCTGTCTTTTGAAGGAGTTTTGTTTGATTAAAAGCTTGTATCTTATTAAATGGTGAAGACTGGGGATGCCTGGGTGGCTCAGTGGTTGAGCATCTGCCTTTAGCTCCGGTTGTGATCCCTGAGGTCCCGGGATCAAGTCTCATGTCAGGCATCCCTTGAGGAGCCTGCTTCCCCCTCTGCCTCTCTCTTTGTGTCTCTCATGAATAAATAAAATCTTTTTAAAAAATGGTGAAGACTGAGTTCAGAAGAATGTGGTAACTTTCAGCGACCCCCTCTCCTTTTTTCCTGGTGACTCAATCACATCCATTATATTTTTGAACCCTTATCACTAGAATCCTTTCTTCCATTGTTCTCACCATATGTGAAAAATGAGAATGATTTTCTTTTTCCTCCATTTCTTAGGCATGTTTTGTTCTGGAATTACTTTTTAACATATTCAGGATATTATTTTTATTTTTGTTTTGTTTTTAAAGAAGATATTGATTTTTTTTAATCCCAGTATATTTAAGTGTCCCCTTAATCCCCATCACTTGTTTCCCCCATCCTCTCACTCCCCCACCTCCTCCCCTCTGGTAACCATCAGTTCCTTCTAAGTTATGAGTTTTTTGGTTTGTCCTTTTTATTCTTTGTTTTGTTAATGATACTATTTTTTTAAAAGATTTTTTTTTATTTATTCACGAGAGAGAGAGAAAGAGAGAGAGAGGGAGGCAGAGACACAGGCAGAGGGAGAAGCAGGCTCCATGCAGGGAGCCTGACGTGGGACTTGATCCTGGGTCTCCAGGATCAGGTCCTGGGCTGAAGGTGGCGCCACACCACTGAGCCACCCAGGTTGCCCAAGGAATGGATATTGAATGTGCTTTATAAATTGTCAAATGGTAGAGTAATATAATCAGTACTTCAAAATAAATAGTAAATTGTTTTCCTTTTTTTTTTTAATCACAGAAACATATTATAGGATTATTTGTTGGAAGAGTACATGATGACCTTGTGGTTTGAGTTTTGTCATTTTTAGTGTTCCCCTGGTGGCTTCCAGACATAACAACATACACCAAAGAAGGGGAAGAATTCTCCCAAGAACATTCCAGGGTCTGATCTTGATTTTAAAATAGTTCTAAGTGTAATAGGAAAAATGATTTATCAAAAAGAATGTAATATGTTTACATAGGGCAAGCTCAGAACTCAGGACCCACAGAGAGAGACATACAAATCAAATAACAGGGCTGAACAGGTGGTCCAAGAGGAAGACCATGGCCCTTGGTGGAGACCGCTCGTCCAGGTGGCCCATCACCTGCCTGGGGGAGGGGGGGCTCCCACAGGCCCCTGTGGGTAGGAGGGAGAGAGACAAAGGCAGGGACCAACCAGCAGCAGTGGATGGGGCTGGTGGCTGGCTTCCCTTCCCCCCACCGCAGCCAGCATGAGTGACCCGCTGATGAGTCTCCCTACTTCCATTTGACCTTCCCTGGCAGCAGCATAGCATTTTCACTCTTTGAGCTTTCACTGATGCAGCTGACTCTGCTTCCAGCTGGGACCTGAGTACCCCAAGTGTCCCAGGGAGGCTGACCGGGAAAGAGACAGAGAGAGAGACAGAGAGAGAGAGAGAGAGAGAGAGAAGGAGAAGTAACCTGAGGAGAATTATCTCTATAATTATCCATATACCTGTTTTCTTTTTAAAAGGGAACGTGAACAAATGACACAATGGGCGGGTGGGTGGGCAGCGAGTGAGTAAATGTCAGTGGCGTAATTCACTTGCACTTGTAAAAGTGGCTTCAGCTCCAAAGACAGAGTAGTTAGGCTTGCTGAGGAAGACTGCTGTGGCCGCTGCCTCCTGCTCCTTAAACCTGGGAGGTGGCCTGGCGGGCTGGGCAGCACAGAGCTCTGTTGCCCACAGATTACCATGTGCTTGGGCACAAACCTACCATCTGCATCTGCATCGGTACACTGCATCGCCCCCTGACGTTTGCTCTTTGGCCCCATCAGGCCTACTGTTTCTCTTCCCTAGAGAGTGGCAGCTTCTGAAAAAGCAGCTGAGGCTGAGAAGCTACAACTGAAACAAGATATTCAAAAAAGGACTAGAAGATATGCCGATGACAAATAAACACATGAAGATGTTTGACATCTTTACCTACTAGGGAAGTGCAAATGAAAACCACAATAAGGGATCCCTGGGTGGCGCAGTGGTTTGGCGCCTGCCTTTGGCCCAGGGCGCGATCCTGGAGACCCGGGATCGAATCCCACGTCGGGCTCCCGGTGCATGGAGCCTGCTTCTCCCTCTGCCTATGTCTCTGCCTCTCTCTCTCTCTGTGTGACTATCATAAATAAATAAAAATTAAAAAAAAAAAAGAAAAAGAAAACCAAAATAAGATAATTACTATACTCCTATTCAAGAATGGTTAAAATAAAAAATAGTGACAACACCAAATGTTAGAGAGGATATGGAAAAACTTGATTATGCAGACACTGTGGTAGGAATGTAAAATGGTACACTCTGCAAAACAGTTTAGCAGTTTTACAAAATTGAACATGTAACTATCTTATGACCCAGCAATTGCACTCCTGGGCACTTATCCCAAAGAGATAAAAATTTATGGTTGCACAAAAACCTATTCATAAATGTTTATAGCAGCTTTATTTATAAAAGCTGAAAACAAGACACAATCCAGATGTCTTTCAGTGGGTGAATGGTTAAACAAACTGTGGTACATCCATACCGTGGAATAAAGACAAATGGGGATAGAACAGCTAGACAGAAGATCAATAAGGAAACACAGGTATTGAACCACACTGCAGATCAATTGGATCTAACGGACATATAGAACACTATACCTCAGAACAGCAGAGTATACATTCTTCTCAAGTGCATATGGAGTATTCTCCAAGACAGATTACATGTTAGGCCACAAAAGAATCCTAAATTTATGAAGACTAAAATCACCAAGTATCTTTTCTGGCCATAATGGAATGAAGCAAAAAATCAACGGCAGAAAGAAAACTGGAAAATTCACAAAAATTAGAAATTAAACAATGCACTCCTGAACAAACAATGGGACAAAGAAGGAATCACAAGGGAAATTACAAAATATTTTGACACCAATAAAAATGAAAAAAACAACATACTAAGACTTACGGGATGTGGCAAAAGCAAAGAGGGGACTTTATAGCAATAAATACCTAATTAAAAAAGAAGAGAGATCTCAAATAAGCAAATTTTATACCTCAAGGGAAAAGAAAAAGAAGAACTACATCGAAAGTTAGCAGAAGGAAGAAAGTAATAAAGATCAGAGCAGAATGGGGATCCCTGGGTGGCTCAGGAGTTTAGCGCCTGCCTTTGGCCCAGGGCATGATCCTGGAGTCCCGGGATTGAGTCCCACTTCAGGCTCCCTGCATGAGGCCTGCTTCTCCCTCTGCCTCTGTCTCTGCCGCTCTCTGTCTCTCATGAATAAATAAATAAAATCTTAAAAAAAAAAAAAAGATCAGAGCAGAAATAAAATAGTGAAGAGAAAAATAATAGGAAACCATCAACAAAACTAAGAGTTTTTTTTCAAGATCAACAAAATTGATTAACTCTTAGCTAGACTAAGAAAAAGAGGGAAGACCCAAATAACAAAAAACAGAAATGAAAGAAGAGACATTATAGTGGAGATGACAGAAATAAAAAGAGTCAAAAGAGATTATTATGAACAATATACACAAATCGGATAATCTAGAAGAAACAGATCAATCCCTAGAAACACACAACCTGCCAAAATCAAATTATGAAAGAAAAAAATCTGAACAGACCTATAATAATTAACAAGATTGACTCAGTAATCAAAAGTCTCCCAACAACAACAACAACAACAACAACAACAACAACAACACCAGGACCAGATGGCTTTATTGGAGAATTCTACCAAACAATTAAAGAAGAACTGACACCAGGGCACCTGGGTGGCTCAGTCAGTTGGGCGTCTGACTCTTCATTTCAGCTCAGGTCATGATCTTAGGGTTGTGGGATTGAGCCCTGTGTCAGGCTCCCCATTCAGTGGGGAATCTGCTTGGGATTCTCTCTCTTCCTCCTCCCTCTCCCTCTGCCTCTCCCTTCCCCATGCTCATTCATGCTCCCTCTCTCTCCCCCGTCAAAAAATCTTTAAAAAGGAATTGACACCAATCCTTCTCAAAGTCTTCAAAATAACAGAAGAGGAGGGAATACTTTCAAACTCATTCTAAGAGGCCAACATTACCCTGATAACAAAACCAGGCAAAGATACCACAGGAATATAAAACTACAGACCAGTATCTCTAATAGTATTGATGCAAAAATCCTCAGCAAATGGAATCCAACATCACATTAAAATGATTATACACCATGACTAAGTAGGATTTATTCCTAGAATGCAAAGATGACTCAACATAAAAAAAAATCAATTAATGTAATACACTTCATTAGCAGAATGGAAGATAAAAACCACAAGATCATCTCAGTTAATCAAGAAAACACATCCCACAAAATTCAACACACTCTCATGATAAAAACCCTAAGCAAATCAGGAATAGAAGGAAATTATTTCAACATAATAAAGGTCATGCATGACAAGACCACAGCTAACATCATACTTAACAGTGAAAATCTGAAAGCTTTCCCTCTAGGCTCAGGAAAAAGACAAGGATCACTCTCATTACTTCTGTTCAACATAGTATTGAAATCCTAGCCTATGCAATTAGGCAAGAAACGGAATAAAAATCATCGAAATTGGAAAAGAAGTAAATTTATCTCTGTTTACAGATGGCATGATCTTATATGTGGAAAATCCTAAAGATCCACAAACAAAACAATTGTTAGAATAAAGGGATTCAGCAAAGCTGCAGAATCAATTCTGATATCAACACATGAAAATCAATTGTGTTTCTATATATTGACAATGAACAATCCACAAAGAAAATTATGAAAACAATCCCATTTACTTTTTTTTTTAACAATCCCATTTACAATAGCATCAAATGAGTAAAATCTGTGAGAATAAACTTAACCAAGGAGATGAAAAATCTGTACAATGAAAACTAAAAAACACTAATGAAATAAATTAAAGAGACACAAATAAATGGAAAGACATCCATGTTTATAGACTGGAAGAAATAATAATGTTAAAATATATATATTACTGAAAGCATCTCCAGAGTCAATGCTATCCCTATCAAAAACTCAATGGTGCTTTTTGCAGAAATAGAAAAAAGCATCCTAAAATTCATATGACATCTCTAAAGGACCCCAAATAGCCAAAACAATCTTGAGAAAGCAAAGCAAAACTAGGGATATCATATTTTCTAATGTCAAGACATATTACAAAGCTATAGTAACCAAAATGGTGTGGTACCTGCATAAAGACAGGCATATAGACCATGGAAGAAAATACAGAGCCCAGAAAAAAACCTGGTAAATATAGTCAAATGACCTTTGAAAAGGATGCCAAAAATACACAATGCAGAAAGGATAGTCTCTTCACAAAATGGTGTTGAGAAAACTGGGTATCTGTATATAAAATAATGAAAATGGACCTTTATCTCATCAGATACAAAAATCAATTAAAATATGGATTAAAGACTTACTATAAGACCTGAAACCATAAAAATGCTAGAAAAAAACAGAGGTAAAGCTTTGTGACATCAGTCTTGGTAATGATTTCTTGAACATGATACCAAAGGCACAGGCAATAAAATCAAAATTAGACAAATGGGAGTATATCAAACTAAAAAGCTTCTACATAGCAAAAGAAACAACAGGGTAAAGAGGCAATCTATGGAATAGGAAAAAATATTTACAAACATATATTTGATAAGGGGTTAATATTCAGAGTATATAAAGAATTCCTACAACTTCAGGACAAAAAAAAACCAAAAAAACAAAAAAACAACCAAATCCAAATAACCTGATTTTAAAAATGGACAAAGGACTTGGACAGACATTTTTCCAAAAAGACACAACTTGGCCAGCAACCATATGAAAGGATATAGAACACCTGTGACAAATAAATAAATAATCCCCAAACCAAAACAAAATACCAATAAACCACAAATGTTGGTGAGGATGAAGAAATTGGAACCCAGTGTACTGTTGGTAGGAATGTAAAATAGCACAGTGCTATAGAAAACACTATGTTGGGTTTTTTTTTTTAAGATTTTATCTATTTATTCGTAGAGACACACACACACACACACATAGAGAAGCAGGCTCCATGCAGGGAGCCCGACGTGGGACTCCAGGATCACACCCCAGGCTGCAGGTGGCGCTAAACCTCTGCGCCATGGGGGCTGCCCTATATATAGAAAACACTATGAAGGTTCTTCAAAAAATAAAAAATAAAGTTACTATGTGATCCAGCAATCCCATTTTTGGTACCTACACAGAATAATTTAAGTCAGGATCTCAAAAAGATATTTGCACACTCATGTTCAACGCAGTATTAGTCACAATACCTGAGGTGTGGAAGCAGCCTACATGTCCACTGACAGATGAAAGGATAAAGAAAATGTGGTACATACAGAGGATGGAATATTGCTGAGCCTTAAAAAAAATATCTTGTCACATGCTGCAATGTGGATGAACCTCGATGACATTATGCCAAGAGAAATAAACCCTTCACAACACACCAAATACCATATGATTCTACCTATATGAGGTACCTAAAGTGGTCACTCTTACTAGCAGAGTGGAAGGGGTGCCTGGGTGCCTCAGTTAGCATCAGACTCTTGATTTCAGCTCAGGTCATGATCTCAGGGTTGTGAGATGGAGCCCACACTGTGCTCCTCCCTGGGTAAGGAGCCTCCTTAAGATTCTCTCTCCCTCTCCCTCTGCCCCCTCCCTTAAGAAAAAAAAAAAAAGAGGGGAAGGGCAAAGGGGAGCTGTTCAGTGGATACAAAATTTCTGTTTTGCAAGATGAAAAAGTTCTAGAGATCTGTTGCATAATGATGTGCATATAGTTACCAGTCCTGTACACTTAAAAATGGTTAAGATGGGGCACCTGGGTGGCTCAGGGGGTTAAATGTCTGCCTTCGGCTCAGGTCATGATCCCAGGGTCCTGGGATGGAATCCCGAATTGGGCTCCCTGTTCAGCAGGAGTCTGCTTCTCTCTCTCCCCCCCTCCCCATTTGTGTTCTCTCTTTCTCTCTAGCTCTCTCTCTCTCTAATAAATAAAATCTTTAAGAAAATAAAAATAAATAAAAATGGTTAAGATCACATATTTTATGTTAAGTATTTTTTACCACAATGAAAAATATCCTTAGAACAGGAAAAAGAGGGAACTATTGGTACATGAAACAATCTGAATAAATCAAACAAATTTCCAGTGGATTATGCTGAGTAAAAAAAAAGCCAATTCCAAAAGGTCAACTCTTGTATGATTCCATTAATAGGACATTCTTGAAATAACAAAATTATAGAAATGAGGAGCAAATTAGTGGCTGCCAGGGGTTAAGGTGGGTGCGAGGATGGGGAGAGTTGGGTGTGGCTATAAAAGGACAACATGAGGGCCCCTGTGGTGAAGGAAATCTCTGTCTTGGCCTTACTGACCTCAGTATTCTGCTTTTGATATTGTGCTATAATTTTCAAGGTGGTACCATGAGCAAAGGGCATGGGGGACCTCTATTATTTCCTACAGCTGCACGTAAATCTACAATTACTTTAAAATAAAAAGTTTAGGGCGTCTGGGTGGCTCAGTCAGTTAAGTGTCTGCCTTCGGCTCAGGTCATGATCCCGGGGGTCCTGGGATGGAGCCCCATGTGAGAGCTCCCTGCTCAGTGAAGAGCCTGCTTCTCCTTCTGCTTCTCCCCCTGCTTATGCTCTCTTGCTCTCTGTCAAATAAATAAATAAAAATCTTTTTAAAGTTTAATTAAGCTTAAGAAATCTTTTCCCCACACGAGGGACATTAAGTGCTAACTGGAAATAATGGAGAGATTTTGGTCCTTGATTGTTAGGTCAGCGGGGATGAAGGATGCAGGCTGACTCAGAAAACCTCTTCATGTTGGAGGTGCCTCAACACGGTTACCCCATTGTTCACCAAAACACACAGCACTGAGAAACCCTAGCTAATCCTTTTTGGGAAAGGAGCCTAGCTAGAAGTCTCCCTAAATTTCAGTCTTCAAAGGCCTAGATGAGGGACCTGTAATAAGAAACCAGAGGAGTGATTATGGGCACCAGGAGAGGAGGGAGGAACACCCAGACTCCAGAGCCAGTTCTCTGGGGGCCGTGAGCAAGTTTAGCTAGGGGGTAAACAGTCACCATCATGATGGAGATTTTCTTCTGATCCAGCTCTGAATGAGTCAGGGTTAATATAATCTCTCTGGTATCATTTGAATGGAGAACAATGCATCCCTTTATTCCCACTGCACCTGCTTAGCAGTATGCCTCCTGAGTATATGGGGGAGGGGGGAGGGTTCAGCCTGAGAACACAAGCCGGAAGAGCTGGTATCCTTGGACTACTGTGTTGGTGAAGGGAGCCCACTCTTTCCACGCGAGGCCACCACTCCATCAGGAAGGCGATAGACTGTGCTGGTTCGCTGGACTTAAGCTACGATGCTGAAAAGAAGGCAGTCTACCATAAGTCATAGCAAAATCTTCCCCAGAACATTAATCTACGTGCTTCTAGCCTTCCAGAGCCCCCAGTACTCAGAAGTGATGGGTATGGAGTCCTCACAGGCAGTGAAATCAGTAATAACCGGCATTCACTGAGCACCTGCCAGAGGCCAGGGGCTGTGCTGGGTGCTTTTTTTGCACACCTCACTGCATTCCTTAAATGACCTGCTGATGAGGTAGAAAGTATTAGGTGTATGTCAGAGATGGGGAGGCTGAGTCTCAGAGAAGTTACATGGTCTGCTCCAGGTCTGAGGCCTACCCGGAATTCACCTGCCCTCTGTCTACGAAGCCTGTCCCTTTAGGATAGTATAAAGCAGCATCACATCTACAAGGAAATCCAGGCCCTGAATTATCAGAAAATGACTAGAGCCCTTAAAGTCAGTTAGTTCAAAGAGGTCAGAGGGCAGGTAAAAGCTTTCGGCTGACCAGAGCAATATTTCCTCCAGCCACGTGGTACACAGTAGGTACTCAATAGATGATTGTTAAGCTGAACTGCCCCCAAGGCCCTCCCACTCAGCTGTGTGTGTGTGTGTGCGCGCGCACGCGCGAGCGTGCCCGCGCGCTGGGAGGACAGGCGACAGATGTCGCCTCTTGCCTGCCATCCCAGTTTAATTAATTTGGAAACAGCAATGCTGTCTGTATTGTCACATGGGGACGCCCAATGAGACAGGGAGCCACACACACCCTAGGCTGCTTTGAAGTGTATGGGACAAAGAAACTCAGAGTGAGCCCCAGGGAATCGGTGATGACCTCAGATGCAAAGTATGAAGTGAGCCAATTCTGGAACCTCAGTGAATTTTACAGACTAAACAGTGGGAGTTGAGTGAGCGCTTGGGACTTCTGCTGACTGAGCAAGCAAGCTACCCAGGGGCTGCCACACCAGTGGCCTCTCTAAAGTGGGCTGGTAAGCAGAGCCCCACGACGGGCAGCATGGCCCTTTCAGGTTCTGTCTCTGCCATGGGCTGCTGGTATTCTGTTTCTAGATTTATCCTCAGAGTCTGGAATGAGGCAGAAGCTCGGCCCCCTGTGCTGAGAAAATCTGGAAAGAAAGCCGTGATACCAAGAAGACTCAGAGCCTGCTGTAGCCAGAAAGTCCATGACAGGAGGGGACAGGGTCTACAGGAAAGGCTTGCAAGTGCTCAGACAGTTTCAGACTTAATTGTTTCAGATTGGAAGGGGGGAGCAGGTGGGGAGCATGAGAGAAGAAAGAAGACATTAAGAAAGGAATAGCCACCAAAGCCAGACTAAAGTACGCCCCAGCTTCATATTTCTCCCAATGCATAGCAGCTCTTTCAATTAAGGATGTGTCATTTCCTGGGTTATTAAACCCAGATCATGGAACATTCCACTGCGGGACAGTAAAAGAGGGTCATGTTCTCAGCTTCCCCTGGCCCCAAAGCAGCAAAGAACAGGGATCATAGCCCTTGGAGTTTTGGCCATTTGACTCCCCAACGGAGCTGCCTAAGAGAAAGCTTCCCTTCAGGTCATGTTCATGGAAAGCCCAGGGTGGGGGGCAGCATGATGCTCTCTCTCAAGTACTACGTCACCTCGAAGGGTATCATCATCTTAAGCCACTAAGGCCCTGCGGAAATCAGAATTTGGGGGAAGAAGCACCCAAAAGCAAGGTAAGCCATTCTGCCTCGCTTACTACAATGTCAGTAACCTTGAACAGAGATCAGACAAGGTTTGGACCACATGGTATTTTCCAACAAATCTGTCACCTACATTTAAAAATTAGGAGGTCTTAGATTAAAAAAAAAAAAAAAAGGTTTTCTAGCTTCCGTTTCAGTGAAATTAAATCAGCAGAAACTAACTGAGCAGAGCTGCGGGAGCCACTCTGGGCGTGTTGCACGTTCAGCTGCTTATAGGCCACTCTGTGCCCCCTTGTCTGCACTCTGAGCTCTGCCCTCAGGTCCTTATCTTCCCTCTCACCTTTGGGCACCTGAGGGGGCAACTCATGACCTAGTCCATCATCTTTTCACTCACAGAGAACTGGTCCCACCTCCTATTTATTCTCCATCCTCAAGCCCAGATCCTTTGCTATGGGCTGTGGTATCCCCAGTATTCCTGGGTTCATTTTCAAAGAGTCTGGGAAGGGGCGCCTGGGTGGCTCAGTCAGTTAAATACCTGACTCTTCATCTCAGCTCAAGTCTGGATCTCAGGGTTGTGGGTTCAAGCCCCGCACTGGGCTCCATGCTTGGTGTGGAGCCTACTTAAAAAACAAACCAACCAGGACACCTGGGTGGTTCAGTGGTTGAGCGTCTCCCTTTGGCTCAGGGCGTGATCCCGGGGACCTAGGACCGAGTCCCGCATCCGGCTCCCCACGGGGAGCCTGCTTCTACCTCTACCTATGTCTTTGCCTCTCTCTCTGTGTCTCTCATGAATAAATAAAATATAAAAACAAACAAACAAACAAAAAACAACCAACCAAAGAGACTGGGATGGAGTGGAGACTGGGATGGAGCAGACACTGGGCCCTCTCTGCTGGGAAGCCAGAGGATACTTCGGATAAAGAGTCGGAGGCAACTATGGCCACATGGCTGGTGACAGGAGGGGACAGGCCTCCCGAGCCCTGAGGAAGATACTTCCTTAAACCTCTCTACCCTGTCCACCTGCAGCTCCCCCCACCCCACCTCTGCCCCAGATCAGAACCCATTCCGACTGACACACATTTATATCCTCACAAACTTCTCTTCTATTGTTTCCACTGGGCCACTCTGGAGAAGAAAGCAAACACTCGTTCACAAAAACTGCATCATGAAGTACTTGTCCCTTGCTCAGATCAGATGGTGAACACAAGCAGAAGCCCCAAACTATAAATACTAACGAATTTTCAAGAAATCAGTAGGGCTGTCAAAGAAGGAATACGATCACTGAGAAGATGGTAATGACCAGAGAAATCCAGAAAAGAACAACACAGGTCTCAGTGAATAACTGATTAGTTCGTGCCAGGCACAGTACTAGGTGTTTTCACACATTACTTCTTACGTTCACAGCAGACCTACAAGGCAGTGGTATTTGCCCCTTTATAGAAATAAGGAAAATGAAAAAAAATAAAAATAAAAGAAATAAGGAAAATGAATGCAGAGACAACAGCACTAAAGGAGACTTTTTTTTTTTCCTCTCTGGAAGGCTCAACCTCCCTTTATCTGTCTGGACAAACCTGGTCCTGCTGCGAACAGCTTTTTCCAGGACTGGTCTGTGGGGGATTTCAGGGGCCTACTTACGCTCTGCCATTTGTCTCCTGCCCACTGGCTGCTGTCTTTGACTCCAAGGCGTTGTTGAAGTTGGATATGTTTTCAGAGGAATAGAGGCCAGCTGGGTTGTTGTACTGGTTTGTGATGACCCTGGGGGCAGAGCTGGAGGCCGGCGAGGCGGTAAAGGGCATGGCACTCCGGTTGTGGGCGCTTCCTATGTGCAGGACCTCCTGTCGGCAGAGATCAGAAGAGAAATCAAGGAGGCGCTTGGTGCACACCCCTCGAGGGACAGTGCAGGCTGAATGCAGAAAGAAAGAAAGGTGTTCTGATGAGCTACAGTGGCCCTGGGTCGCACACCAGCTCCGGCTTCTCCTTTTTCCCTGGGGCCCAGTCAGGCCTGATCTGCAGCTGGGCACCCGTGGGCACGACACCCCCAGGTGCCTTGGGCTGTCATGATTCAAGCTGGAGCTGATACACCCTTTCAGGGCACATTCCAGAGGGATTACGGTACAAGGAGGAGAAGAACAGGCAGTCGCTTGGGTCAGTGTGGAGCAGGAAACGATAAAATGTGGAAACAAATTAGCTAGGATCCAGTGGGTCAGACAAGCAAGATAAGAAGCCTGTGAGGCCACCGGGCAAAGCAGCTGCTGAGATGACAGAGGTGGCTTGGTGCTCTGGCAGGAAGGGGTAGAAAGAGCTCAGGGTCTGTGGTTGCTTGCAGGAGAAGGCCACGGCTCGGCTGGGCAGGCAGAGGCTGGAGCTAGAGGCTGGAGCTACCGGTTAGAGGGGCACGTCCAGGAGCTCCTTGCACCCGGCCCCTCCCAGAACGTGAGCCGGTGCCCTCCACCCCTCCCCGGGCTGCCAGGAGCCCTGGGTAATTCCTGCCACTACAACAGCCCAGAGCTTCTTTGCAAACACTTACACACACACTTTTTAAACTAACATTCCTGTTCTTAAAAATCATGGCTTTTCTGACAATCCAACTGGAAAGATGCTTTTTCCGCACAAATATTCTGGACCAACCCGACTACACGGACGGTGCAGCTATTAAACTCAACATGCACCATGTTTTCTGTGTTCCCCGATACAGAACTTTCCTGAACCCTGTTCTCTTTCTTAACACCGAGGCCCATAACAACTGGCCCCCAAAGAGTTCTGGTCTTCTGTTGCTCTTCCTTTTTTTTTCCTTCTCTCTTTTTTGCCAAAACTTCAAGTCTTTTGTACCTTCTTAAAAACACTATGATGAAAAGTAATGGCCTACTTCACAATGTACTGATTTAAAATAAAAGACCACAAGAAAATATTTTGATTGCAATCTCTTTTTCACTAGTCAGATAGGCTTCCTTTTTAACCAGTTGGAAACAGTGAGGTTTTAATGTAGAAATGAAGGCTGAGTTCACTTTGTCCACCTTGGACAAAAGCAAAGTACACACAGATCCTTCATAAAGGGGGAGGTCTAATTAGTTAGGAGAGTAACTTCAGCAGTAACCAAAGCATGGTTAAGTGAATTTTACGGAATGACAACCCCTGAGGAATAGTCATTAACAGCAGGGGATTTGTAGATCAGCGGTGGATTTGTAGATTGGTGGTGGCTTCGGGACTTTGGTGCATGCACGTCAGGGCAGCGTGGGATAGACACACAGACACAGCCATAGTCGCAGTTCTATTCTCTCTCTCTGCAGCAGTTCCTCAGAGCAGGATGCTGAGCACCAAGGAAGATTCCAAGGAAGATTCCTATTTTTCTGTCTCCACTCAATTTTCCCATCACTTCCTGTTTGGCTTTGGGCAAGTTCTAGCTCTCTGAACCCATTTCTTTTTTTTTTTTTTTTTTTTTAATTTTTTAAATTTATTTATGATAGTCACAGAGAGAGAGAGAGAGAGGCAGAGACACAGGCAGAGGGAGAAGCAGGCTCCATGCACCGGGAGCCTGATGTGGGATTCGATCCCGGGTCTCCAGGATCGCGCCCTGGGCCAAAGGCAGGCGCCAAACCGCTGCGCCACCCAGGGATCCCTCTGAACCCATTTCTCATCTTTACAATGAAGTAAATAAAACCTTGTCCATAAGGACTTGGTGTGACATACTAGCATACCAAGCACAGTGACTGGCACGTAGCAGACATTCAACCAGTGTTGGGTCCCTTCTCCCTCCCTAGAAACACCTTTTCAATTAGAACGGACGTCAACAGAAAATTATCCCAGTTGGAAATTCTGAGTTTTCACTTTATAGAGAATCTTCTGAGAATGTATCTGTTTTGTACATAAAAGGAATATCTCTAACCCCATGTGAATACTGGTCTGTCCAGAAGTCAGGCGGTTAATTCAGGGCCTGCCTTTGGGAAGGATGATGTAATTGTTTGGGCTTTGTATTTATCAGTCTCCAAGGAAACTCAATAATGAGGAAATATAAACTAGGTGTGTAACTACTCTGACCTCAGATAAGCTGGGGTGGTGGTTGGCATTACATGAACTAACAGATCTTTTAATTATAGATGAACTCTGCTCTTACTCATTCCTTTATTTTAGAATGACTGGAAGTGGAAGGTTTTGGAAAAAGGAGAGTGGGAAGTTTTTCATAGGAATGAAGAATTACTGGAATCAAAAGAAAAATATATTCAAGTTAGATGCTAAAGTATTTGTAAAGAATTTTTTAAATTCTTTTTTTTTAAAGAAGGGAAATACCTTTCAAAATATGAATACAGGGACCAGATTATATGTTTATGATGAAAACCCAAGCATAAGACATATAAAAAGTATTAACTGAAACATTAAGTATTACCTTATTTAAGCGAAGATAAGATTTTAGGTAGACCAAATTAAAACAAAATCATTCCTTATGTATTATAAAATGTATGAGAACATAACACATTAAAACTTAACATTTACAGTAAATTCAGTGAAGTAGCTAAGAAAGAACTCCTTGGGAAATTGGAATTAATGGTGACATGTTTAAAATCAGTTTGCATGAGGTGTGCCTGGCTGGCTCAGTTGTAAAAGTGTGTGACTCTTGATCTCGGGGTTGTGAGTTTGAGCCCCATGTTGGGTGTAGACCTTATTATAAAATAAATAAACTTTCAAAAAATAATAAAAAAATAAAATTAGTTTGTACAACTACTGGTTTATAGGCTGAGTGCCATTCTATCAGCTTTCCTTACAGAGCTATACGGAAAAACATGTTTATGCCAGTTTTGAAATGCCAGATGCAAAATGGTCCTTAATATAACTCTTAGGATTTCCTGAGTATGACTTTTATGTATTACTGAAAAAAATGTTGTGTAACTACATTTCAGAAATTTTAACAGATACCTTTGAGAAAACTGGACTTATAAAAAACTACTCAATTTATTCACACAATACACTCCATGATTTCGTTTTCTTTTTTTTCATCAGTTCATTTTTTTTTTTAATTTTATTTATTCATTCATGAGGTACACAGAGAGAGAAGAAAGGCAGAGAGACAGGCAGAGGGAGAAGCAGGCCCTATGCAGGGAGCCTGACATGGGACTCAATCCTGGGTCTCCAGGATCAGGCCCTGGGCCGAAGGCGGCACTAAACCGCTGAGCCACCCGGGCTGCCCATGAGTTCATTTTCATAGAAGTTTCCGTCATGTATAAAGGATAGCTAGCTATGTGTTATCTTTTTATTTTATCTTGACTTACCATAAAAAGTCATATCCCACATTTAGAAAAAAAAAGTTAAAATTCAAATCTTCAAATGGGGTTAAATGTATAACAACAATCACAAACCACCCTAAGAGTAGTTTCTGTTTTTTGTTTTTTTATGATTTTATGTATTTACTCATGAGATAGAGTAATTACACAGAGAGAGGAGCCTGATGCAGGACTCAATCCCAGGACCCCGGGATCACAACCTGAGCCAAAGGCAGACACTCAACCTCTGAGCCACCCACATGCCCCTAAGAGTAGTTTTTAAAAGCCAATTTATCAATTTATTAACTTTAACTTTAACTTTTTGTTTGTCTGTTTTTAAATAATCTCTACACCCAACATGGGGCTTGAACTCATAGCCCTGAGGTCAAGAGTCAAGTGCTCCACTGACTGAGTCAGCCAGGCTCTCCTCTTTATTGACTTATCATTAACAATTCATTCATGTATCCAAGACACACTTTGTAAAAGGGAGACAGGTCAGACATGAGGAATTTTGCAAAAATGTTCTAAACATTCTGAAGTTTCTTTCCCCCTTATTTCAAAAGAATACCCATTCGTTGTAGATAATGTAGAAGATACAATTAAGGAAGAAAGAAAGAAAATCACTTTTGATCTAACTACTGAGATTTGTTTACGGGATCTTCAGATAGTCTACTTTGCTCAGAAATTCTATCTGGCTGACAAGCCGTACACTGACTGCCTACCGCATTGTCAGTCTGAACTGCCACTTTATTTTGTGATTTTAGGGTCTCGCTTCTACAAAGAGGAGAGAGTCCACTGGAAGGCTCAGGACAACCAGAGAGTGGGGCCCAGGGAGGAGAGGCAGGCCTCAGGACCTACCCTGGTCTTCTCCCTGGTATGATGGGCAGGTCGCTGAAGCCCACCGGGAGCCGAGCCAGCTCCTTTATTTCACTGCTGTCCTGCCACCCTGTTCGGCGCAGGAAGGCTTCGGCCCACTTCCTGTATCACTTCCTACACTCAGGCGTCACTGCCCTGGGGCTTTCCAGCGCCATCCTCCCGCTCCTTACGGGAAGAAGGGAGGGAACCGGAGCCAGGTCCCTGCGGCGTCAGCGGGGGGCTCTCCGGGCCTCAGCCTCGCCCAGGCCTTCAGGGCAGGAGACATGGGAGCGCGCTAAGCCGTGTCAAAGGGGAGACGGCAGGCTGGGCGGGCGATCGAGTACTTACTTGGGGTTCCGAGGCCAAATTCATCTTGTACGGATGACGTTTCCCTTCCTCTGTCACCAGGGGAGACCAGATTTTTTGTTCAGATCTGTGACAGATTGACAACGTGGTTGTTTCATCCATGTTAAATAACATATCCTGAAGTCAAGAAAATGTGCCCTCTTGCCTGACCCCCGCCTCCAAACCAGCACTCGGCCGCCCCCCCTCCACGCGCCCCCAGCAGGTCTTTCCAAAGCACCAACCTGATGACATCTCGTCTGACGGCTGCCCGGCTGCCCGCACCAGCCCCCAAGGACTTTCCCTGTGGCCCGGACCTCTCCCAGCTCACCTGCTCTTACTACCCTCCGCCTTGCTCCTGGGCAGCCTCGTGCCGTCCCACCTCTATCAGGACGAAACGAGCTTCTCCTCTACCTCTCCCAGGGTTCTTGAGCCATACCACATAACCAACTTATTTGTGAATAACAGGTCACCACGCTGGCCCAAATAAAAGCAATGCCTCCCATCTTGAGCCGGAAAGGGTTTTTTTGTACTGATCACACAGCAACAACCTTAGTCTGGTCCCGGCTTTCAATAGTGTAGTTCTTTCCTCTCTGAGAAAAAGAACATTTATCCTGTATGGTCAGAGTGCCAAGCACGGTGCTGGACCGATACAAGATATACCTGTTGAATTCACTGGCAAATGAAAAAAAAAAGAATGAATGAATGAATGTCTTGGAAAGCACTTGGACTGAGGTAGAAAGGGAGATGAGAATGAGGGACAAATGTGCTTTTGAGGGGACAGGAAAAAAATGGTGCAAGGCAACTGGCTGGCTCAGTAGGTAGAGCACGTGACTCTTGATCTCAGGGTCATGAGTTCAAGTCCCACGTTGGGTGTAGAGCCTACTTATTTAAAAAAAAAAAAAAAAAAAAAAGGTGCACCTTCTATGGGACCAGGGCTCTGAAGTATACAAAATATCCTGACCTCTTCCCCTACATTTGGTCTCCCTGTCAGTCCTGTGGCACAAGGTAGAAAAAGCGATAAAACCTATTTCATAGATAACCTGAGCAAATGTTCACAATGAAGAACAGTAGAAGCAGGGATCCCTGGGTGGCTCAGCAGTTTCGCACCTGCCTTTGGCCCAGGGCACGATCCTGGGGTCCCGGGATCGAGTGCCGCATCGGGTTCCCGGCATGGAGCCTGCTTTTCCCTCTGCCTGTCTCTGCCTCTTTTTCTCTCTCTATGTCTATCATAAATAAATAAAAACAAATCTTTAAAAAAAAAAACAAACAGTAGAAGTTAAGGTTAATGCCATTAAGCAGCAGGTTAACAGCACTCTTAGATGGCTCAGTTGGATGAGCATCTGCCTTCACATCAGGTCATGATCCCAGGGGCCTAGGATCAAACCTCACATTGGGTTCCCCCTTAGCAGAGAATCTGCTTCTCTCTCTGCCCTTCCTCCTGCTCAGGCTTTCTCTTAAATAAATAAATAAAGTCTTTTTTTAAAAACCCACAACCAAACAGCAGGTTAACAGAAGATCAGAATGAAGAGTATGGACTTGATTCAACAGGAAAGAGGGAGCCAGTAAGGGTTAAACCGAAGCTCTCCTGAAATCATGCCCGTGTAGGACCCCTCCCAAGACCTCACCCCGTCACAATTCCCAGGGCCCTCTCCTCACATGGCAACCCCCTGAGAACATCCAACTCTCCCTCTCTGTAGCACACAGAAGCTCACAGGCAGCATTTTGTGTAAGCTGTTGCTGACATCTTTCTCTGCGACTATAACCTGTTGGCATGGTACCCCTGCTTGGTGTGGGGTGGCATAGGCAGCACCCTCAGGAGATTCCCAATGGTTTCCAGGAAGAAATTTTCATTTATTTAAGCTAATACTTTTTAAAAAAGATTTTATTCATTTATTCATGAAAGACACAGAGAGAGAGAGAGGCAAAGACATAGGCAGAAGGAGAAGCAAGGAGCCCGATGCAAGACTCGATCCCAGGATCCCGGGATCACGTCCTTCGCCAAAGGCAGACACTCAACTGCTGAGCCACCCACACATCCCTCACCTAACAATACTTAACTGATTTTACTTCCCCAAAGCTTTGGCTGGTTGTGTTGAAGCAAGTGAAAATGCAGAGCTCCTAGAGAACGACACCCACTCTTGGTCCAACTAGAAGCAGCACTGGGAAAATGTGAGAGGAAAATGAGCAACCTGAGGAAATTCCACTCCTACAGACCTGCCAGCCTGTCCGAGGCACACATGGCACTGGACTGGGGGTGGCAACCTTGCCCATACACAGCCTCCAGCGGGTGGCTGAGCACTTCCATGGGCCTCACCTGGTGACTGTGAGGGTCATGTTGTCCGTGCAGCCCTTGATTTTGTTCTGAGCTTCCAGGTGTGTCATACCACTGGTATTTTCCCCATCGATGGCTGTGATTACATCTCCGATACATAAGTTAGCTGCCGCAGCCTTGCTTCCGGGAGTGACCTAGAAAAAACGAAAGAGCAGGTTAGTGCCTCTTTGCCACCAAGGAAACCACTGAGGAAGTCACTACTGGGTGAAGTATTCGCTCATGTGGATCAGAGCATTTGAAAAACAAGAGGGCTGAAATCATACTTTTCAATAATAACAACCCTTTACATCCACATCATTATGGGTCACAGAGCCCCATATACCCTGTCTATATATCCTGTCATCAGATCCTCAGGACAACCTTCTAAGAAAGGACACATACATTAGAGACTAGGACACTGAGGCTCAGAAAAATCTGTGATGTACTTGGGATCATCCAACTAGTACATCACTGTATTACTAGCCATCCAACTAGTATATTTACAGAGCCAGAACCCAACCCTGAAGCCAGACCCAAAGTTCTTCTGGCTGAACTTCACTGCTTCCTTAAAATAAGTTACCAAGTACATTAAAGACACACATACATATAGAGAACATTATGTACAGCAACAGCCTATTTCTAGAAAAATCTTAATACATTATTTATGCACAGAAAAAATTGGAACACTGCAAACTGTTCACAGTTATATATTTCTGTAATGTTTTTGTTTTTTACAATAATCTTGGATTACTCTTGTAATTAAAAAAAGGAACAGAAGGATGCCTGGATGGCTCAGTTAGTTGAGCCTTTGACTCTTGATCTCAGGGTCATGAGTTTAAGCCCCATGTTGACCTCCACACTGGGCCTGCAGCCTCCTTAAAAAAAAAAAAGCGATAAAGAATATTTTAAAAGGTGGTAATATGGTCCATTTCCTCTCACCCAAGAGGTTGATTATGACTAGGATCATCCCCTATAGGTGGCTGGTTTTCTGCAGGCCAAATCTTCCAAACTAGCCATTCCAAATTTATGGGCTACCAATGCTTGGGGAAAGCCAGTCCATTACTACAGTGAGCCATCAAATCCATCTGCCAGCTGAGCATGACACATGGATGGAATAAATATCATGCTTCACACACAGATGTGCAGCTATTTTTCAAGTGAATTACAGAGGATATTGTAATGAATGAGGCACAAACTCATTCTGCAGTAGTACTAACCACAGAGCAATATTTTGAGGCTAGGTATTTTCTAAACCAAGGTATACTAAAAATACTACTATTGTCCCAGTATTGGTCCATGACTTTGATATTAAAAGACCTTCCTTGGGATGCCTGGGTGGCTCAGGGGTTGAGCATCTGTGCCTTTAGCTCAGGGCATGATCCTGGGATCGAGTCTTGCATAGGGCTCCTCATGGGGAGCCTGCTTCTTCCTCTGCCTATGTCTCTGCCTCTCTGTCTCTCATGAATAAATAAAATCTAAAAAAAAAAAAAAACTTAAAAAAAAAAAAAAAAAAGAACTTCCTTGATGGGACTGCAAGAACTCCAGGTGCAGAATGGTGGCAACACACACATACAGACCCCCAGCACTCACAGGGTCCTAGTCCCCGCCCCTACACCCCCACATCCCCACCCAATGCCTATCCCCACCCCACCCCCACCTCCACTCTGGAGTCAACTGTAGAAGATCTTGTGAACACCTGAGTGTCTCCACAAGGCTGAACCATGAGTAAGAAGCCCCCTGAGGCACCAAACTAGAACACAAGGTCTTACACCCTAGGCCTCCATATCTGATGCAGTTTTCAGCAGCCATGGTTTCTAATCAGCCCTTGTGAATCTGAAAATTTGTCTGCCCTTTGCGCTGTGGTATCTCCAGGGACTGGCCCCTTCTGAGGCAGCTGCTGTGATGCTGCTGTCATGGTCCATACCCCCTTCCCCCACCACCAGCTCCTTGACCCCATAAAGTAAAGGGTGGATGGCTTGATACTTGGGGGTCTCTTCCGGTTCACATATGCTATGACTTTATCAGGCAAAATTCTTCTGGAATGTAGCAGGATGTGGAAGCCAGAGCAGAGATCTTGACCTCCTAACCTCCCTTTCTGGCTTTCCCATCATCTGTTTACCAGAGATCTGTCTTTGCAAAAAGCCCTTGGGGTGCCTGGCTGGCTCAGCTGGTGGAACATGTGACTCTTAATCTCAGGGCTGTGAGTTCAAGCCCCACGTTGGGTGTAGAGATTACTTAAAAATGAAATCTTTAAAGAGGCGCTGGGGTGGCTCAGTTGGTTAAGCGTCTGCCTTCAGCTCAGGTCATGATCCCAGGGTCGTGGGATCCAGCCTTGTGTCTGACTCCATGTTCAGCAGGGAGTCTGCTTTTCCCTCCCCCTCTGCCCCTTCCCTCTCCTGTGCTCTCTTTCCCTCAAATAAATAAAATCTTAAAAATAAAATAAAAAATAAAATCTTTAAAATACACAATATATAAACAAAAAGCAAGAGCCCCTGATCCAAGGTTCAGACATTCTTCTCATCCAGCCACGGGGAAAAGCTCTTCTATCTAGGCAAGGGCAGGCTGCTCTCCCCAAGTCCATATGGCAGAGTCGGTCCCTGGATGAACCTGAAAACAAATTCATTTTCTGCCCCTCTTCCTGAGAAGACTGATCTGGTGCAACTTCATGTTTATTTCACTTTTTTAAAAATCAAGAACCAGGGATCCCTGGGTGGCGCAGCGGTTTGGCGCCTGCCTTTGGCCCAGGGCGCGATCCTGGAGACCCAGGATCGAATCCCACATCGGGCTCC
This sequence comes from Canis lupus dingo, assembly GCF_003254725.2. NCBI lineage: Eukaryota > Metazoa > Chordata > Mammalia > Carnivora > Canidae > Canis > Canis lupus. The sequence goes on from NC_064270.1 coordinate 8,919,177, forward strand.
CGGTGCATGGAGCCTGCTTCTCCCTCTGCCTATGTCTCTGCCTCTCTCTCTCTCTCTCTCTCTCTCTCTCTCTCTGTGTGACTATCATAAATAAATTTAAAAAATCAAAAAAAAAAATCAAGAACCATATATACCCTCTTGTTTTAAAAATGGTCCTAGATGGGGCACCTGGCTGGCTCAGTTGGTAGAGCATGCAAGCCCTGATCTCAAGGTCATGAGTTCAAGCCCCATGTTGGGCGTAGAGCTTTACTTAAAAAATAAAATATAGGGATCCCTGGGTGGCGCAGCGGTTTAGCGCCTGCCTTTGGCCCAGGGCGCGATCCTGGAGACCCGGGATCAAATCCCACGTCGGGCTCCCGGTGCATGGAGCCTGCTTCTCCCTCTGCCTATGTCTCTGCCTCTCTCTCTCTCACTGTGTGCCTATCATAAATAAATAAAAATTAAAAAAATTATTTAAAAAAATAATAATAAAATAAAATATAAATAAATAAAATTTTAAAAAGACCTTGAAGCATTACTCTGGGACTTTAATAATTCTGTTGGCAAATTCTGTCTCCGGAGACAGCAGCCTGATGGAATCCATCTATCATGAAATCTAATAGTGTGAAATCGATTAGTATGAAATCTAATAGCATTAAAAAGTCCCCTTAGGATAAAATCCAAAATCATTAACAAGCCCATGCTTCCTTCCTCACCTTCCTCATGCCACCATCCTCCCCATCCTCTAACAAAGCTCTAGCTATAGCCCTCCATAGTTCTTTCCCACTGCAGGGTCTTAGCACCTACTATAACTTCTGCCTCATTAACCTTGACTCTTCCTCCAGGTCACATGTAAATGACCATTCTCAGGCCTTTCCTGACCTCCAATCCAAGGTAGATCCTCGCCTTCCTTTTAACACACTGTTCTTCTTCATGACACTTGTCACATTATGTTTACAAATCTATTTTGTGGGTTTATTTATTTAATGTCTCAGGGCCCATTTACTAAACAGTACGGTGTGGGAGGGCAGGACTTTGCCCTTTGCACTGTGTTATCGATAGTAGATGCTCAATAAATATTTGTCCAATGAATGACTGAATCTAAAATATCTAGTGTTGTTAAATATATTATCATGCTGCTTCATTATACTCTTTCAGGAATGACTATTTCAAAAGGAATCAAATAATCATTTCCCTCAACATCACTATCCTGGAAGGTGACCACCCACAAAACTAAAATGATGAGACAAGGGTAGTGGGGGAGGGAAAAGCTTGAAAAAATAAAAATAGAAGTTTCTTTTCCTTTCATATGCTCAGCTGCTAAGAACTCTGAAATTTCCAGCATTGATTCAAACTGTCTTGTGTGAGACGCAATTCTGTTAAGTACATCATCCTGACATGTCCTAGACAAGCTAGAACCAGCCTTAAGAGTCCCAAGCTGGAGTAACCGAAGCCTGGCCATCCCATTTTTTGGTCTGATTTTTTCTTTCTTTCTTTCTTTTCTTTCTTCCTTCCTTTTCTTTTTCTTCCTTCCTTCCTTCCTTCCTTCCTTCCTTCCTTTCTTTCTTTCTTGACAAAAGGATGGGAAGTCAAAGTTAGTCTCAGAAAGTTACAAGACAATATCATCAGCTGGGACTCAAATGGAATGACACAGAAACAGATGAAGTTCACATTCTCTGAGCCATCTACTATTGGGGGAAAAAATGAATTTAAACAATCCTAAAGCTCTTTTCCATACAATCTCATTTTGATGACCTTACCACCAACATATAAGATAACTTCACAGATAAGGAAACAGATTCAGAGAAGCTGTGACTGGTTCAAGTGCTCACAGCTAAAGACTTGAGCCTGAACTTGAAACCACATGCCCTCATTCCAAATCCCTTTCCCTTTCTGTTTACCAAGCAGATGCTCCCAATCTAACTGACAGAGCCAAAGAGAAATCCAAATTTAAAGCCACACCTCTGTCTCCTCTGCTGTGGCCTTCCACTGGAGGAACTGGCGTCACAACCCCCTGCCGCTGGCTAGGTGTCTCCGCATAGCAGGACAATCATCTCAACTGGCCTCTACAGGGCGGGGCCCAGTAACCCCACCCTACTAAAATACCCAAATCAGAACACAACCCTGGAAGGGTCTCTAAGAAAGAGAAGAGCCCTGGTTCTCCAACACTGGTTAGTCCCTATCCTGAACAGTGGGCTCTGAGCCTCATGACATATAACTGTTATAATCATAATCAATCATAATCACGGCTGTCAGTTACAAAGTGCTTCTTACGTGCCAGGCACAGTTTAAGTATTTAAAGGCGAGGCTTCACTTACCACTCCTCACACGGTGCTGGCGAGGGCCTGTATCATTACAGATGAGGCAGTGAAGCAGCAGAGGTTAAAGCCCTCTGCATGAGGCTACACAGCTGGGGGGCTCCATCCACTTAACCCAGGATCCCACACTGTCTGGTTTAATGTCCTCCCGACCGTCAAGTGCCATTAGAACCAGCTCATAATGGAGCCAGCTTCAGTTCTGGATGTCCCTCCAAAGAAATAGATCCATTAGATCAATGAACATCCTTGAAAACTCTCTCGTTTGGCTCTATTCCCCAGAGACCATACAACATAACTCTTGCTGCGTGAGAAAAAATGGGTTTAGGCATGATAATTTCCACTAACGAACAACCTGCCATTTTCTGCAGAATTGACTCAGGTCTCTCTCGCCCTTCCAGGCCCCCAAGGCAGACACTTTGCTCAGTGGCCAACCTGGACAACCACCCTGTACTGCAGAACTGAATGTACTGCATACCCTCTGGCCATAAGTGAACCGATACTCTTGCTCCTCTGTGATAACGGCAGGTTTCTATTTTATCCCTCCTCTGTTCTTTCTTGTTCTTCCTCATTTTCTCTTTCTTGTTCTTTCATTTACCAGCCATTCCTTAAGTACATTCTGAAAGAGAATGTAGCTTGTTGATTAAGATGTGGCTTCTGGGGCAGCCCGGGCGGCTCAGCAGTTTAGCGCCACCTGCAGCCCGGGGTTTGATCCTAGAGTCCTGGGATTGAGTCCCAGGTCGGGCTCCCTGCATGGAGCCCGCTTCTCCCTCTGCCTGTGTCTCTGCCTCTCTCTCTCGGTGTCTCTTATGAATAAATAAAAATTTTAAAAAATTATTTTAAAAAAGATGTGGCTTCTGGAGACAGACGGCCAGGGTTCGAGTCCTGTCTCTGCCAGTTGTGAGCTAAGTGTCCCTGGGCAGGATGTTTCACCTCTTCTCATCTAGGAAACAGGAGTGATAACAGTCCTGGCATCGGAAGGCTGTTAGGAGGATTACATGAAATGATTCAGGCAGAGTACAATGTCAAGCTCTAGAAACACAAGCTACTGTTTATAGATTCTGGGAACCACACAAGGCACTGAAACAAAGGCCTGAAAAGGATGGTGCCTACCATCAAGGTGTGCACAATCTCCTAGGGGAGACAGGCATGTACCATGGCTGGTAAGTGCTGTGATGGCAAAAGCAAGAGGCTGTGGGAACCTAAAGATAGAATCAGGGAAGACTCCCAAGAGAAGGTGTTGCTTAAAACCGTGTAAAGGCACTAGAGGATGTGGGGAATAGTGTGCCCCGTGTGGATAAAACACAGGAAGTAAAGGGAGAGAAGGGATGAGGCTGTAAGGACTCTGCAAGATTGTACTTTGACAAACAATGGAAAACTTGCCAATATTTACATATTGGTAAATTTCACTGAAACCCCTACATTCTCAGCCTCTTGTGAAAAATCAGGCAATTCTGCACCCAAATAATCAGCACAGGCTGAGGAGCCTCTGCCCTCTTAGGTAAGGCATAGGCTCTTCATTTAGCACAGTCCCCACCACATTGTACTGCCCCTGACAGTACGGGAACGGGAACGTTGTACCAGTTGGCATTGATCATCAGAAAATTCACAGCTGGATGTAGTGTGCAATTACAGAAACCACTAACCACTCCTGCAGCTATTAATTTAATTTTCTTATGACCTCACCCTCCAGCCAAAACTCATTTGTATTGCTTTCTGACCCCTTCATGCAAATGTCCCTGTGACCACTGGCTTAGTTTTAAAATTATGTAAAGCAAAATTAAATGGAGAAATGTTTTATAACTAGGACCATGAGATATCCTGGTATGCCCAGGACACTAACCTATTTTCCCAGCTTCATTATGAAAGGCACCCCATTTCACTTTTACCAATCTTCCAGTCTGGATGATAAACTGAATTATAGGCCCTTTTGACAGAGAGGGGATTTTAGCCAACTATTTGTCAAATAGTTTAAACAGTTTTGTGCAGAGCCTTTTTTCCCTAAGGGAAAAATTATCTCTATTCAGGTTTTTACCCGTGGACAGGAATATAGGGCAACTTCCTGAATGTTCACAGGACACTGTTAACCTTGCCCCCTTGGAATTGGCCTCTACACTTCAAGCTAGAAATGGACCCAACTCACCAGTAATTCAGGAGAACTCTGATATTTGCAAGGATGAAGCAACTGTTCCCAAGCGGGTCAGTCATCAGATCCCCTGGAGTTTTTAAAAATATAAATAGATCTCTCCATCCCACCTCAAATCTGCTGAAGAGGTTCTACACAGATGCCAGGAACCTATCTATTTTGTAAAGCTTCCCAGAAAATGCTGAAGCTCTCCAGGTTTGGAAACATTCAGAAGGATGGTGACTACCCTGAAGCTCTCTCCCTGAATGAAGTTGTAAGATAAAAATACTTAGACTCTAAAATCTTAGCTCCTCCAGAAACAACCTCAAGGGCTTACACTCCTATTAAGTGATGTAGAAGGCCCTTGAAAGAAACATTAGAATAGTATTTCTGTATCTTACTAAAATAGAGTAAAAAAAAAAAGTATATATATATATGTGTGTGTATGTGTGTGTGTGTGTGTGTGTGTGAACAATATGATAGGGGCTGACATATATATATATATGAATATATATGTATATTATGTGTATATGCCCCCTATATATACATATATATGTTGTATGTATATGGCCCCATACACATACATGTGTGTGTATATATATATGCACATGTGTATATATATGATCAATATCCTTGAAGGTGATATAGAAACTGCAAAGTAGGGCAGCCCCAGTGGCTCAGTGGTTTAGCTCTGCCTTCAGTCCAGGGCGTGATCCTAGAGACCTTGGATCGAGTCCCACGTCAGGGTCCCTGCATGGGGCCTGCTTCTCCCTCTGCCTGTGTCTCTGCCTCTCTCTCTGTGTCTCTCATGAATAAATAAATAAAATTAAAAAAAAAAAAAAAAGAAACTGCAAAGTGTAAAAAGCAATTTCATTCCAGATGTTGAATCACTCAACATGGTTGCTATTTTGCCTTGGTTAGAACCTAACAGCTCAACATGCAATTACAGAAACCACCTGATTTAAAGGTCCTGGCACATTTCTTTCCTTTATTATGTTCCAACTTTTAAAAAATATTATTATGTGTGTTTTTGTGTTGAAATATTGTAAATACGTGTTGTAAATCACCTTAAATTCCTCTTAGGTGCAATAGTATAAATACTGCTACAATTCACCATTATATAAAACAAGACTGGTATAAGGAAAATTGGAATTCAAATTCAATCTCAGTGCCATGTGTCTTTAAGGTCAACCTCCATTGATTTAATGACTGTATCAAAGTAGAAGATAAATTTCTAAATTTCTTTTAGAAATTTAAAAGATTCTGAGCTGGCCAACAGCACAGCACCCAACCCTGCAGTATGCCATTTAGATATGGAATTTGAACTCTCCTGAGTCAGACTTCTGGCTCAATTTGTTTGTGGGCCCAGGCTATGGCACCGACTTTGAAGCTACATTATAGCCACAGAAGCTGTATAAGTTTATACAAGTTCCCCTGAAAATCCCCAAGAATGTTTCAAAACAGTCTTGGTTACTCTATAACCATTTAATTAACAAAAAAAAAAGGGGTAACAGAGTAGGGATCAGGTGCCTGTAGATGAGCTGTGCCTTAGTCCTGCTGAAGCTCACTGTAAAAGGAAGCTACTCACACTAAGGAATGGTGGCAGTTGAGAGTGACTGCTGTCCTAGTCTGAAAGATCAAACATCATTTCTTAGGTAGGAATATAATTAAAAATGACTTTAAAAAAAATGGAACACCCTAATTTGTCAAGAAATCACCAAATCTCTAAAACAAGCCCTTATGAACCCATGTGTTTTTTATTTATTAAGATTTTTAAGTAATCTCTATACCCAACATAGGACTCAAACTCACAACCCTGAGATCACGAGTCACATGCTCTACCAACTAAGTCAGCCAGGTGCCCCACCCCATGTTTTTAAATTGCTCCAATAATTAGCACCCATAACCCAAAGCCCAACCATTGACCAAACACATAACCTTGGGCAAGTTGCACTCTATACTTCAGTTTCTTCATTTATCAAATGAAATTCATAATTAGAATCAACCCCATTAGGTTGTTGGGAGGATTAAGTGACATCATAGGTGTCAAGAATTTAGAACAGTGTCTGGCATGTAATAAGCACTCAATGCACAGATCGCCACTGGTGTTTTTTTTTAATAATACCACTGTATCCTGATGCCTTCTAGATGTTAGCCACAGCACTAGGCTCTCCGTATACGTCATCTTAGTCCTCACCACAGCCTTTGAAAACAAGTACTATTATCCCCACCGTACAAGGGAGGGTGCTAACACAGAGCTAAGAAATGGACAAGACAGTATCTGAACCCGGAGCAAGCTGATTCTGAGATTGCATTTCTCCAAGACATCAAGAGATCTTTAACTCTTGATTTGCTTCAGTAAAAATAAGGCAGAAAGTACAAAACAGGGGCGCCTGGGTGGTTCAGTCAGTTGGGTGTCTGTCTTCAGCTCAGGTCATGACCTCAGGGTCCTGGAATCAAGTCCCGCATCAGGCTCCCCACAGGAACCTGCTTCTCCCTCTCCCTGTGTCTCTGCCTCTGTGTGTCTCTCATGAATAAATACATAAAATCTTAAGAAAAAAAAAAAAAAAGCAAAAAAACTGAACTTCCGAAGCCCCCTCCTGCTTTCTTCCCTTCACTAACCTCTGACCCTGACTTCTAACACATGGGTTAATTTTGCCAGTTTCATTTTATGCAAGTGGAATCACATAATATGTACCCTTTTATGTTTGACCTCTTTCAACACAGTGTCTGTCTCATTCATGACATTGTGCATGGTTGCAATTCCTGCAATTGCTGTTGGTGTCTTATACCCTATAACTATACTACCATTTATTTTTCCCTTCTACTGTTGTTAGACACTGAAATTATTTGAGTTTGGGGCTACTGTGAATAGTGCTGGTTTGGAAATTCTTGCCATGTCTTTTGGTGCCCATGTGGACACATTTCTATGGAGTATTTAGCAGAATTGTTGGTCCTAGGGCATGGGTATGTTCAGCTTTAGGAGCATGAGTATCTTTTATAATTTGTTTAAAAAAGAAATGGATATAAATCATTGTAGCACCATCTGAATTTGATCCATCTGATTACCTTTTAGACATCTTTATCTTCTATACGTCATATCTATGTCCTTATCATCTCATGTGGTATATGAGCAGTTATATCTGTAAGAACTAGGTCCTGAGTCCATGGTCAAGTACGCGGGCTCCTTCAAGACTAGAGTTCTTCAGGAAATCATTTTTAATGTTTATCGCATTTACCAAGAAGGCGGTGTACAACACCCATGAAAGTACACTGCAGGCCTCAGTACAGAGGAGTGTTCCAGCTCACCCACGATAAGGCTAACAACAATATCAACAATCACACAGGGTGCTAAGTGCCATACAGAAATTACCTTCTTTTCCCTTAGGGGTTCATGGTATATTTCATTCTGACTTTGGCTTGGCTGAAACTTTCCAGGCCCACTGGCTGGGCAGGCTGGATCTGTCTATCCCTAGTCATCTTCATTTGACACAAAAATTGTCCCCAAATCCCCTCTTACCCACCCTGGCAGCCTTCTCTCTAATCCTTCCAATCCTCTGCACTTCTGTTCTCCACTGTCCACGTGGGCATGGAATCCCACAGCTGGACTGTCAATTCTCGCAGGTGAGGCAATGGCTTCTGGCTTTTCAGGGGATTGGGGAGCAGAGGTACTCTCTGAGATGCTCTGAGCTCCAGGAGCCCCAGGACTGAGGCCACAAAGCAGGTGGAAGGCCACCACAGCTAACCCTCATGGGTACAGCAGGCTCTGGGGTGAGGAGCCCAAGAGAGTCCTCTCTACCTCTCATATTATACCTGCACCATCATTAGCACTTCTTGGAGCAGAGCTGTGTGCCAAGATATCACCAATGAAATACCAACAGTTATGGGTTGTCAAGAGGCAGAATATAGTGGTTAAAGCTGGCCTGGGATCCAGTCTGTCTCACTTCAAATCCCAGCTTGGCAATTTACTGATTGCCCTGTGTATCTGTGTCATGGGTTGTGAGGAGCACAGAAGACAATGCGAGTGCACACATAGCACAGGGAGAGCATTCAAGAAATGTTAGCCGCTAATAAAATGGTTATTACGGGGATAACCTGGGTGGCTCAGCGGTTAACCATCTGCCTTTGGCTCAGGGCATGATCCCGGAGTCTGGGATCGAGTCCCGCATCAGGCTCCCTGTGAGGAACCTGCTTCTCCCCCTGTGTCTCGGCCTCTGTCTCTCATGAATAAATGAGTAAAATCTTAATAAAGAAAGAAAGAGAAAGAAAGAAAAGAAAGAAAGGAAAGAAAGGAAGAAAGGAAGAAAGGAAGAAAGAAAGGAAGAAAGGAAGAAAGGAAGAAAGGAAGAAAGAAAGAAAGAAAAGAAAAGAAAGAAAAGAAAGAAAGAAAAGAAAGAAAAGAAAGAAAAGAAAAGAAAGAAAGAAAGAAAGAAAGAAAGAAAGAAAGAAAGAAAGAATATTATGAAATAGAGATTAAAGCCATGGGTTTTGAAGCCAGACCAGTCAGCCAATTCCAGCTCCATCACCTACTACTGTATGAAGCAGGCCTAGTACTGAACACTTGCATCCTTCAGTTTCCTCATCTGCAAAATGGGTATCTTAATAATTATATCTGCTTCATAAGATATGTGTAAAGATCACTAAGGGAATATACTGAGCACACAGAACAGTGCCTGGCATATAAAAAGTCCTATATTTTAACTATGACCATTTTAACTATGGTCATTATCACAAGCTGGTCAAAAAATATTTCTCACACAATCAAGTATAAATCAAGACTCTTGTGATTAACATGAGAATCTTTTTTTTTTTTTTCTTAAGATTTTGCTTATTTGACAGAGAGAGTGAGCACTAGGAGGGGGAGTGTCAGAAGCAGACTCCCACTGAGCAAGGAGCTCAATGCAGGACTCAATCCCAGGACCCTGGGATCATGACCTGAGCCTAAGCAGACACTTAACCGACTGAGCCACCCAGGCACCCATAATACAAGAGTCATCTTAACACGGATATTCACAGATGAGTAACGTAAGGTAAATCCATCTGAAAACATTCCTGAATTCATAATACGTTTTCTTAATCAACTTCTTAATAGTTGAAGGCACAACCAATGCCATATGCTGGAACATTTTTTTAACAAGAATCAGCCCGCATATGCAAAGGGTAAAAACCAGTGGGCTTGTTTATTATTTTATCTTTACAGAGAACTGACCCCTAAAGAAGGTGTGCGACTTGCCCAGGGTCACCCGGTGTGGTGCTTAGGACTGGACTGGAGCTCAGCTTGACTCCTGGCCCTGGACACGTTACCAGGCACCCTACAGATGTTCTGGCAGCTTCCCCAGGCTTTCCTCTGAGACACACCGAAGTCAAATCATCCTTTAAAAATTAATTTTCTGGGGATCCCTGTGTGGCTCAGCGGTTTAGCGCCTGCCTTCGGCCCAGGGTGTGATCCTGGAGTCCCAGGATCAAGTCCCACATCGGGCTCCCTGCGTGGAGCCTGCTTCTCCCTCTGCCTGTGTCTCTGCCTCTCTCTCTCTCTGTGTGTCTCATGAATAAATAAATAAAAATCTTTAAAAAAAAATAATTTTCTGACATAGCTGCTTTTGCTCATTTTTAATCAATTTCTACCCTTTCCTTTATAAGGAAGTAGTTCAGTCAATGAAAAATTATGTAAATTCAAGCAAATTTCCTGACCTATGGGCACCGAGCTTCCCCTCTTTTCCTCTCCAGGAGTAAGGAGATGGTGTAGGCAATGAGCACAACTTGGAAGCCAGTCCCAGCCTGCCCCGTGCGCAAGAGTAACTGTTCGGTGCTCTCCCAAGTCCTGATCAGCTGAGGAGAGTGTGACCTCAGCAGTTAGGTGATAATCTCCTCTTGGTCATCTGCCTTGCTATAATACCGGAGAGCCATTTTTCTCCCCTCTCCTCAAAGACAAACCCTGACATCTGGGAGGTTGGGTAAGAGGAGAGTATTTGTCCACAAAGTCCCAACACAGCTTGGTGGATGTCATGCCAGCAGGCTCAAGTATTCACTTAAGTGCTATTCCAGGGGCACCCACTACATTTGGCATAGAGATTACTGAAAAAAAAAAAAATTCTTTGGAAGCACTTAAGGGCTATTCCCTTTGATTGACCCTCTTCCTCCTCTGTTCATAGATCAACCACAATCAGCGGGAGCAGCTAATATTTCCCAGGTGAAAAAGAGCAGGGCAAGGGCTATTAATACATAATCCGCCTTTATGGACGTGTCTTGCCTTTCACAATTTGACACACAAGCCCCGCTCTTTCCACCTTTAGGACATAAGTCTACTTGAGTATGAAAATAACACTCTTAAAAATCTGAAAAGACCCTCTGGCTACAAAGTGTCCATTATTGAGCTTCCCTTAGGATGCCAGAACAAAGGGTAAGGCATTCCCCCATAAAACCACACTGCTCTTAGCAAAGGCTTACTCAAGAGGCAAATGACAGCTCCTCCCTCGAAGAGCACCCCCTTATCTCTGGCCCCACCCCTTCCTGTCTTTTGTCAGTTGCCGAGAGAGAAAAACAGTCAACATAAACTGAGCAGCAATTTTGGCCTGGGTGTGGATTCTCTGAAGGCTTCCCTTGAAAGCAACTAGAGGAAATAAGAAATTGATATGGGGAAAAAAAAAAAAAAAAAAACCCACACACAACCTCAAGGAGATGGACAACTGTAGATCTGGAGCAAGAAGCGACAGAAAAAAAATCTCAGGGGACAGAAACAATGTGTGGCTAGATCATCAGGGAATCCAAGGTAGGGGCCCCAAGTGAAAAACTGGGAAAAGGAAGAAAGTTGGCTCATGTCCATTTAAAGTTGAAAACCTGGATCGAAATTTTAAGCTTATCACAATAGCACACATGAAAACAATGAGTGAAAGCAGCTCTTCTCACAAACACAGCATATGCTCCATAGGATTCTGCTCAGAAACAGGTCAAAATTAAGCTATGGTGTTCAGGATGCATATTTAGGTGGTAAAACTATAAAGAAAAACAAGAAAGTTGGTTACCGTAAGTCAGGATCGGATTATGTCTGGTGTGCTTGTTCTATTTCTTATTGGGGTGCTGGCAACGTTCTATTTCTTGATCTGGGTGGAAGATTATACAGGTATTTACAAGTGTTTGCCATGCAGCTATATTTTATGACTTTTTTATTTCAAAAAAGAAAAAGAAAACAATCTCAAGTACACACAAGATTACAGTTACATTCAGGAGCTTTAGCAGTTTAACAGAAGATTGGAGCCAGAACCAGAATAATTCATGCAAGAGAAAGCAAACATTGTTACCTAAATGAAAGGCACTCCTTTCCTCCCCTAATTTTAGCATTTGCTTTGGTGTGGAGACTCACAGGCTACACACATAATACCATACTAACAAAGTGTATCTGCCCACAATGATAAGTGTAGCACACCTACCAACCAAAAGGTGTGTGTACCTCTTTGTCACTGCTCACACCTCCTCACTCCTGTCCGTTGCTTCCAAAGCACTTTCATCAAACAACAACAACAACAACAACGCACTTTCATCTTGTTTAACTCACAGCCAGTGGTTGGGGTCATCCCCATTTCAGAGACCTAGGACGGGGGGAAGCCTCAGCTAGTAGAATGCTCACATCCAGCTACGGCTCAAGTAAGCAGCAGAAAGCAGACCACCATCAGATCCCGACGACCACCACAGGCCCCTCTATGACAACGTTCCTGTCCCCAAGAGGTGAGGAGGCACACATTCCTTCCGTGTGGAAATAATGAGATGAAAAAACAAGTGAATTACCTTGAGCACGAGTGTCACCTCCACTGAGTCACTTTCACTTTTTAATTAAAGCAACTGCCAAGGGCATTATAAAGATTAGCTTCCCTCACTTCCCCATGAACACCTTGAAAATGGAGCTGTGTCCTCTCATATCTGGGGACCCCTCCCCTGGCTTTGCACAGTATATGCTCATTAAACATGTGCTCATAAAGAAATGAAGAAATACATGAAGGTACAAACCAATGAATTCAGTGCTGTGCTTTCCACGCCATTGCACAGTGCCACTCGCACTGACTTTTTAAAGCACTTAAAAAGATAGGCGGTAACTGCCCTTTTAACAGATTGGCAATCTATCCTCCTCCTCTTAAGAAAGGGTTTCGTGTCCTATATAAATTCAGAAGTGGAAAGGGCTGACAGGTTAATTATAGACACAAAGAGCAAGGACAAATGGACTATGAGGTAAGCAAGTTTAAATGTGCCTTCCCTGGACAACACTTATTAATAAGCCTGCCAGCGTTTACTGGGGACTGCCAGGTTCAGCTCTATGCCAGGCTTGGGGGGCAGGGGGTGGGTCTAGATAAGGGGAAGGCACAGTATCTACGCTTGAGTAATTCGCCTGGTGGCTGAGCAGACAGCATGTACCTGCAAGGATTATCAAAGAAGTCTCCTCAGGACAGCAGGTGGAAGAGATGCGGAATACGGCCTAAGAACCCAGGCATCTGCCCCTTAGGGGATGGGATGGTCAGAGAAGACCTGCTTACTGGGCTAGACCCACTTGGAAGGAAATGTGGCCAGGACTGTGGCTGGCAGGGAAGCCAAGTCTTTGCCTCCTGCACCCCCCACCATATTCCCTCAGCTACTGGAGGCAGGGATTCAAGCAAAAAAACAAAAAAGAAAACAAAACAAAACCCCACAGGGATCTTCCCCTTCCCACTCCATCCTCCCTACTAAGAATAAAGAGATGTTCAGATAGCGGAGGAGGCAAGTTTAGGGTCAGCTTCACCAAGCAGATGGCCCCAAGAATGGAACAGGAGGCTTCTAGGCAGGGCGTGAACACCACAGAATGCTTTTTGCTGTCCTTCTTCTTTAGGTCGGAAAGTATTTATTGGCCACTTTGTAGGCGCAGGCAGTGATTAGGGCAACCCCACCTGGACAGCACAGTTAGTCCAGCCCAGGTGACCAAAGCCTGGGCCTCCAAACCCTGAGTCTGAGTCTCCCTGGGGTTTCTGCTTTATGGAGGGGGGTAATGGGCCTGGTGGTCTCAGATGGAACCTGGGCCCTCCCAAAGCAAGGGGGCCCGGCCAAAAAAGTTTTCAGGTACCCGTCCCCTGGTCCCCTCGGGCGGCAGGGTAGGAGCCCCTCCCCACGCAGTATTCCGGGGAACGGCGGCTCTCCGCTTGCGACCCGGGAACGCCGGGCAGAACGCGGCGCGGCCACCTCCCCGGGAGGAGGGGAATGCCCGAGCGCTTACCTGAGCTGGTCTCAAAAATCTGGGCTTTTCTGCAAAACCTATGAGGGAGGTGAGATCTGGCCACAGAGCGAGCTAAGCGTTTACCAGTGGTTTCGGGAATTCACCACCTGCCCCGGGCCCCTTCCCGCCCACTCCACCCGCTTCGGGGCTGTCCAGCCGCTTCCAGTCCGCCCCGCGCCACCGGGCGACTCGCGGAGAAGCGCGGCGGGTAGGGGGGCGCGGGGTCTGCGGGGACCCTCCTGCCCCGCGGCTGACGAGGCGCGTCCACAGCCCGGGCCGCGCTTCCGGGGCGAACCAACGAGCGCAGCGGCGGGGAGCGGGGAGCGGGGAGCGGGGAGCGGGCTCGGGCCGAGGCGCACCTGGACGCGCGCCGCCGCCGCCTCCGCCCGGCCTCCCCGCCGCCCCCGCGCGCCGCCGCCCAGCCCGGTGCGCCCCGCGCCCTGCGCGCCCCGCTCGCCCTTACCCGGGAAACGGCCAGGGGTTGTTCGAAGTCTTTGCCCCCCACGAGGCGGAAGCCCCACGGCCCCGGGCCCTGGAGCACGATCTGCTGGGTGGCCATGGCGCGGCGACCCGCGGGAACCGACGCGGCAGGACGCGCTGCGCTGGGCTCCCCGGCAGCGGTCGGACCAGGAGCGCGCGGCGCGGGCCCGGGGAGCCTGGGCGGGCGGGAGGAGGGAGCGCGGGGGCGGGGGCGGCTCCGCCTCGGCCGCCCCGCCCGCCCTCCCGCCCTCCCGCAGCCGGCGCGCCCGGGGCGGGGCGGGGCGGGGTGGGGTGGGGGGTCCTGGGTTCGCCGCGGCCCGGCCCCAGGCGCCCCCCCGGCCGCCCCTCCGCTCCCCTCCCCGCCGCCGCCGCGGGTGCTAGGGGACAGCCCGCCGGCCCGGCTCGGCGCTCTCCGGAGGGAGCCGGGAAGTGCCGTGCCAGCGCGACCCCCTGAGGCCAGTGCATTTTCACGTTTGCTGCCTGTAAGGGGCAACGATGTTTAAAAGGTACTTTGGAATGGTCTCATTTGATGCGATGTAGCAGTCAGGGCGTTTAGCCCCATTTTACAGGTGAAGTAACTGAGCCCGCCAAGTTAGAAGACTGGTCGGTCGGGGCCACACGGCTGGTCCGGGATGTAACCGTACCGCGGCCTACCACTGCCGGGGCTCCGCGTGCTGGAGAACCTCAGCCTGGAACTTTTCTAATGCTAATAAGACCATCCCACGCCGTCGGAACTGGACTTCAAAACTTTCCTAGAAACTGTCCCTCCGGGCTGGAGTTCCCTGTAGGTTCTGACCTTCCCAACAAATCAGACCTCGGGTCTGGGGTGGGCCAAAAGCTAAGTGCATGGAAAGACCCCTGGGTTGAGGACAAAAACCTGAGTTCCCAGCTTGCTACCAGCCTTGTAACTGGGCTCCCTGCCATCCTGGCCCTTGAGTGCATTCCCCACACCAGACCAGCCAGACCAGACCCCCCCGCTGTCCCCTGGGTCTCCCCACTCCAAGTAAAGCTGAAGTCCTTAAAATGCTTATAGGGCCACCCACAGAATGGCCCAGCCCCCTCTCTGATCTCATATCCTCCTGCTGCCCCCCACCCCACACTGGCCTGGCTCCTGCCTCCAGGCCGTGGCCCTCCCTGTAGGGCCTCTGTCTGGAATGCTCTTCTCCCAGCCGTCCATGGCTTTCTCTTTGTTCAGACGTCATCACACCAGTGAGGCCATTTCTGAGCACTGTATTTGAAACCTTCTCTCTAGACTGCCCTCTCACCTTCTCTACATTATTTTTCTCCACTGTATTTATTACCACGTGACATATTTAATATTTTACTTGTTTGTCCCATTCCCATCCCTAAGCATTACTTCCGTGAGGGTAGCAGTATTTAACTGTTTTGATCACTGCTGTATCCCAGTGTCTAGAATAGTGCCTGACACCTAGTATCTAACGAATGCAATACACTGGCCAACCTTATGATCACTGGCCCTCTGTGGGGCCAGGGTCTTCATAGATTTCTTGGCACTCATTCATAGTGGCACCCAGGCCCCAGCACGATGCTTGGCACAGACCCCACGCTCGACGCATTTTGTGTCTCCCTGTAATCCTGGCATACCTGCCAAGGAGTCCTGTGCACAGATTTACACATAAATGGATTACCTCCCTTGTCCAATTGTGTCATGGCACAAATGCATATATCTGGGAGTGGTTTGCTTGTTTTTAGAAATCAGAGTGGATTTATGTTATCTACACATCCCTCTCATTCCCTTGCACCCTGGAATTCTTTCTTGAATCTGAGAAAAAGGAATGGAGGTACAGCCAGGAACCAGTCCCCTGCTTTGTCAAAGCCAAAAAGACACCTTCTTTGATTGGATTCTATTGATTAGAAAACATGTTGGTGTTTTGAGTCCGTGCAGACTTTTGGAGAATCCCTAAATTCTGAGTCTGCCCTGAGATGTGCAGCCAATTTGAATATTTTGTATCCTAGGAGGAGAAGAAGGTTGAAAAGCCACAGCTTCTGTGCTCCCCAAAGGTGGGGGCTGCCTCTTATTCCCAGGTATTATGCTAGCACGAACTTGATACATCATAGGTGCCAATAAGTGCTTATTCTATATAATATTCTTTACAAATATAGGGCACTAGTACTTCTGTGAGCACTTGGGAGTCAAGTTGCTTCATTTAGCTGTTAAATGTTCTCAGTTGCAGACTGGCTTTCCATAGTGAGAGCTATAAACGTCAACCCTTTGACCCACTCATCCTCTTTCTGGGCACTGATTCCCAGGACATAACTTAAAAGAAGAAAAAAAGCTATATGTACAAAGATATTTATAGCCACATTATTTATAATGACAAAAAACTGGAATCAAGCAATAGCAGAAAGTGGCTAAATATGGTATTACCATGAGAGAATAGTACACAGCATGAAAATGAGAACAGTGAAGACTATGCACAGGCAAGGAAATGTGCTTTCAAAATAGGTAAAAAAAAAAAAAGTTTACAAAATTACTTGTAAACCCAATATTATGATTTATAAACAAAATTATTTGTAAATTTTATGTTAAAAAATAAAATCCATGGGGGCATCTGCCTTTGGCTCGGGTTGTGATCCTGGGGTCCTGGGATTGAGTTCTGCATCAGACTCCCCGCAGGGATCCTCCTTCTCCCTCTGCCTGTGTCTCTGCCTCTCTCTCTATGTCTCTCATGAATAAAGAAATAAAATCTTTTTAAAAAATAAAAATAAATAAAAACCATGTCTACCTGTTGTTAAAAATTAGGAGAAAGTACAAAAACTAACTTTGCATTGGGGGGTGGAACTGGGGAAATGTTTAAAAGATCATTTCCTCTAATGATGATGTAAAGTTTTCAAAATAAAAATCAAGGTCCTTAGATGGAGACTAAATGCTAATCTAATCTTTGTGTGGGGGCTAGGGACTTCATCTGCTCTTTTGATCTTTCTTCCTGTGCCCCAGAAGGAGCTCTGAGCTGGGCACACAGCTTGTATTCAGAAAATACCCCCTAACAGACTGACAGCTCTGACCCCAAATGCAAGCAAACTTGTCTTAACTTCAACACTATTACTTATTTATCTATACCCTCTAGTTCCCTCTGACCCTTAACTCCTGCCCAATACTAAATGAATGGCCTTAAGCAATCTCTGAAATTCAGTTGCCTGGTGGTTGTTATTATTATTATGCATTCCATAAACGTTTGTTGACCTAAAGAGCCTCCATCAAATATCTGAGGGGGGGGGGCGGCAGGGTTGCAGAAGAATTCAGGAGAAATGGAAGCAAGGAGGGTAGGAAGAAGTGGGCTAGGAAGTCGGGGGGACAGTGGGCCTTCCCAGCTCTCAATTTTACAATGTGGACCCGGTGGAAGGTCACTGCCGTGGGGTCCCGGCTGCCTTCTGCAGAGCTAGCACCCCCCATCCAGGGTGCCCCTGCTAGGACCCTCCAGAGCCGCTCTGCGGAGATTTTGCTTCCTGGAACAACAGCCCTAGGTCTTAAGGACTGGGAGTCCAGGACTGTGCCCTTCGGCTTGACAGACGATGATTTTATTTAACCTCCGGGACAAGTCCTGTACTTGGCCAGAGGATGCAGAGCTGCCGTTCCTGGGGTGGCCGCGGGCCCGCCCCGGGCCGAGCGGTTCTTGCAGGCTGGAGGGGCAGCGTGCGCGGGGACCTGAGGCCGGCCCGGCCTGGGGCAGCCGAGGGGGACGCAGCAGCTCCCGGGTCCCCCGACAGGGGCAGCTGCCTGGGGCTCCCTGGTCAACCACATCCCCGCGACTAGCTCCTCTGTCCTTTCAAAAGATCCGAAACCCCCGCTCACGGGCTTGACAAAGGCAGCTTTCCCTGCCCCGTCCGAGCCCGGCAGTCGGTCTCCTTCAGTCCCCAGCCCTGCTCCGAGGGTCAGCGGGACCTTTCCCTGGGATGCGCGCTCCGGGCGCTCCGGGACCCCGGGGAACCCGCGGGGAGGGCGCCCGGCTGGGCCAGCGGCTCCTAACGCTCGCTCTTCTCCCACTTCCTGCTGCAGCCCCGAGGGAAACCCTGAAGTGGCCGCTTGGGATTGGGCGCCCCGGGATTCCAGCCCGCTCTGAGCATGCTCCGTGGCGCCTCGGGCCGTAAGGACACCCCCGCAGCACCCGGCGGCAGCCTCCGCGGCCTGGGGGGTGTAGACAGATGGGCTGGTGTCGGGGTTGGCCTTGCGCAGAGCAGACGAGCAGCTCTTTTGTCCACCCGCCTCCTGGCTCCCTTGACATGTGGCACAAAAGTTGCCAAAGGCAGAGAAGATGCCTGGACCACTACCAGTTTTCGAGCAACCCTGCATAGTAAAAGAAGAAATTCCAGGGGCGCCTGGGTGACTCTGTCGGTTTCATCATCTGCCATTGCTCAGGTCAGGATCCAAGGGTCCTGGGATGGAGCCCCTCGTTGGGCTCCCAGTTCAGCAGGGAGTCTGCTTCTCCTTCTCCTTCCAGCTCCTGTCTCTCACACCATTTCTGTCCCTCTCTCTCAAATAAGTAAATAAAATCTTAAAAAAGAGAAGAAATTCCAAAACTGGATCATAGATAGGTGATTCACATTAAATTCTTATATTGAAGAAGTTAAAACAAAAAGACAATGTCATGTAATAGTGTTGTTCACAAGATAATTAATGGATTACTAATGTAATTTATCTGCTAATGGGACCTGAATTTATAGGTCCCATTTATGTGTGATGAACATATTTCATTGCTGTGTTCTGTATTTCTGTGGCTTTATATGTAACCTCATCTAGACAAATTTCCTGTCTGAATTTGAGTCTTTAGCTCACCTGGAGCCACCTTTCTGCTCCTCCCCCTTGCCAAAGAGGAAAGGTAGCTTGGGGTCAGAGTTACCCAACGGACTCTAGCCCTATACCCAGACAATAAACATTGTCCTCGTTACTAAACAGTGACTATGAGTCAGAGTGTGCGCTAGAACTTGACATACATCCTTTCATTTCATCAGGACAAGAGAAGTGTCTTGATGCCCTTATTATGGGAGGAAGCAGAGGCACTGGGCCACTGCCCAGACCCCCTTCATCGGAGGACTTGTTGTTCCAGCTCCTGGGAGGTGAGCGGCCTCAGGCCTCCAGCCCTGTCAAGGACTGCCTCCAACTGTCAAGAGCAGCCTTGCCCAACGGCATGCCCAGCCCCAGGCAGCCTGTGTCTGGTGACTGATCTAGGTGGTGCTGATGAAGTGACCGTTTGGCCCAAGATGGGACAACTCTGATGGATCATTTGGCCCCAGAGCTCCCTGTGGAATAGGTCGAGCCTGTCAGGTCTAGGTGGCAGCTCATACTCCGTCTGCTCGATCCAGTTTCCTCCCCACTCTCTTCCACAGACATATAAGGACGCTTCTTCTTCTTTTTTTTTAAAAGATTTTATTTATTTATTCATGAGAGACACAGAGAGAGGCAGAGACACAGGCAGATCAAAAAGCAGGCTTCGTGCAAGGAGCCCAATGTGGGATTCAATCTCGGGACTCCGGGATCACACCCTGAGCTGAAGACAGATGCTCAACAGCTAAGCCACCCAGGTGTCCCTATAAGGACCCTTCTTAATAAATATCCTGCATGCTACACACTGTCTCTGGGACCAGTGAACCCAGCCTACAATAGGCCCAGAGAAGTTAAGAGACTTTCCTAAAATTACTCAGTAACCAAGTAACAAGGCAGAGTCTGGGCTGGAGAAGTAGAGAGGAGCAATAGGGTCTGAGGGCTTTGTGTTAGAAGAGGGAGGGGCAGGAGGCTATTCAGAGGTTCCTAGGATCCCAGAAAGATGCCTCAGGCCCAGAATTCATGAAGGGCCAGATCTTCCTGTTTTACCAGCAAGGACTCCCATAGCCCAAATGCCCGCAAATCAACTAGACTAGATCCTTAGGAATGGCTTTTTGGACTTCCTCCACGGAGGAAGTGGAAATTGCAATAAGCTTTTTCTTCTTTTCTTTTTTTTAAGATTTTATTTATTATTTGAGAGAGAGAGAAGGAAAGAATGAGCAGTGGGGAGGGGCACTGAGAGAGAGAGAGAGAGAAAGAGAGAGAGAGAGAGAGAAGCAGACTCCCCAGTGAGTAGGAAACCTGATGTGGGGGTTCATCCCAGGACTCCAGGATCATGACCCAAGCCAAAGGCAGACACTTAACCGGCTGAGCCACTCAGGTACTCCTGCAATAAACTTTAAAAGTATGAACACATATGGAAGTAGAGAGTCCATACCAAGTGGCGGAAACAGGACAAGGTAGTAGGAGGGGCAGGAGACAGTCAGCTGGAGTGACGTTATTGGATGTCAGGCAGGCTGGAAAATTCTGTGGGGAGGGCTCTGAATGTCAGTGACCTGATGTGTTGTGTAATGGGGACAGGCAAAGGCATTCCCTTAGCCTCATCTCATTCCAACCATTCTCTCTCTCTCTCTCTGTGATATCCTCCCCCAAATCCATTTCCTCTCAGGGCTGGCCTGTGCTGCTGGCGTGGTCTGGCAGTGGCTGATACTGAAATCAACTATTTATAGTATTTGAGGACAGACGGAATGGCAGGGCCAGTTTCCATGACGCCAGGGCTCCTACAGGGTGGCTTCCTCCCTGCTGAGTCCCCACCACCAGCTCTGGGTCCATCTACTTTTCTATAACCTCTAGCTCTCTACTTCCACGTAGTCGTTCCTTAGGCAGCATCAGGGATGGTGCCACGTGAGAACAGAGGAAGAGGCCAACAAGTGATGATAATGCCACCACCTGTCACCCTACTCCCTGTGTTAGACCACATTCCAGGCTGAGGAGAGGTCTCAGCTCTCACCACTGGGTGATGTGGGCCTGGGGTCTTCTCCTCCCAAGTCTAGCCACCTAGCCTCTGCCTTCACTTCCCACCTGTTGACCACCTGAAGTTATAAATCTCCAGACAGAAGTCTGGAGGTAGAAGAGTACAGAAAAAATTAAGGTGAGAAAATGAAGATAACTACTCCCCTAGTCAGATGTTCAGCTTCTATTTTGTGTCCTCCAAGCACCATGAAAAGAGAGTTCTGCCATTTGTCAGCTGTGACAATTTGACAAGTCATGTAGCCTATTGTTTCTCTCTTCTCTTTCAGTTAACAACGATTTATCCCATTTGCTACGCACCACCACCGTTCTATGTGCTAGAAAATCAACAGCAAACTAAACAGCCACAGACTTTCTCTCTTGTGGAGCTTATTGCATTTTAGTGTAATGGACAAACAAAATAAGTAAACTATATGGTATGTTTTGTGTACGTATGTTTATGTAGGTGTACATGTATTTAAATAAGTATATGTATGTGTATTTACATGCATATGTTTTTTCCGGCCAAAAGGGCCTATAAACAAAGATACTCCAGAGCAATGAGCATACCTGGCATCCTGATCTTGGTTTCTAAATACCATAAAAGGAATCCAGGACTTCTCAAAGAAATTCTAGAGCTGCAGCAGGAGAGCTACATGTTTAACCTGGGATAGATTGTTATATTGTAAGGAAGGGTGAGAACGTGGAGGGTGCACAGAAGCCTGTGAAAGGGCTCTCCCTGGCCAAGTCTGAGACAATTTATTAAATAATAAGGCATTCTAGCCTATTGGGAAAAATAAGAATCTAAAAGTCCATACAGTAGATAAATAGCTAGAGAGATTAGACAGACAGAAAAAGGCAGGTAGGGAGGCAGGAAGGAAGGGGAAGGAAAGGTTCTCGCTTACAGTAGAATTTTGAGTTCCAACCAGTAAATGTAGAGGGCGTAACAGAGTTTGAGAATCATCATTGTGAAGCTATCATAATAAAGATCAATTTGGGCACAAATCATTGCTGAAGGCAAAATCGAGGATGAGAGTGTGATGAGAAGCAGGATATTTGCATAGTCTTTTTTTTTTTTAAGATTTATTTCTTCATTTTAGAGAGAGAGAGAGTATGGGAGGGAGGGGCAGAGAAAGAGGGAGAGAGAGAGAAAATTGCAAGCAGACTCTGCACTGAGCGTGGAGCCCAACACGGGGCTCGATCCCACAACCCTGAGATCATACCCTAAAACCAAGAGTTGAACGCTTAATAGACTGTGCCACTGAGGTGTCCCTGCATAATCTTAAAGTAGCTCCCCAACAGATTGCTTATTAGATGCAAAGGGAAAAATAACAACAGGTGGCAAAATCTAACACCATCTTGCCAGAAGGTCAAAATTAACATCACTGATAAGGGGCAAAAGTACATTGTGTGGCTCAAATATGGAATCCAGAGAAGGACATGATATTATTCATGTAACATTCCATGTATACTCTAACTCTAATCATAAGGAAACATCATACCACCACTTTTGAAATCTAAAGGGATGGGGGAGGAACCATATTCTTCAAAAATGGTAATGTCATAAAGACAAAGTTTCTAGAAATATTCCAGACTAAAGGAGAATAAAGAGTCAGACCATATAAATGCAATGTATCTTGGAGGACACTTGACCTGGACTGGAGGGGAAAAATGGATACAGGTGGGAGGTTAGATTAAAGTATTGTATCGGTGTTCAATTTATGGGTAGAGAACTAGATTATGGCTGTGTAAGAGAATATCCCTATCTTTAGGAAATGAACACTGAAGCATTTAGGGGTAAAGGGCAATGTGTATGTAACTTATTCTCAAATAGTTCAGGAAAAAGTTGCGTGTGAGTACATCTTATGTGTGTGTGTGTGTTTGTGTGAAGGGAGGGAGGGTGCAAATGAGACAGGTAAAGGATAGATGGATATTCTTTGTATTGTCCTTATTCTTGGAACTTTTCTGTAATCTTTTTTTAAAAGATTTTATTTATTCATGAGAGACACACAGAGAGAGACAGAGACATAGGAAGAGGGAGAAGCAGGCTCCATGCAGGGAGCCTGACTTGGGACTCGATCTATGGACCAGGATCACACCCTGAGCCGAAGGCAGACACCCAACCACTGAACCACCCAGGTGTCCCCTTTTCTGTGATCTTGAACTGATCTCCAAATAAATTTTTTTAAAGGAAATCATATAGAATGACAGATGGTATTATACTCTATGGAAAGGTATTATACTCTATGGAGAAAAGTATGGATTGCAAATGTTAATAATGAAAATGATGAGGGAGGATTTCTCCAGGAAAGTGATCTGAGTCAAGACCTGAACAGGTGAGTGAGTATGTAGCTCTCTGTGGGGGAAGAGCATTCCAGGCGGAGGAAATAGCACGAAGATAATGGGAACCAGCCTGGCAAGGTGGCAGGGGGCTGGAGCAGAGCGCAGGCAGGTGTAGAGGTGAGGTCAGAGGAATGCTGGCACCTGGCTGGGCAGTGCGCTTCCTGCGTGGGGCTGTCTAAGAACTGCCTAAGAACCGCCAAGAGGAAGGTCTGAGAGCTTTGTGCTGTGGATTCACATGATCTGCCTTTCATTTCCCTCACCCTGCTGTGCTGAAACAAATGGAAGAGGAGGCAAGAGCAGCAGCAGGGGACCAGTAAGTGGGTTGTTACAATAATCTAGGCGAGAGGTGTTTATTGGCGGGGCCTCAGGGTGGGAGCAGAGTCTGTGAGCGGTGCTTGGATTCTGGCTCTATTTTAAAGCATTTGCTGATGGATGGGAAGGGCAGTACAGGAGGGGGGGTCACGGATGGCTCATGTGTTCTGGCCTGAACAGCAGCTACAAGGATGGAATTGCCATTCACTGAAATGGGGAAGCCTGTGGGAGAAGCAGCTTTGAGGGTGTGCTGAGGAATTTGGTTCTGGACATATCTAAGTATCAGTTGCCTGGTAGAGATTTCCATGGAGATGTGGAACAGGCAGTTGTAGGTAGGAGTCTGGGGTGCCTGGGAGAGACCCAGGCAAGAGATGGGCACAGGGAGGATTTTAGACCTAGGAGTGGATGAAGGCATTGGGGAGGGGGGCAAGAAGCAAGGGCCGGGGATTGGGCATTGGAGCCCCAACTGTGAATGCTGGCCCGGGGAATGGGTAATGAGGAGGAGCTGCCAATGCAGATGGGGAAGGATCCAGCTATGAGGTGGACCAAGACTGAGAGAGAGAGAGCGTGGTGTCCTGGGAGCCAAGGGGAGAGTATTTCAAAGAAGAAGGAGTAGTCAGGTGTGTTGGTGTGTTGGGAAAGTCCAAGGAGTTGAGAATTGAGAACCGTCCATGGGATTAATGCTGTTAAAGTCATTTCAATGACTAAGAGCTTTGGTAGGCTAGCAAAGTCCTAACACTTGTACTATGACTGCTTGCCTTGATCCCAATGCTCTGTGTTAAGGAGCCCCACTTTAATTCTTTGGAAATTTTCAAGAATACTAAAGCCATTCATCTACAATTGGACTCCCAAGCTGAAGGTGATGAGGGCACTTCTAAACCCACGATCATTTTGTGGGTATAAAGCAAGAAGTTTTCAGGAAGTGGTATCAGTTGAGGGAGGGTGTAAGATGATGAATTCTTAATGACTAAGAGGTAAAGACAAATCCAAGAGAAGTGCCAAGGAAGAACTGACAGGTCTTGTCAACAGTTATATATGATAATGTGTATGTGTTGAAAGCCCTAAACATGATGTGCCCTTTGATCTAGCCATTCCACTACTAGGAATTTGCCTAGAAAAAAAAAAGTAGGCATTCAAAGTACTAAGAGTATGTAAAGGGTTGTTCATCATAGAATTGTCCATAATTGCAAAATATTGGAAACATCCTAAGTGTCAATAATAGAGGACTGCAAGGTATATCATGGCACATTTATACCATGGAATACCATGTACCAGTTAAATTAAGGTGTAGGGGTGAATATATCTTGTCAAGAAAGGTGTTTTTGTTAAGTGAGAAGAGCAGGTTACACACACACACACACACACACACACACATATGTGTAGAACGCAGGAGGTTATATCTCAGTGGTAATGATAAGTGTTTGGCTTTGATAACTTTGTACTATTTAATTTAAAAAGTAGGAAAAAAGTAACATAGAAAAAGGGGGTAATGTTAAAGTTAGGAGAATAGATAAAATTGCCCAGGCAACAGATTATGGGAAGAAGCTTGGGGAACATCCATATTGAAGGAGTGAGTAGAGGAGGAAAAGCTGAGAAAGAATTTGAAGAACCAGTGAGGGGAAAGGCAGGAAGATCTGATGGAAGCCAAAGACCAGGTGAATGCCAGGAATGGCTTGCTTGTGATCTTCACTGCTGGTTAGCTACCCAAAGTCATTCCCAACTGTCTTCCACCTTGCCCATCGCCCTCTGGCAATTTCTTTACAGGTAGGAGTAGCCATGGGATCAGCACCAGCCAATGAGATGTGGGAAAATATGTACTGGGGGTTTTCGGAAAAGATTTTCCTTCCTCCAGGAAGGCGTGAACAGACCAAACCTCTGTCCTGTGTTGCTTCCTGTTTCCTGCCTTCAAATGCAGTTGTATGGGATGCGATGCTTGGGGCTGCCACCTGGCCAGCTTGTAATCACGAGAGAAAGGCCGGGGGGGTCAGATATACTAACCCAGAGCCTGTCTTCTTTTCTTTTTTTTTTTTTTTTTAATTTTTATTTATTTATGATAGTCACAGAGAGAGAGAGAGAGGCAGAGACACAGGCAGAGGGAGAAGCAGGCTCCATGCACCGGGAGCCCGACGTGGGATTCGATCCCGGGTCTCCAGGATCGCGCCCTGGGCCAAAGGCAGGCGCCAAACCGCTGCGCCACCCAGGGATCCCCTGTCTTCTTTTCTGTGAGATAATGAGACACATCTGTTACCATAAACTGTCACTTTTGGGGGCCATCTGCTATTGTGCTTGAAGTCATTCACTGGCAGATAATAGGGAGAGTACAAAGTTCTGGGGCCCCTCTGAGCTTTGCAGATCTATAAACGATACATACAGGAGCCACTGTGCAGGTGACAAAGGGTTGGTGTGGTGAGGAAGTACAGGCCACGAGGCTGGACCACACTTCTGAGAGGCTTGTGAGTGGTAGGAGATATGATGACATGTAGTCAGCAGGGATACCTGAAGACTTCTTCTGTGCCTTTGCTGCGATCTTGACTCTGGCAGGAGACTGAGGAAACAAACCTGTTTTTGAACTTTTAATGTTTAAACACACAGTAAGTGTTCATCAAATGGTGATCACTATTGTCATTATTCCATGAGATCATTCTTGGAGACGTTATAATCTCTAGGTGAAGTTTAGGTGTTCCGAGGTGTACTGGTTGGCAGATCCCTCTCTGCTCTCTGCCCCTTGGAGGCAGTGCTGTGTGATCCAGTTACTTGCTGGGTATCCTTGGGCCAAACCCCTCCGTCTCAGGTGCCTCCCCTGTTATTGGAGATCAGAATGCCTACCTTGTAGGGTCAGCATGAGAAATTAATGAAAAAATGCATGAGAAATGCTGGTACGGGGTAGACACTGGAGGTACAGGAATGCTCCATGGTGGGCACTGCAGGTTGCCTTTCAAACATCACATTGTTTTCCTCCTTCTTAACAGAACCAACCTTGGTTCAGGTATCTCCTCCTCCACCCTAGCTCAGAGAGCTGACGTAGAGTTTCTGAGGTCTCACAACCTAAGTACCAGAGGCAGCACTTGAACCCAGGCCTTCTGACTTTCAGCCCATTGTTCTAATACCTCTTCTTCCAGGAAGAATTAGCACATTTATCCAGTAAGATTACTAGGTTTTAGAACTTCTAAAGTGTGGTCCGCTTGTCCCCATGAACAAGAGACAGCAGCCACAATGGCTTTTATGATCTAGTCTTAGGAGTGACACACCATTTCTTCTGTCACATTCTACTGGTTCCACGATCAGCCCTGACAATGTGAATTGTGTGAATACTGGGAGGTGGGGTTTGCCAAAGGCATTTTTGGAAGCTGGTTACCACAGCCTCTTAACATTATTGTGAAGACAGTTTTGACTTTTAAAGCTGCTGAAAGGGCCTGGGAACTCCAACAGGTCCACAGGCCATACTTGGATATTCGGTGACCTTGATGATACAAGCTCATGTCAATCTACCTGTTTTCTGCTACTCTTTGTTTTTGTTTTTGTTTTTTTTTTAATTTTTAATTTTTAATTTTTTTAATTTTTATTTTTTTTATTTTTTTTTAATTTTTTATTTATTTATGATAGTCACAGAGAGAGAGAGAGGCAGAGACACAGGCAGAGGGAGAAGCAGGCTCCATGCACCGGGAGCCCGACGTGGGATTCGATCCCCGGTCTCCAGGATGGCGCCCTGGGCCAAAGGCAGGCACCAAACCGTTGCGCCACCCAGGGATCCCTCTGCTACTCTTTGAAAGATGATTCTCAGCTCTATCTCATTTTTGCAGATTCATCTAAGTTTGTCAGTCTCATTTTTTAAAAAAGTCATCTCTACGCCCAACTTAGGGTTTGAACTCATGTGATCAGGAGTCGCATGTTCCACCCACTGAGCCAGCCAGGAGCCCTGGTCAGTCTCACTTCAAAACCAGTAAGCCAGAGGGCCAGACTCCTAATCTGCCCAGTATTTTGCCTCTGATGACACCAGGGTGAGAGTGCTGGAGGAGCAGAGTGGTTGTCCTCCAGGACAGACATCATAAACCAGTGTTACACGGTTATGAGATATCTCATCAAGGGCTTTTTCCATCTATTGGGTTCCTCTTAAATTTTCTTGAATATTTTCAATCTGAACCATCTGCCTGGCTAATCCATTCCACAGATGACTTGTATCAAGCAGTAACTTGATGTAAGAAGCAGTAACTTCTTTCATTTGTCTTAAAGGCCTCAGCTAACTGTTCCTGAGACAGGTTTGATCTCTACATGCAAAGACTTAGCAAATATACTTATGTACAACTCACACGAACATTCTTTATGACTTTTGGGATGCTAATCCTTTTTCCTTCAGAAGAGTGCTAATATTTTTAGCATGTGATACAGTTGTGTTGTGCCCTCATGATCACATCAAACCACTTGTCTGGGTGGCCATCCTGTGCCATGTTCTTCTCAAGACTTTGGCCAGCAGAGCCTCAGTATGTGGCCTACATAGAGCTCACTGACATTTGTATTGATAGGCTATAGTATTCCACTTTCCAAAGCTTGTCACCAAAGCTTGTTAGAGTCTAGCTTGCAGTGTGGACCACTGGGTTATCGATCCAGCTGCCTTCTTTTTTCTTAGAGCAGCACCCCTCCCCTGGCCTCCTACTCTGTCCCAGTCCACATGGTGCTGGTGAGGCTGACATTCACACTGCACCCGCTTTAGCAAGTGATTATCAAAGGAAGGATAACTATCCAAGTTGGACATGGCAGGGTCTGGAATTGTTTTCAGGGAAGCGCAACAGGAAGGCCCTTTTGCCTGGAAAAAGGAGTCAGAGATCTGTAAGAATGAGTCCAGAGCTGCCTACAGCTCATGTTTCCTATTGCTGCACTCAGTAGGTGAAAACGTAGCCAAATAAGACCAACAGTGCCAAGAATAAGACAAATACCAGAGTTTGAGAATCTGGATTCACTCCTGCCTAAGGCTGGTTCCAACTCCCTTCTTTCCGGTGATTTCACCCAAGAATGGCCAGTAGTGTTAGGTTTCTACCACTTATCATTGACAGAAGCCTTCATACAACTGATTCTTTCTGCCAAATTACATCGTGAGGGATCTCCCTGAAGGAGGATGTGTTAGGAGAAAATAACAGATGGCTGGAAATGCAAGTGAAGATCTAGAGAGAGGGCTGGCCAGTGAAAAGGCAGGCGAACCATGCGTTCCACGGAAGCAGATAATTGGGTGGTGTGGAAACAGACACTCCCATGGGCCTGGCGGGAATAGAAATTGGTGTGCAATCTATTTTGGAAGGCATTTTGGCAGTATCTCAAGATTTGAAAGGTTATCGCTTTCTGAGCCAATGATTGTATTCAATGCAGCATTGTTTGTTGTGGGGAATAAAAGCTGGCAGTATTTGCATCATCAATAGGGGATTGGTTAAGTAAATTATGGAATCATGTCCAAGCTCTATTATTAAGGGGAAAAAAATGTAAGACTATTCGAAGCATTTGTTTACAGACGTGTGTGCTTACTGTGCAAAGTAAGCTCAGAGGACGGTATAGCGGGTAGTCAGCCACAGTAATATGTGGGGAGGGGACTGTCATTACAGAAAATTCTCACCTATTTGTACGAGCCCAGAATAATTTGAGATTAATTGCTGTTCTATTTCTGCTGCTGTAAGGAAAAGGACTAATAACATATCCCTTCTTTCACTATTAGTATTGTGAGTTCTCAGATCTCCGGCCCCAGGGGTTCATTCATTTATTTACTCATTTACTCAATCAAGTGACTGAGTGCTATCTATGTTAGGCACGCCTCTTGGTGCTGGGTATATGAAAGCCAAATGGAATCATTATCCTCATGGGTTCTATAGGATTGTGAAACAAAGAGCAGATGCTGACGAGTTATGAAGCCCAGAGGAAGAGAAGGGGGAGAGGATGCTGCATGGAACAGTAGGGTTCTGTTATATATAATGTGGTCAGAGAAAGCCTCGTTGAGAAGGCAACATAAAGATGTAAAAGGAGGGAGGAAGAAAGCCATGCAGCTCCAGCAGAAAGGGTCTTCTGGATACACACAGAAGATCCTGAAATGTGCTTGATGATTCTGAGGCCATAAGGACTGTGTGGGTGGAAGGAACAAGGAGAAATGAAGCCAGAGGTAAGGGACAGGGGTCGGACAGCATAATAATGGACCTGAGGACACGGTACTACTTAGTGATGTGAGAAGCCACTAGAGGATTTTGGATACACTTTCAAATGATCACTCTGGTTGCTCTGTTAAGACCAGAGTAGAGGGAGCAAGGGGATGGGTGGTGGGTGGGAGAAGCAGGAAGGTGAGTTAGAAAGTGAGCGCAAGGATCCAGAAAGAAAATGACTTGTCATGATTGGATTCTAAATGTACTCTGAGAGTACAGCTGATGCATTTGTTGTAAGGGATGAACAGCATGAAAGTAGTGCCTGTGCTCCCAGGCTCAGTCCTGGGGCTGTCAGACCCCGAGAAGACAACCCTTCTACTACTTGAGGCCTAAGCCTACTAAAAGGGATGCCACTGAGTCACCACCAGAGGTGGCAGTGCTCTGAGTTGACAGAGATGGAGGACAGAACCAGGGGAAGGTGGAGGTTTGGTTTATGCACAGCAGGCCCTGCCCTACACTGAGATGGGTGGGGTCCTTGCCTTGGGATGCCAGGAGAGGCTGGAGGCCTATGCCACCATCTTGACACACTTGGTTTGGGAGGGGACAGACTGCATTTTGACCCACCACAGCAAGAGAAGGCTCACAGCCAATTTAGCTCAATTTAGCAAAACCAGTGGTTTAGCGCCTGCCTTCATCCCAGGGTGTGATCCTGGAGACCGGGGATTGAGTCCCGCATCAGGCTCCCAGCATGGAGCCTGCTTCTTCCTCTGCCTGTGTCTCTGCCTCTCAATCTCTCTCTCTCTCTCTAAAAAAAAAAAAAAAAAAAAAAAAAGAAAAAAAGAAAAAAAAAAGAAAAACCAAATTTTTTTTTTTTTTAAACCAAATTCTATATCATCTCCTGTGCCCATGTCTTGTGGAGCAAATCAAAACCCATTACACATCTTTTCACTTTTGCTTTTAAAGACATATGCATTATTTTTGTAATCAGAATAGAAAGAATGGTGAGATGGTCAACAGCAGTCAATTTAGAGAAGGTCACAGAGTTAGCTTATTGAGAAAGTAGTAAGGTAAGAAGCGGGGTCTTCCAAGAGCAGGATGGAAGCCAGATGGTATGTGATTGAGAATGGAAAAGGAGAGGATGCGATACTGAAGCAGTGAATATAAGCCTCCCTTGAGAAACTTGGTGAAGGAAGGAAAGAAACAAGAATGTTAAGAACAAACATATGCCACCCAATTCTGAATAAAGTTTATTAAATAATATGTACAGCAAATGTAGTAACTCAACACCTTCATTTATCAAATCAATCCACGGCAATAAAGAAAAATAAATGAATAGAACAATCTGTGTCGGCATAGTACATGCTCTCCGTGTGTAAAATGGCAACACTTTAACTGCTTTTATATAATGTTATTTTTCTTTCAGCATATAATCATCTTTGTAGTAACCTATTCTAGCAAAAGAACTTAATACCTACTGTAGATAAATAGGACTGAAAAAAAAAACCCCAAAAAAATAAAAAACAAAAAACCCCCTATAACTGAGATAACAATTACCTTCTCTCCCAGAATGATTATTTGAAATTTTAACACTTTACAATACAATGGCTATTTTTGTGCTAAAAATCTGCAGGTGAGTTATTTGGAATTCCTTCATTTAAATAAAAATGCAAAAAACTTCATGACTTCCTTATTTTACCCCCCTTCAGTTCAAATTTTTAAAATTATTTTTCTATACAAAGTAGGTACATGGACTATACAAAGTTAAATATACATATTTACAGTCCTACCTCTTAGGCATGTGATTTTTTTCTTTTACTGATCAGAGAGAGACTGCAAAAGATAAGTAGTTGGGGGCTTGTTATTACCCAGAAGCATGGCGAATATATCAAAATGTGTTGCAAGGCATGGTGCCAGTTAGTTGCACTTGCTATTAATAAACTTGTATAAATATTTCAGCATAAAAATAGGTATTTTATATTACTAAATGTCTGAAGACAAAAAGAGCAATTGGAAACCTTTGTTCCTTGTTTTGTCATACATAGGAAGCTGAAGTTTGATGCAAGTTTTAACATGATTTTGTTAAAGACGGGCAAATTGGTGAGGCATACCTGGGTATTTGGAGATCTACAAATGCATGAGGCTGGCATCATATGCAAATGTGGCTTTACAAATTGGTTTTATTTTCTAGCTGTATTTAAAGAGGTGTTCAAAATTACCTACTTAATTAAGAAGCACCCCTCAAAAAAACTATTAGGATAAAGTCGTTATTAATGGTTTGTATCTAAGAAAGACCAGGAAACACGTTAGCCAATATAGGAATTACATTCCAAAAATGAGTGAGATGCTGTAGTGCAAAACGCACGTGCATATGCACTTGCACTATGTTCCTTCAGGGAGAGTCAAATAGTGCCCTGGGATGGTGAAGTGGACTTTCCAAAACAATGAGTCTTAGTCAAAGACTATCAAAAAGGCTCCTTCTACCCAGGAAGCGCCTCCACCGCCACCTGCACTCCCTTATCACAGTTAGTTCCACAGCCTCATTTTTTGAGGTTAAGGCTCTGCTCTGTCCTAGTTAAAAAACAAATGTCTCTGGGAAGAAGTAACACATTCCTCTTATCACTCATTTCCACCCCAGTGTCAAGGACTCAGTGGCAGTTTCTTTCCTGAGACTGGGACTGGAAGGGAGGACAGGGAGAGAATGAGGCTGTCTGATGTGGGGTGGGGGTGGTGCACAGCTGATGGGTAGCAGATGGATGGCAGAGGCACTGAAGACAAACTCTCCACCTACTTGTAAAGACTCCAGACTTTGGGACAATGGTCCTGGGGCAATTATGAGCTATATGCAGACGGCCAGGGTTCCTGTATACACCCTACCACCTACAACTGCTGTTCCTATTTGTGACCTTGGATGTGTATTTGTGGGGAGGACGAGAGTTTGAAGACTCTGGAAACAGTTCCGAGAATTTCCAGCCATAAACTACCCTCAGATAAAGGTTCTTCTCACAGCCCAGTTGTTCAAGAGTGAGCTAATGGAGAAATACGAGAATGCTTTCTAGAGTCTCTCCAGGGAAAGGTAATCACCTCCTCTCTCATACCCTTCTTAGCACGTATCACAGTCTCTCTTAATCCAGTATCTTTGTATGTCTGCCTCTCCAATCACCTCGGAGTTCCTGGCAGGTGGGTGGGTCATTCTCTATTTCTTCAAGGGGTCTAACAGAGAGGCTGGTAAACATCCTTGAATTGGATGGAATTGTGACCAAGCACTCCAGGTGTCACACGGAGGTTCCCCCCCACCTCAGAGGTAGCCCCACAAAGGACAGACGTCCCAGGAGTGGCAGAAATGCTGCCTCGCACTCAGGGCCACTGCGTGTGTGCCTTCTGCTCCCATGAGGAGCCTCACCAGGGTGCATGGGATTCATGACCCTGAGCTGTCCCTGAACTACTGCGGGGAGTAAAAATGAAGGCGCGGTGAGTCCACGTCCTGCTCGTCAGTGGCCCTGGCATCAGCATACATCAGTGTATATTAAATATTCACTGAACGCCATCCTTGGTTCTCTTGTGAGAATACGCCTATCAACCTCAAACTGCCCGGGCCAAAACAATCCAGAAAAGAAAGGTTAGTATTGGCATTCTGATAAATCAAACTGTGCTACAGGTGACCGCTTTTAAAAGTCGGTGATAACAGGAAAGGATCACACTGCAAGTGACCTTGACAGCTACAGAACGTCTTCGCTTAGTCACTTGGCGATGCAAATTTACAAATACACCCCACTCCCATGGGCAAACCTCATGTGCTTTTCTGTCTGAACACCTGGGGCATCAGGGCAATGCTGCACGCAGGCTGAATGTACAGGGCACCTACGTTCCGCTTCCATTTCCCCGTGTACCCGGGTGCAAGGCACATGGTCTCGGGTCACCTGGGGACCTCCGTCACTGTCCAGGGATGGCTCGGCAGCCCACACAGATCTCTAGCAATGTTGGGAAATCGGTGGGCTCCGGGGCAGCTGGGGTGTGGAGCCTTTGGAGAATGGCTGGGGATCTATCTGCCTGGCACTCCGAGGGCTGCTTCAGGCTAAATGACTGCTTTGAGCCAGAGCTGGTCGAGGCTGGGGCAGCAAAAGGTGTCTCTGACCTCACTGATCCTGGACTGTGTTACAGGTCAGATTACCCAAGACGGGGAGAGGCAGGGAAGGCTTGGAGTGGCTCCCAGAAGCAGCTAAGTAAATACAGATTTGCCTCATTTCTTTTTCCTCAGTTCGGCCTGCCTGATACACTGAAGTGTAGATAGGCTCCAGCTTCAGACACAACACTTCTCTGTCCCTCTCTTTTGCTTCTCATTTTATCCACTGCATTAGTTTTCCTACTGACTCAACATTTAAATAAAGAGACCAGTTCATGAATTATGCTTCATCCTCCAATAAAAATAATCTCTGGTTTTCAATCTTCTTATAGATACAAAGGCTTTACATAGTTGCCTGGAAAAGTACCAAATTGCCTTGTTCTTCTTGAAGTACCTATAAAAAAACAAAACAAAACATTAGCAAAATCAGCAGATGCATCCATGTGAGTTCAGAGAGAGCCCCCCCCCCTTTTAAAAATTATTTATTTGAGAAAGAGAGTGCACACATGAGCGAGCAGGGGGAGGGGCGGAGGGAGAGAGAATTATTTTAAAAAAAGATTTTATTTACGAGAGAGAGAGAGAGAGAGAGAGAGAGAGAGAGAGAGGCAGAGACACAGGCAGAGGGAGAAGCAGGCTCCCTGTGGGGGAGCCTGATGTGGGAGTTGATCCCAGGACCACGACCTGAGCCAAAGGCAGATGCTTAAGCACTGAGTCACCCAGGTGCCCTGAGAGAGAGAATTCTAAGCAGACTCCCCCATTGAGCGCAGAGCCCAACTTGGGGCTCGATTTCATGATCCTGACTCCATGACCCAAGCCAAAGTCAAGATTTGGATGCTCAACTGACTGAGCCACCCAGGCGCCCCTGGAGAGAGCCTTTTGATAACAACCCTACAGCATGAAGGACAGTGTATGGTTTTCTCTATCTTATCTCAAAATAGAGATAAAATTAGGCTGCAAAAGAGTGATAAGCCAGGCAGGCATTCTCAATACTCCCTTTTTCCGATGAGGAATGCAAAGCTCAGAGAGCTTAAGCCTCACAGCTTAGCAAGCATCAGAAGCAGGCTCTGAACCCAGGATTTCTGACTCCCAGCCCACTACTCTTTCTGATACTTCTCCTTTTTGGAAAAATGAGCACATTCATTCAACACAAGATACCAACGATTTAGAATTTCCAAACTGTAGGATTTCTAAAAGTCCACTGGATATGACCACACATGAAAAGGAAATTCCTCTCAGAAGCTTGTGCCCAAGCCCCAGATCGACTCCCTGTCTTTGCTGCCAACCTCGTCAAGGTTCCTGCTGAGCCAGGAGCACTGAGCTACCTGGGCACAAAGCCCTTCCTTTGCTGCTCCACATCCCCAATTGCCGAATCCCTGACCTACTTTCTTCCCTTGGAACAGACTCTCTAAAGCTGGGGGTGGGGGTGGTGGCAGATATGTGCCATATCCTTATTCCCCTCACTGGCAGATA
Organism: Canis lupus dingo; assembly: GCF_003254725.2. Classification (NCBI taxonomy): domain Eukaryota; kingdom Metazoa; phylum Chordata; class Mammalia; order Carnivora; family Canidae; genus Canis; species Canis lupus. Next base: position 8,954,456 of record NC_064270.1, read on the forward strand.
TCACAATTTGATGACTGCATCCTTTTCCCAATTGGCTTGGGTACAGCTTCAAAACCCTGCTGAACAGAGCATTTCAAGCAGTCACTACCAGTAGATTGGAGTCATTGCCCAAAGCTAAAAGAAAGCGTCAAAGCTAAAGACATTGAAAAGAACTATTGAATCCCTAGGGAGAACTGCCAAAGAGGCTGCAGAGAACTGAGATGAGGGCTAGAGATGGGCTCCTTACAGCAGACTCGCAGCTTTCCTTATGGACGAGAAAAATGAGCTCCATTGGGTTTCTTATTTTACTTTAAGCACAAGGCTATGTTTTGAAGCATTTGAGGGATTGAGGAATATTTCCTTTACCTAGCTGCCAGGCATGCCTCCAGGAGAGAATTGGTGGCCATCACCCTACCCCATGTTCTTGTAAAAAATATAACTACTTTTGAAAAAGTTTAACAGCTAATCTTTTTTACTTTTTAGAAATTTTATTTAGGGCACCTAGGTGGCTCAGTGGTTGAGCGTCTGCCTTAGGCTGAGGTCATGATCCCGGGGTCCTGGGATCGAGCTGGAGCCCATGTTGGGCTCCCCTCAGGGAGCCTGCTTCTCCCTCTGCCTGTGTCTCTGCCTCTCTGTGTCTCTCATGAATAAATAAAATCTTTTTTTATATTTTTTATTTTTATTTATTTATGATAGTCACACACACACACACAGAGAGAGAGAGAGAGGCAGAGACACAGGCAGAGGGAGAAGCAGGCTCCATGCACCGGGAGCCCGACGTGGGATTCGATCCCGGGTCTCTAGGATCGCGCCCTGGGCCAAAGGCAGGCGCCAAACCGCTGCGCCACCCAGGGATCCCTCTCATGAATAAATAAAATCTTTAAAAAATCTATTTATTTATTTGAGAGAGACAGAGAGCATGCATGTGTGTGCAAGGGGAGTGGCAGAGGGAGAGGAAGCAGCAGACTCCCCACTGAGCAGGGAGCCTGATGTGGAACTTGATCCCAGGACCTGGGATCATGACCTGAGCTGAAGGTAGGTGCTTAACTGACTGAGCCTCAGGCACCCTGAGGTTAACAGCTAATCTATACCAGAGCTGCACTCTAACACAATAGCCACAGGAGGCTACTGAGCACTTGAAACAGGGCTAGTCTGAACTCAGCTACACTGTAACTGTAAAATATGCACCAGACTTCTAAGGCTTAGTGAGATATTCTACATTCTTCCTTCTGTACTAACAATTTTTTATACTGATTACATGTTCAAATGATAATATTTGAATGCATTGGTTTTAATAAGATATATTGCTAAAATTAATTTCACTGCTTTCATTTTACTTCTTTCAATGTGGCTGCCAGAAAATTTGTAATTTCACACATGGCTTGTATTCTGTTTCCATTGGACTGCACTCCATTGGAGTGTTGCTGACTTTTCAGACCTGGCTTTTTTTTTTTTTTTTTTAAAGATTTTACTTATTCATGAGAAACACACAGAGAGAGGCAGAGATATAGGCAGTGGGAGACGCAGGCTCTCCATGGGAGCCCCATGTGGGACTCAATCCCGGGACTCTGAGCTAAAGGCAAACGCTCAACTGCTGAGCCACCTGAGCCACCTAGGTGCCCCAGACCTGGCCTCCTTCTGATCGGAGCAGTTCAAGGTAGTGAGGGGCCACAGGCTTCTGGGAGCCTGCGGAGGATGGGGCAGCTTTCTAAGAGGCTGGTGAGGCCCAGGCAAATCCTTCTGGTTTCCCACTTATGCTGTGGCCTTGCCATTCTTACTACCCCAGGCCTGATAGGACTTCACTTTAGCAAATATTTTTCTAGAGGCATCAGGAAAGAGCTAGTCTTAGAAAGAAGATAAAGGTAAAGCTATCTGCAGAAGAGGAGAACAGAGGCAAAAAGTCAGTCAGTGCCTCCCAATAGCGTATTTATGCTTGAGGAGAAAGAATAGAGACTTGGGGACAGATACACTTGAGTTCAAGTATTGGTCTGCTATTGGCTACCTGGGTGACCTGGGCTAGTTATGTAACCTTTGGGCTTCGGTTTTGAGTTTGTGAACTTAGGATAATTCTTGTCTTATAGGCTGTTTGTTGAGAACTTCAATAAGTATATTAAACAAGTATCTGCTTTTTTTCTGGCGGGGGGGGGGGGATTTTATTATCAATGTATATTGTGACAGTTGATAGCCAAAAACTGGCTAGAGGGCAGGGGTATTGAGTGGTCAGAAGGGAACTTGTGGGAGCTCACAGCACACAGGGACGAGGGGTGGGAGATGGCAGCCTTTAAAGGACAACTGTGGTTGTAGAGTGATCTCTCTGTCCTGCCCCCAATACCCAAGACCAGCTGTCAGGCTGCCTGGGACCCAAGACCTTCCATGAGCTTCTTTCTGACTGATTCCCAGACCTGTCTGAGACTCTCCTTTTAACTGAGCCCCTAGGACATTCCTGTAGCTGCCTTCCCCTGTCAGGAATTGTGAGTAGGTGTCCAGTGAGGATGGATAGGGCTGGGGGCTGGGCCAGAGTAAGGGGAGACAGGAATTGGGGATGACTACCAGCATGCAAGACACGTCTGGGGCCATGGGGGCCAGCCCACTGCATGGACACACACTCTCTTCCAGGCACCTCATATTTGGAGCCTTGTGCACTCGGGAATCTCACATACCAATCCTTGCAACACTTGGGGCTTTTGTACACAATCTCTCCCATTCTGGGGACCTGGAGGTCACTGAAGACTTCAGCCTACCAGTGTGGACTTCTCAGGAGCCTGCCTCAGCTCTCAGGGCTGGGCCTGCTAAGCAGATCCCTGAGATCACCTAGTGTGACCGGGAGGGAGTGGAGCGGAGATCTGGAAGGGGGACAGGATGGGTGTCAGGGCTGGGTTCCTTGGTCTCATGACTGTGAAGGGGCTGGGCACAGAGGGTTCATTTGTTTGGCAGTGGGGGAGGCTGGAAAAGAAGAGGATAAGAAGGCCTGAGAGGCTGCCCACCCCTCGGGGCGGGGTGGGGGTAGGGGTGGGCAAGTTTCTGCTTTGTAACAAAATCTCAAAAAATGTTGACCTCTCCTCTCCTGTTCTATAATGGTGAATCTTTTGTATTAAGCAGGTTGCTTTGATCAAAGTTATTAGAAGCCTGCAGTAAATGAGGTCTTTAGAATCTCTATACATACACTTGAGTTTCACAGTTGAGATCATGGCTCAAATTTTCTCATGTTGTTTCATAAGAGTTTTGAAGAAATTAAATTTTCTAATGTAGAACAGATATATGCATAATAGAAATACAAACAGAACTCAATGAATTTGACAATTGCCCTTCTGTGCAGTTGTGTTGGCATATTTGGGTTTTGGGTCCAGTATCATTAGCATCATCCACATTGTCTTCAGAACAAGCACAGAGTGGGTGGCCCAGTGTTCCTGACAGCAGTACAGGATCTGAGAATGCTCTTTCTTCTGTGCAAAGAATATTGCCTTTTGTGTGGCTCATCATTCCTAGTTACTCCTTCAATACACAACTAGTAAAAAATAGCATGAGGAGATCACTTACCAACAAACCATCCGTCATCACATTTTTCCATGACATCAACAATATCTCCATCTCGGAGTTCCAATTCATCATCATTCTGTGGTATATAGCTATATAATGCTTGGTAGCTAAATCTAAAAATCAGAGACATTGAGTCAAACACTGATAGGACCAAATAATGAATTTTCAATGCCCATTTCAGCTAAATTAACACTTTTTTTGTACACATCAGTGGGATGAGAGTTATTTTATTGGTTACTTCTTTAATACTGTAGCATTTGGGGAGATCCACTCAGCATATAATAAGGAAATAAAGACTGACGGATGGGGAGCCTCTGACAAGCAAGGTTATGATCAGTCCTTTTATTTAGTTTCATTTGGTTATCATAGCTAAGCATTTTGTCTAGATGTCTCCTCCTTAAAGTTAACCAAGACTTTTTCTTAACATAGGAGAATAGAGAGAGATTATCAAGGATAATCAGAAGTTACTTAGGTCCAGAGATAAACACTATATTCTGGTCACATAAGTTGGAGAGCATAAAGCAATTGCTGTATACATATAAAATTGCTGTATTGACTTAAAAGATGTAAAAAGTACATTCCAATTGCTTACCTTGAATTTCTTAGTATGCTGATACATAGTACGTTAATGGTTTCTATTTTTTTTTAAGATTTTATTTATTTATTAATTTAAATAATCTCTACAACCAAAGTGAAGCTCAAACTCACAACCCCCAGATCAAGAGTCCCATGCTCTTCTGATTGAGCCAGGCAGGGGCTCCTCATTAATTGTTTTTAAATATGATGACGTTTTTCTGAAATTCTTGAAAGCTTTTTGCTTTCTTTCTGTCCCAGTGATGTTTGCGATTCAGATTTTTATGTACTTGTTAGTTGGCCTAAGGCAAGTGCATCTGTGCTGCTCTGTCTGTCCTGACAGCGGCCCACTGGAGAAGCCTGGCCTACTTGTGGTGAAATCCAATATGTGCTTGGGCACCAAGGAAAACTTTCATTTATTCCTTTGACAAATACTTAAGGAGCAACTATGGTGGACCAGTTTACAATTCTGTGTATTTACTATTCAAAACACAACAAAGGGCAAAACTTGGCAAATGAGCCAACCATGTACCAATTCCAGTAGATGCCAGTGATTTCCAGAGAGTGGGCAAATGAGACTAGACACACGTAAAAGGAGCCAGCCTCCAGGAATGAGAGGTTCATTTTCCTCTGCTAAAACAAAGGGACCATTTAATTTTATACATTTATCCAAATTTATTGATAATTTGGTCGATGGAACTGTCTCCAATGAAGAATTAAGAGATGCAGACAGATTACCAGTTGGTAAGCAAACATATTTTTGATATTTCCATATTTGCCTACTGTCTCCATACAACTACTTGGACTCCTTAGAATGTCTTATCCTTCTCTTAACTTTCACTGTGGCTGCCTTGCTAGCCTCAACCCTGGGAAATAACTCCTGATACCTGCTTCTCTATCCTTACTCCCAGACAGTTGAGACTGCTGGGCCAACATCCCACAACCTTGCTGCTTGGGTCTCCCAATCAACTCTAATTTTGGATGAGCCTCATGCTGCTCAGGGTGCTGTTCCATTGAGTCCATTCCCCACATGGACCTTTTCCGAGTTCACCAAACACACTGTCTATCTTGGGTCTTTGCATATGTGGTTTCCTCAGCTGGGAAGATCTTTTACTTTCCTTTCTAGCTCTCAAACCCAATTTGTCTTTCTGTCTTTCTTTCTTAACTAAGCTCTACACCCATGTGGGACTTGAACTCATGACTGTGAAATCAAGAGTTGTATGCTCTACTGACTAAGCCAGTCAGGGGCCCCTTCAACTTGTCTTTCAATGCTCATTCCAAATCTCCCTTCTTCTGGGAATGGAATTTACCTCTATATGCTTAAAATATAGGAGATAACCAATGTCGCTTTTTTGTCGTCGTTTTTTAATGAGTGGATCAACTCTATTCTTCCAGGCAGAACCAATGACTCATTCCTCTATATTCCCACACTAGGACTGAAGCCAGTCAGCACTGCCCTCATTTGCCCCTGGATGGCAGTTCATTCTTTCCTGGTCTCTACTCTCAGTAGTCTGTGATCTCCTTTATTCACCTGCCCACCACCTTTTCATGTTGGCTGATGGGAAACATGGCCTCAACTAGAAATCCTCAGAGAAGCTGGGGGTGACTTGTTCATTCCCCCCAGATGGCCGCCCCCATACTTGGTCAATGACCCACTCTCTAAAACCAACAGTCTACTAAGAATGTAAGAAGGGAAGCTCGCCAAGTGTACTTACAAATCTTGTGAGGTTTGACTTCTGTCTGGGGTGACTCTTCGCTGCTGGGCTTGAGGTTGCTGAGAAATGATTAAAGATGATTTATTGTCAGAAGGGGATACTTTGTGATGAAAGTCAAGGGGATGAGAAACAGTGCTGCAGTAATGAACAGATTTTTCGGCAATGTTTATGATCTCATTGCAAACTGCTTCCTGTGAGTGGCCCCGAGATATCCAGAAACCCCCATAAAACAGTCAACGTGGGGACAAAAACAAAAAACAACAAAAAAAAAAAAAGAAAGAAAGAAAGAGAGGAAGAGATGTAACATTCCAGACGAAGCACATAAGTCCAGGAAAACAACAGAGTTGAAGATCCAGGTTATAAAAATAGATATTCCAGTAGTGGAGTGCAGGAGGGATCCAGGCGTAAGCATGGAAAAAACAGGTAAGATACAGAATTTGGAATTTAGTATGAATATTAAAAAAAAAAAGGGCAGCAGCATAAAAGCCTGTAATTAGTGAGTAACTACCACAAATGGAATAACTTCAGGATAGAAATGCAAGTAGGTATCCCCAGTCATGCACTAACCATTAATTTAATCCCATAATGTAGGCAGAGTACAAATATTGCCTCTAAAATTCCTCTGCTTTCTGAGAGGGAAGGGGGTGGCCAAACATTTCCCTCTAGGACAATAGTCATATAATTCTTGCAAATAATGCCTCTGTGAGTTAGCCAGGCATTACTCCAATGGAGACTCTAGAAGTCAGTAAGGATTCACTTTAGAAAAGCTACAGTCTTATTCAACAGGCATCTTACCACATAGCACTTTTCAGATTCTGTGAGATCAGGTCCTGCTCTCAATGAATGATGAGAAGGCTGTGATCACCAAGCAAATTATAAGGGAGACATTTTAGCAGATGTCACATTGGAATGGATTCAAAATAAAAGTGTGAGCAAATACACGTACCACACCATCACACTCAATGACACCAGATACTCGTGGCCTATGGCCATCGAGTTTCCATGACAACACGGTGGGTGCACAGGAGAAAACGCAATGCACAGAATTACAAGCAAGCATCCAGGCAATGAAATGGGAAGTTAGGAATATGAGTGCATGAGTTGAAAACGAACACAGGGTCCCCAGATTGGCAGGAAAGAGACACAGAAGGGCTGCCTTAAGGAACAGTTATGACCCTCCAGAAACACAGACATTGGTCCTTTTGCTCTCACCTGGTAAGCAACTTTGGAAGGGCTGCTGTACCCAAAGCTGGTTTCAGTTATCTTACTAACTGGAAGCCTCCTTTGGCAAAGAAGCCTCAGAACACTAACAGGTATGCCACATTTGTGTATTTATGAAAACAAACAGAAATGCTTCTGCAAAACTCCTTGGTAATATCTGAGGTATCAAACAAGACTGTTCCCCTGGAGAAATCTGCACATGACACACTCCAGCCAGGTATGAGTTCAGATATCTCACAGGGCAGAGCTTGCTTCCAGAAATAGGACTGTGGGTTCTGACACAGCCGTAGAAATGAAACCATCCCTCTTCACTCACCAGCTCAGGTACCATAGGCTGATACGGAAACACAGGTGCAATTATGGCCAAGCAGACCCACTTTTATTTTATTTTATTTTTTTTTCCATTTATTTATGATAGTCACAGAGAGAGAGAGAGAGAGGCAGACACAGGCAGAGGGAGAAGCAGGCTCCATGCACCGGGAGCCTGACGTGGGATTTGATCCCGGATCTCCAGGATCGCGCCCTGGGCCAAAGGCAGGCGCTAAACCGCTGCGCCACCCAGGGATCCCGCAGACCCACTTTTAAACTGGGTCTCCCAACAGGTCAGGAAGTGTGTTTGGAATCATTTCCCTGAGAAAGGATTCAATGCCAAGCTCTAAGAAATATCCCTAAATAAATATTTGACGAGCCATCTTCCTTGGAGAAACACTCTAGGTAATGTGTACTAATAGCAACAAATCATGGTAACTCCAGGTCCTTCTAGAAGGGCACTCAGAGATCTTTTATACATGACCCACTTGATTCACAGAGAGGCCCAGGGCCTCCCCTGAGGTCACACAGCAAGTCAGTGGGAGATTTGTTTTTTGGATTCTTCTACTGTTCCACTGGACCTTCTCTTTTATCCTTGGACCATTTCCCACATCATTAAGAGTACTCATTGATAATATTTCCATGAGTCTCACAGAAACCCAGAAAATAGGCAGAATAGGGTTTATCACCCTATTTGCTTTTAAAACCCAGGAAGCTGATGCTCAGGGGGCTTAGTGCATGCCCTAATGTCCCACGGCTAGCAAGAGGTCGAGTTGCTGGGCTGCCTCTTGCATGCCACCACACCATCCCCTCCGTCGTCTCTGCTGTAAAGGGGCTCATCCTTTAGCATGTCTTACAGGACCAACTTCAAACTCAGATATCACTTCTATACTCCTGTCCTTTTGGGAAACCTCTTCAAGTTCTCTAAACTTCTTCAAAACTCCAATCCTTTAAACCAGGGAGTCTGACAGGAGTAAAGGAAGATTTGGAACTGCAAGGAGCCTTTTCATTGGTTTTTCTCCAATGTCTCCGGATCTGCAGGCCTTTGCCAGGTGACCTTGTGTGGCCCCACTCACCACCCATCCAGCCTCGGGATCAAGGCTTCTGTGTAACAGAGGAAAGCAATGACATTTCCAAGTTCTGGCTATGGGGCTTTGATGTAGTAGAGGAAGGAAATATATTCTGGGTGATACCTATAGGCAGATTTTGACAAGAGGGAAAACTCTAAAAGCGTGAGCTGTCCAGTAGAAAGGCTGCCTGGGGAGGGAGGGAGCTACCTATCCCAGTGGCTGGTGAAACTGAGGCTGTGCTATGACTCCATGGGATGCTGTGGGGCACTGCTTCTCAACCTTTTGTATATGCTGTTATCACTCAGAAACCCTGTTAAAATGCAGACTCTGACTTGACACACATGGGATGCATCCTGAGACCCTACATTTTACTTTTAAAATTTTATTTAAATTCAATTAGCATATAGTATATTATTAATTTTAGAGGCAGAGTTCAGAGATTCATCTAGTTGTATATAATACCCAGTGCTCATTACATCACATGCCCTCGAGACTCTACATTTCTATTGGTAATGTCCATGATGCAGGTCCACACACCAATTCGGGGAATAAGGCTGTAGAGGACCTTCATTATCTTTCACTGAGATTCTTTGGCTACAGTGTGCCAAGACTGATCGGTGTGGGTCACACCACATGAAAATGAAAGTTCTCACAATAACCAACATATTTCCAAACTCTGGCTAGTAGTCTACTGACTACAGGTCAAAGGCAGATCAAAGAGAGGATGTGGACAAGACAACCTCTTCACATTCTGTCCATAGCTTACTGAAGCCTTGTAGCATCTTTTAATGAACTTAATCTCAAAGGAGTGACTAGATCATCATGCAAATATCTGGTGCTTAAGAGAGGTTTGGTACATCAGATATAGTAAAAAGGACCTAGTATTTTAAAAACAAATAACAACAGCTTTCAAAAGCACAGAGAGGTCCATTACCTCATCTGTTTTGTACTAATCCTTTGACTTGGAGAGGGTAGAAAAGGACTTTTAGGGCTCAAGAAAGTGTGAAGATTTGCACAAGGGGACAAAGCCACTGAGTACTGAGTCCTCGGTGTCTAATGGACATATAGCACCTTCCTCTCCAGTCCCGTTGGGATAGCTATGACCATAGCAACACCTACTTTCTGCCATTTGAGACAACAGGTGCTGTCACGTTTCTTCCTGAATACCTTTTCTTTATGTAAAAGGTACAGTGTATGGTAATGGATATGGTCCAATCCTTAACTCAAGGATTCACTGTACTAGAAGGGATACTGACTCGGCTAATACTTTCCTTGGTCTGGGGTCATATCCAATCAGAGTATAATCATCATCACAGCCTTCTAGACAAAGTTGACATCTAGTAAAATTTAAGTCATCCCTGAGAGGTAAGGATGGTTTGACTCCTCACAGTCTGTGGAATGAAGGACAAAGGCAAGATAAACATTTATCCTATTAGCTAAGAGTCAATTTCTCCTTGTTTGAAATGCATTCCCTAAGATTTACTTTTTATTTTATTTTTTTAAAATTTTTATTAAAATAAATAAATAATTTATTTATTTATTTATGAGAGAGAGAGAGAGAGAGAGAGAGAGAGAGGGGCAGAGACACAGGCAGAGACACAGGCAGAGGGAGAAGCAGGCTCTATGCACCGGGAGCCCGACGTGGGATTCGATCCCGGGTCTCCAGGATCGCGCCCTGGGCCAAAGGCAGGTGCTAAACCGCTGCGCCACCCAGGGATCCCTACTTTTTATTTTTAAAAAAGATTTTTATCTATTTGAGAGAGAGAGAGAGAATGAGAGGGAGAGAAAGTTCATGAGCAGGAGGGAGGGGGAGGAGCAGACTCCATGCTGAGCAGAGAGCCTGACATGGGGCTCGATCCCAGGATGCTGGGACCATGACCTGAGCTGAAGACAGATGCTTAACCCACTGAGCCACCCAGATGCCCCTAGAAAAGTTTAAGTTATATACGTGACTCATGTTCTATTCCTATTGGATAGTGCTGCTCTGCTCTGAACCCTCTCTTGCCCTTCCTTAAGCCTCATAGTAGACAAAATTCTAACTATGACTTCATCCAGGGTTAAGAATAAAGAGAGTATTATCTTACACCAAGTATATTTTAGACTTTTGGAAATACACCCCAGTTTTTTTCCCCCACGTTTAGAAAACTAGCCATCAGCCCAACACACACACACACACACACACACACACACACACACACACACGATGCACCGCCCCCCACCCAGCCCAACAGTAAGCAGGGGTTAGGTGCTTAGCTGCTGATCCGGAAATTGCATTAAGTCCATATTTGCACATGCACTCATAAACCAACCCCTTGGACTGGAGTGCTTGTTTTATTCCCCCCCCCCCGCCCCCCAGCAAGCAATCCTGCATGAATCCTTGGGCTGCTGCCCTTCTATGTTCAGTTCACAGAAGACACCCCCCCCCCCAGAATTCCACACTGGCCTTCCTGGGACTATTCATCCCTGTTTTCTTTTCTTTCTTTTTTTTTTTTTTTTTTAAAGATTTTATTCATTTATTCATGAGAGACAAAGGGGGGGGGAGGGAGGGAGAGAGAGAGAGAGGAAGGGAGAGAGAAAGAGAGGGAGAGAGGCAGTGACACAGGCAAAGGTAGAAGCAGGCTCCATGCAGGGAGTCCGACACGGGACTCGATCCCCGGACTCCAGAATCATGCCCCGGACCGAAGGCAGGCGCCAAACTGTTGAGCCACCCAGGGATCCCCCTATTATTCCCTCTGGATTCACAAAACACCTGGTGCTACCAAGGAGTTAGTACGCATTCTGTCCCAGCTTTGGGCGTGTGCCAAAGCCTTGAAACCCCAAATAAACCATCCACAGTGTAAAGAACAGCAGGAAGTCCTGGAGATGTGAACAAGATTAAGGAACTCAACCTCAGTGTGGCCCACACCCCGGGAAACATCACAGGTCCCTTCTGCCCTCCTAATGCCCCCACCCCAAGTTGCTCAGAGATGGCATTCCTCAACCCACCGCACACCCCTATCTTGTCATCTGCTCAGAGCCTACCCCACCCCTCTTTCTGGGGACCTCCGCTGGCATCCCAGGGGAGATCAGACTGGGTGCAAGGAAATCTGAGGTCCAGGCCAGGCTATGATACTAATTCATTGTCTTTCAAGTAAAATGCTTAATTTCTCTGGATTTCAAATTCTTAGTAAAATAAGAGGATTGGACATGAGTTATGTAAATATCCTTTTTGGCTCCAAGGTTCTAACATATGGGTCAGAGTGCATGCGTCCCTGTGAATTGAGAACCAAGGTGGGGGGAGGGGCTGACCTGGCTTAAGAATGGAGGCACTTCACTCGAGGCCCACTGAGGACTGGGAAGAGGGCCTCTGACTGCAGCCTCCAGATGTGGACAGAGGTGGGGGAGGGGCAGAGTCGCAGCTCCTGGAACACCATAGGCAAACTAGGCCAGAGGAGCTGGAGGCCTGAATTGATTCGGGCTCCTGGCTTTCGGCTCTAGAACACTTCCATAGGACCCTCAAAACAGGACCCCTCCAACTTCTCCCTGAGCTTAAGAAAAAGATCCCAGATTACCCCTAAAATAAATTACAACCAATTGCTTCACGTGTTCCCCACCTAGCCCAGACACAATCCCCTTGCCAACCACTCCACAGAGAACACATGCCTTTGTTGTAACTTGAATCTGATTGCAACACTAAACTCAGACGCTCAGCCTTCTTGTCATGGTCTGTAGCATGTGGTCTGCTTCCTCCCCTAAAGTAACCACACAAGGAATGGCAAACGTATATCCAAAGATGAAGAAACCGAAATCTTTCCAAAAGGATGCCTTCATACTCAAGGTGAGAGAGAACAGGAAGAAGCACTACGTCTACAGAAGGCAAATTCACAGTTTTCTAGATTCTGGATTTGTGTCACATAAAGTGGAGGGATTCTTCTCTCTCCTACTTTCTTCACTCCCCCCATCCCCATCTCCTCTTAGGTGGGATGGGGTAAAGAGGATAAAGCAAACTGCCTCCGCTGCTTTGCCCCATTACCTGGATATCACACAACAGGTATTTTTTGAGTCCCAGTGACACGCTCTGTGCTGGATGTGTTTGCCTCCATGTTCTCTCACTTCATCCTCGTAAGTCAACAAGGTGGTCCACATTTATCTCACCTTACAAAACTAAGACCCAACATGTCTGAGTTGGGAACTGAAGAGCCAGGATGTGAACCCTGGGCTCTCAGACCCCAAGTCCTGTGTCCCACTATACCCTGATTCTCTGTGCTTGTGTGGTACTTGAAGGACACATCAGAGTAGCTAGAGGGGTCACTGATCAGGAAGGAGGTCATCTCAGGAAGTACTTTGTAGCTGGCACCAAGGTTGCTCTGGGTACCTACCATTGCTCCTAACACCTTTTTAGGGGTGGATACTTCCAACTTTAACTCTTATTTCCGTACCTCAAGTGTTGAGAGAATACCCGCTGGTTATTTCTGTAACTGTAGCCAACCCCTCTCCCCATCCTGTAAATTGTTAAACACTCTCTGTACATATTTAGAGATTTCCCTTCTGAGTGAGTCAAAGGAAAATGTTTCCCATTTTTAGTTGGGTATCTTACCTCTTTTTATTTCCTTTTTGTTCTTGTAACTTGCATCACATGCTTTCCCTTCTATTTCTAATTTCCATGCCCAGAGCAGGCCTCTGTCTTTGTGCTGATTTTTTTGGGAACAAAGCTAGCTTCCACATAGGCATATTCCCTCTGAATCTCCCAAAGCCAGTTTCTGTCATCACCTGAGTATCTTTTTTTTTTTTTTTTTTTCTGAGTATCTTTCTCTACGGGTATGCAGTAGTTTGTTCTGGTGCTTCTCAGATGCTTTGAGGATATACGGCTTTCCTGAATACTGATTTTATTTTATTTTATTTTATTTTATTTTATTTTATTTTATTTTATTTTATTTTATTTTATTTTATTTATTCATTCATTCATAAGGATTTTTTAAAAAATTCAGAGAGAGAGAGCGCGAGAGCGAGAGAGAGAGAGAGAGAGGAGAGGCAGAGAGAGAGAGAGGAGAGGCAGAGACAGACAGAGGGAGAAGCAGGCTCCATGCAGGGAGCCCGATGTGGGACTCGATCCCGGGTCTCCAGGATCACACCCCAGGCTGCAGGCGGCACCAAACCGCTGCACCACCGGAGCTGCCCTGATTTTATTGTTGATTGTGCTTCCTTTCCTTTAGAACCCAAACAAATACTACAAAAGTTTTGTCACTATTCTCATCTCATCATGAGAGTAGAATAGGCTGGGGGCTCTTGACGTAGGGGGCACAGACTCCTGGGAAGCTCTCAGATGGACTCAGGAGTGGATCTCCTGAAACTTGATGAAAAATTGGGTGTGTGCTATCCTCGTCGTCCCCAGACTACTGGCCTAGAGTCCTCAGCTGACCTCAGATTCTCAAAGGTTCTGTGATCCAGAAAAGGCTATGAGTCACTGGAGTAGATGATCTGCAAAGATGCTTTTTTAATTCAGACATTCTATGAGATCTCCCATGCCAATTTTAGGAACTCTTAAAAACCAAGGCTGGATACCAGTCAGCAAACAGTGCCTCTCTCTTGGGAAAGCTCAGTAAGTTGATGATGATGCTAATGACTGAGATTTGTAAGATGATCTTCCCCTTCACTGTCTTGATCACCCTAAATCTTCTTGGCCAAAATGATGCCCAACAGAATCCAAGAATTCTTTTTTTTTTTTCTTTTAAATCCAAGGATTCTGTTGATAATTCTGAACTCTTGGGCATTTTGTATGTGTGTTTTTGTCCTATTACACTCCCCAAACCAAGGGGAAAACTTTTCATTTTTCTGTTGTGAAGTCCTAAAGCTAAAGGTCTTCAGTAAACCCCTTACTTAAAATTTTGTAATTGTCCTTTTTTTTTCTGTTATTCACATGGGATTTTTAGCTAATCATAGAACACCAATGCTAAAAAGACCTTTAATTCCCTTGTCTACATCTTTTGTTTATGGATGAGAAAGCTCCCAGAGAAGGGAAGTGATTCATCCAAAGACACATGGCAGGCCAACAGCAGAGCTGGGCCAGAGCCTGGGGTCCTGACTTCCAACACAGTGCTCTCCCCACTATATCGTGGTTCCTCTAAACATCCCCTGTACATCATTCACGCCTTCCACTGTCTGAAGAACACCCACCGAAACACAGGCAACTGACCCAATGTCATTTCAGTTTGGGAGTCTACAAAGGAGTGAAAAGCCAGACCTTTTCACAAGTGTTCATACATCTGCAGAGAGTTGGAGGTCTGGACAGGTAATGAAGGGGGAAGGAAACAGCTACACAGGGACTTAGCACTGAACAGGGATGTCTGACAAGTGATTCACCAGGGGCATGTGACTGTGAGGAAGGGGACTGGTCAGTGTTAGGAGGGGCTGGTGAGTGTCTATGTGCCGTACCAAGAAGCCCTTCCCAGCTCTGCTCCCAGATTCTCCCCTTCTACCCACCTGTGGACACCCTAAGCCTCACCCAAAGCTCATGATTCCCCACACTCCCTTTCGCATTCCCACCTGTGGGTCTTGGCTGGGTTACTGGTTTGCCTTAAATGATACCCTCATGCTGTTCGATTAGAAATCTCCCTGTGCTTTAAGCCCCATGTCAAATGTTACATTTCTTACAAAGTCTACCAGACTGCCATCTTCTATGTCGCTTATTATTTCTCTTCATCTTGAACTTCCAGAGTGAACTATTGGACTCTGCATTATAATTATTTGTGAATATATCATATCCCCTCACCCCACAATGGAGAGCATACATAGCTTTAATTGGGGTCACTTTTTAATTTTTTTTCACTCAACAATATTTATGAGTACCTTCCATATATCAGGGGTCATGGTCCCTGACCTTAGGATGCTAACACTCTAATGGCAACACAGACAAGCAGAGGTAAGAAGACAATAGAGCTGAGAAGTGCCCCCACCTGCCCCCAAGTCAGGTGCAGGGGACATGGAAGCACAAAGTTGGAGTACTTAATCCAGTCCTGCAGGGGCAGGGGGAAGCTGGCAGGAGAGGCTTCCTGGAAGAAGTAACACCTAAGTGGAGAAGTGAAGGACAGGTGGGAATGATCCAGGCAAACCAGCAGGGAGGCTCTGGAAGGTGCAACTGGCTTGCTGTCTAAATAGCCAGATCACATGACACCCTCAATATATTAGCATGGAAGAATGATCATAGCATTTCAGAATGTCTTTTCATTTACTCAGCTAAATTCCCTCTACCTACTGGTCGTTCAACCTAGCTTCCTAACAGCTAAAATTGAACTTCTGTTCAGTTCGCCACAGCAAGGAGAAGGGTGACTGGCAAGCTTCCTGATCAGACACGCTGGTTTGGAATGCATTTGCCCAAATACGTGATACAGCCTGAGGCCACGGCAAGCTGACAGGCCACCAAAGAACAGCTGTCCCTGTAGTCCTTCCCGTCATTATTAGCTCCATCATTCAAGGGGCAGGGGGCTTCTGCAGGTCCCCCTTTTGCGAGTGGCTGGCTCCTATTCCCAGTCACAGGAGGGGAAAGTAAAGGGCTTGGGCGGGAGACATGGGGCAGGGGTCCCTTCCACACAACCTTCCAGCTCTCACCAGGGAGCAAGACCAGGGCCAGGGCTAGGCACACCCACAGAGAAAGGGCTGGCGCTGGGAGAGCAGCAGGAAGGGAGGGGACAGGAAGTGGTACACTTGAGTTCTGGAGGCCCACCAAGAAAGGAAAACCAATTTTGAACAGGCCTGTCTTTCCATGTTGCCGGCTACCTCCCCCCACTGCCCCTCCATCCTCTGTTAGGAAGTGGAAAGTATATACCTCTAAGCTCGCCCGGAGCTCCGGGCCTATGCGCACTTCCTGTACACGCTGGGTCCTGGAATCAGGCTGTGCTGATGACTCATGGCTGATGATAACGAGGTCTCCAGGCACTGTGGGCTGACTTAGAATGGTTACGGAACTGTTTCCATGTCAGAGACATTGAATTCTTTTCAACTAGCCCCTTCACCATCTCTCTACAAC
Source organism: Canis lupus dingo (assembly GCF_003254725.2). Lineage (NCBI taxonomy): Eukaryota > Metazoa > Chordata > Mammalia > Carnivora > Canidae > Canis > Canis lupus. The sequence goes on from NC_064270.1 coordinate 8,970,862, forward strand.
CAACTCTTCTTTGCTTAACTGGACACATTCTTTTCTTCTGGGACAGGCAAGGTCTTCCCCAGGTTCTGCTATTGCCCCTCGGCCCCACGCTCAGAGCTGGGAAACCATCTATTTTATGGAGCCTTCCTATGCCAGGCACCACACTTACCTCATTTAATCCTTACAACCACCCGATGAAGGAGAGACCGCTTTCGCTCCACTCCTACTTTGCACATAAAAAACCATGGCTCACAGTCTGATTACTTATCACTATCCCACACTGCTCTTCCTGTGGGGAGCAACCTTCTGCTCCCAACCATTAGGCTGGAGCTGGATGTCTGACCTCGTCTGTGTCTCTAGCTTCTGTGGCCCTGTGGCCTTCAGCAAATCTCTGATACTGCAGTCATACTGCTGCTGTGTCTGTGTTCCAGCGAGAAGGCACTGACCCTGGTAACCCTGCCCTGATACAGAGTGGTGTCTACAGGTCTCAAATAAATATCGGCCAAGTGGCTAAATGAAACTTTAGAGAAAAACTAAGGTTGTGGGTCTGAGGATCAAGCATAGTCTACTGTGGGCATTGTACACGGTAAATGACAAATGAGACTTCTTCAAGAAATTCCATCTGACACTAAAGGCATTCTAGAATGTTTTCAGTGCCAGAAGCAGCTCTAGATCACCCAAAATGGAGAGCTTCCAAAGTGCTGACCACGTTCTGTTCCCAGTGCCTGCCCTTGGCAATTCATACACATCACTTCGTGGAATCCTCTCAACCACACTGTGAGGCAGGTTATCATCTCTGTTTTACAGATGAGGCTCAGAGAGGGGAAGTAGCTCTCTGTATAGATGGTAAGAGGTGAACAGGCACTCAACCCCAGCTACTTTGGAGAAGCTGCCCAAAGTCTTTGACTTTGGGGGTATTAAACAGCATAGCCAAAATTAGAATCATGCTCTAATTGCCAAGTTCACCCTCATCTCCATCCCCAGTTTTTTAGCCCTCAAAACACCCTAAGGCCACTTGGGTCCTTGAGATCTTGGTAGCTGACCTAGAGAGAAAATGGGACAGTTACCCAAAAACCTGGTGTGCCCATTCAAGGACTCTATACCTGCCAGGGCCCCAGCGCTGGGCCTGCATGCACCTCCTTAGGACCAAAATGCATTTGTTCATCAGTGAACAAAAGCCCTGTGCTCCCACACGAACACGAGACAGGACGAAGACCTGACAGCCGAACACTGGCAGAGCGCCATGGGTTACGGAAACAAAGTGCATCTCACACAAAACCAAGCCACACGGAGCCAGACTGAAGCCTGGTGTTCTCAGCTGTGTTAGAGCAAATGGATGAAAGTCTCCAAGGCATGAGTGGGCGTGAGGAAGGCCTTCCTTCCCATGGGGCTTTTGCACTAGGCCAGGAGGCACCCAAAGTGGGAGCAACTCCAGAATCCCCTCCAGAGGCCAGAGTGCAGACTGTCATTTGTCTCCAACTGTCCCCAGACTGACACCTCAGCCAAGGACCCCTCCGTTCCCTCCTGGGTAATATTTCTGCCCCCAAGACAAGCAAAGGGCTCTCACCGGCATCCACTGGGACGTGGTAGACGGGCCACGGGCAACACGTCCAGCCCACCCTGCCAACTGAGATGCCAAGGCACACGTGGTCATGCTGCAGGCCTACCTGGCTCACAGCACTCCGAGTGGCCCTCCTCTCAGCCTGCTCGCCACCTCTATGCAGCTCTGTCTGCTCAGCCTCCCTTCCCGGAAAAGGGCTACCCAGGGGCTTGCTGGGCCGGCTCTCCTCGGGGGTGTGGAGATCTGGGAGTCTCTGTTCCGCGCTCAGGCACCTGACCACGTCTGAAGGTCTCAAGCAGCTCTTCTTAGAAATCTTGGGTGCTCCGGGCCATCTCTCACCTGCCTCCCGCTCTGCTCTCCTGTCACACTGTCCGCGCTCTTCTCGCCTCGGCTGCCGCTTACCCTGGCTGCTAAAGGCGTTGCTGAGCTCCGAGATGACCCTATCAGAGCTCCCCGGCAGCAGCTGCGAGAAGCTATCCTGGCGGACACCCGGGGGTGGCACGTGGACACCACTGTCCCCGTTGACATGAAGGGAGGCCGGGGCACCAGGCGCCAAGGAGGAGGCTTTGTGTGGGGGAGGCAGGGCCAGTGGGGAAGCCATGGAGCGAGGGATGGAACGGTCTGGCCAGCTTGAATGGGGAAGGCTGAGAGAGAGAGAGGAACCAGGCCTCGCCCACGAGGCGAGGTGGTCAGTGTCATAGACAGAAGTCTCCGGTAGTGGAGGCAGAGGTGGCGTCAGAGCCAGAGGTCGCCTGCCTGGAACCCCAACAGTCAGGGAGATCCACTCAGAGGTGACAGCGTGCATCTCGGGGGACAGGGCTCGGTGGGGATGGGGTAGAGATGAGGGGGCTGGCATGAAGAGCTTGCTGTGACTGGCAAACTTAAAAAGAAAAGGAGAGAGAGGAAAACAAAGAAAGAAGCAAAAGGTACAAGTGTCAGCATAAAGAAGAAAAGAGGAAAATAATCACAAGGGATGTACAAAAAGAGGAATGGAATGCAAAGGACGAGGACACTCTGGTGCCCCCCAAAATGAAATCGTTTGGTTAGATTGGAGAGAAAGTGGGATGTGGGTGCATGTGTGTGGGTGCATGGTGTGTGCAGGTGGTAAAGGAGGGGTGAAGCAGGGGGTCTGGAGATGGGAGAAAGGGGCGCATCAGGGAGGTTACAGATGGCACTGGCCCGGTTTGCAGAATCACACTTTCAGAGGGATCATTCAAAGATTTCCGCCCCACCTCACCCAACCACTTCTGCAACCGAAGAAGCCCTGACCAGCAACCACAAAGGGAAAAAGATGCCCTGCCACTGCCCTGCCCCTTTTTTGGGCTTTTATTTTCTCTAGAGTTCTCAGCAAAGAGCCTTCCAGGGAGGGGTACGAGCAGTGGAGTCCTCTTGTTTTAGAGTTGTACTTGGCTACAGTGAAGCAAAAAATCTCACTGAGTTCCTCTTCTTACTACAAAGCAGAATGACCTGCACCGACCCCACGCCCTCTCTCCATGAGATCTCACAAGACGGATCTCGCTGTGCAGGAAGCCCTGAGCCAGCCATTCTAATGCTTTCTGCCAAGAACCATCCCTGGGGTCAGTGATGCGCAGGTGGAAGAGGGCGGAAATAATGAAAGGATGGCAGAAAAGAGACACCATCCAAGTGTCATCCTGGGTCCAGGTCCTACTCTCACTCCTCTGGCCATTCTCCCTACAACTTACCAGAGTGGTATGCTTAGTGTCCTTCACAGGAAATCACCCCACCATACCTCTTCTGAACCCAACATCCTAATTCTTTCTTGGCTTTGGGGATAGGTTTGGAAAAATTTGTATTTTTTTAAAACAAGTTTGTTCATAATTAATGTTTAGGGATGCAAACATCTTAGGAACATCTTAGTATGCCTATAAGCCTACTTCCTTTTGGCCCAGTGTAGATGGAGATGCTATACCTTTCTTTATAGTCTGGTTCTTGCTTGCAAAGAATACTCCAGATATGGTCTATAAGTGTGAGGATGAGAACATGACATTCTCTCAATCTTTGCCTTTTGCAGGCCAGCCTTGACTAATGAGATGATGAAGAGAACCACACTGGGTCATCGTATGTTTGGGACCCTGGTGGTCCCCAGACAAGCAGCTTCACCCAAGGTAGGATGCTCCCACACAGAGTGTTGGACCAACTGATAAAGTCTCATTTTTTTTTTTTTTGCCCTAATCATCTTATCCCCAGAACAATCACCTTAAGCTCTTTCTTTTCCCAAAGATAATAGTTCTCCCTCCCAAGTTCTCAAAAAATGTCATTTGTACACATGGAAACAAACCCTGGTGTGTATATTCTGCACTACTGCAGATGGTTCTTAACCACAGTGCTGAAGAAGCACCCAGAGGGGCTGTGTGCCATCAGCACTGTGGATTTGTCGTGAGGAGCATGAAAACTGGTGTTGAGAAGCTTAGGTACCTGTGGGCTCGCGGTGGCACTACGACTTGGGGAGGAGAGAGGCAAGTCAATGTAATCCACGGGGTTTTTCACCAGTGGCCGCTTGATTACGTCCACATAGGTGATAGGGAAGATGCCTTGTCGGGATGTCCCTGGGATCCTCCCTTCATACCAGTTCTCGTCCACTTGTCGGAGCAGTGTGATCCTCTCACCCTACAAGACATGGGAGACAAGAGTCCTTGATCCCTCATGCTTTGGCATGTCTGAGGGCCTTACCTCACCCTATGCTATCCTTCATTATTTATCACGTTTGTTCAGAAAAACCTTCCTTGCTAGACCCAGATAAGATTGGTATTGCTGAGATGGAGATGCTAACAGCAGGAGAGCTACCTGGAAGCTGGGAAGTCAAGCTTAGTCTTTAAATATTGCAGCACAGGAGTAAGTCAGATTCATCCCCTCCAAGCTAACAGCCAAGGGTAGGGTTTTTGCCTCATCCATCACAAAACTGATTTCCAATTTCACTAAAGCAAAGGTTTTGAGGGTTATCATTTTTTCTTCCTTTGTAGAACTTTATCTTTTCTGCTATAAAAATGTTAAAACACAAACATTAAGCAGAAAACAAATACTACCCATAAGGTTGTCACTCGGGGTAACCACAGTTAATATTTTGATGTATGTATTTCCTAGATTGAATTCTGGGCAAGTGAATTAGACTTGCACATTTTTTTTTCTTATGAAAACTGAGTATGCACTGCATCCCCCTTTCCAACCTTCTTTTTCATACTTTATAATGTAGAGTGAACCTCCTTCTTTGTCAAGAAATAGAATTCTACATTTTTAATGCTATTGCAGCAACAGCGTCATGGCCCACTGCAGGCTATTCTATTGTACACACATCTAATGACTTAATTCCTGGTCTCCTGGTAGTGGGCACTGAGGGTACTTCCAGGGCTTCTCTCTTCCATCAAGTAGTTCATCTTTTTCTAAGGCAGGTGTTCATTTCCCTAATCCTCACTAAAATTAGTGACTAATAACTTTAGCAAGCCAGAGAGTTTTGACACGAGAAGAGCGCGTCTGGTCCCACGGAAGAATGGCATCCCTGCACACCTGACTAGTATGCAAAACGAGCATGGTGAGCTACTTGTGGGCAATGATGAGAACTCTGGCAAGGCCTGTTCGCTGAGTACTGACTGGATGCCATGCGCCATGCTGTGGGGTTCACAGATGTGGTTTCACTTAATCTCTTAAAACAGCTCTAGGGGAAGGCCATTTGTCTTCTTTTTACATATGAGCAAAGAGTGGTTTGGAAAAATTCTTTAACTCCCCAAAAGCTGCATGGTTGATAACCTGTGACTTTTGGCTTCAAAGTTTTTCAAACTTCTCCTGTCATCAAAGGACTTGCTCTTTTCCAGTAGGCCATATTAATATGTCATAAAACCTAGTCATGAACACTTATCACATCTTTGGATGCTTAATAAATGTTGGCTGAAGAGGTCTGAGACTCCAGAAATACTGCCTCTAGTCAGTGAACTTAATGTTATTAAACCCTGACTAAGCCTAGGGTTTATTTTTTAAATATCTCACCTCGGAAGATTCTCCACTTGCCTGTAATGCAATCCTCAGTGGGGCACATCTCGTAGGCCCTCCGACAGTGCCACCAGACTAGTACATCGTGGTAACGCCACTTCCCCACAACAACAGGGCCATCCAACGGAGCCCCAGGGGCCAGGAAGAGAGCGCGCTTACCTTTCTGAAGGACATTTCTACTTGCGTATCACCATTAAAGTTGAACTTGGCAACAGCTTCTCCATAATCCAACACCTGCACTGGAGCCAACTTCTTGGGTTGAGCCTTCTCGGCAGGAGGAAGGAGCTGAGGAAGGGCGAGAGGCAGAAAAGGCAAAGAGAAGGAAGTGAGGGGATGAGAGGAAGGGAGGCTACGAGACCCAGGCTCTTGGGACATGAGTGGTGCTTCGGGCGTGAGCGGGCTGTCCCATGGGAACAGGAGGAGCTACAGTACCTCGATGTAGGTGCGCGGGAAGATGCCCACCCGGCCGTGGTGCTCGCCTTCGTACCAGTTCTGATCAATCTGCTTGTAGATGTAAACGATGTCCCCCTTCTGCAGTGGAAGCTCCCTGTCAAGAGGGTGGAGGCATTTTAGCAGAGCTTTCAAAATGGGTAAGATGAAGACACTCCATTTTTTAGCGAAAGGAGACTCGGAGTGAGGTCAGAGGGGACAAATGATAGAAGAGAGGGCTCCATGTTTGGAAGTGTGGAGTCCGCTCTTCAGGAAGTTACATCTCCTTTGGCATCTTTCCAGTCTTCTGTGGGACGGATGTTAACTTTCAAAGGGACACCCCACTCCAAAGTGCTCACAGGCCTTATGGGTTTGTTGGGGTTTTCTCAATGTATTTTTTTGTGAATGCTGTCTGCTGCTCAGAATGTTAATGCAACACATAACAATGCACCCAGCAGACTCAGCTGATGTCCAGGGAACGATGACAAATGTTTCCTTGTGGATACTTTCACTGCCTCACTACCCTCCTTCTATGCCCTCTTTGATATTACCCTCAAATTACTTGTGATATACTGACATCCTTATATTGTTCCATCCGCCAGCCAGCCATCCACCCTCCACATCACCCTGCATCCATCCATTTATCTACATCATGTAGTCAAAAGGCTCTAAAATCAGGCAGATCTGGGCTTAAAGGCCAGGTATAACATTTACTAGCTCTGACACATCGGGTGAGATACTTGATCTCTCTGAGATACTTTATCTGAATATAAGAGCTAACTCAAAGTTGTTGAAAAAAATTTAGCAACAAACTGCAAGTAAAACACCCAGTACAAACAAAACAAAACAAAACAAAATAAACAAACAAAAAAAACACCTAGCACAGTGTCTGTGATTAGAGGGTTAGTGCTCAGTAAGTGTTAATTCATTACATCCCCCTTAACATGGGAGAGGAACCTTGGAAAGAAAAATGGATTTTCCTTAAAATATTCTTCACATATTTTTGCAGCTTTTCCATCTCCTTCCATCCCTTTGTTTGCCTTAATAATAATGCTGTTAACCTCTAACCAGGGCTCCTTTTTTTAAAAAGAAAGATTAAAAAGATAAATTATAAGCAAAATAGAAACTTGAAGATAACAATTGCACCTTGAAAAGTTTTTTGAATTAAAAAAAAAAAAGACCTAGGGGCGTCCGGGTGGTTCAGTCGATTAAGTGGCTGCCTTGGGCTCAGGTCATGATCCTAGGGTCCTGGGACTGAGCCCAGCTTTGGGCTCCCTGTTCAGCGGGGAGCCTACTTCTCCCTCTCCCTCTGCCTTTCCCCTTGCTTGTGTGTGCACACATTCTTTCTCTTTCTCAAATAAGTAAAATTATTTAAAAAAACTGACCTAGATCTTTTCAATTTGCATCAAACCAACAGCATGGAAAGAAAAGCTCCACTGCAATTTGGAGGGGATGTGCCTACTTTGCAGCGTGCCAGGAAGTCCCACGGTTATGTGCGGGATGCTGGCTAAACAATGGGGGCACATCTGGAAGACTTTACACAAAGTCAGCACTGTTCTGAGTGCAAGAACAAGGCAGCCTTTGTGGGTCTCACACTGGTAGCCAAGATTCTAATCCTGAGGAGGCCCATGAAGGGGATCTGGGGCATGTGTCTCTGTAAGAATATCTCTGGCCAGTTTTTTGCTATAGTTCTCCTTGGGGGTGTTCTGAATTCCCTCCTCTCTTTACCCCCCAACCATGGGCACATGGAATGTGCAGGGCCCTCGGCATATCCACCTCTGCTACAGATCTGTACGCTCCCCACTCTGCCACACTAAGTGACTTGCAGCTGTAGAGGCAGGTGGGAGTGTCACAGCCCCACTGGTAAGTAAGCAAGGAGGACAGCTTGTGGGGGTGCTGAGAGGTCTGCAGTCATGGCCAAAGGAGATGTGCCATAGGGTGCTTGGGGCTGCCATCCTTCCTGCACTGTGGACCTCATACCCATCTCCCAGAGAACCACATGTTAAGGTCTGGTGGTAACAGGGTTCGAGAACCAATATGATATACTTCAGATCTTTTCTGGAGTGTCACCATGTATATTAGCATGGTAGAGGCTCAGAGAAGTCCTGCAGGTTAAGAAACCTGTTTAACTTTGTTGACTCCAGTGCTCCTACAGAACACTTTTTTGAGTAACACACTACAGAGAAAAGTAGAACCCAGTGATTAAAGGTTTTTAGAAGACTCAAGTCAATGGATCTGTCATTTACTCTTAAAAAAAAAAAGTTTTATTAACTTTTCTGGGAGGGAGGAAGGGATAATAGTAGCACCGAGTTAGGAGGAAGGACTCTTCTCTCCAGCATTAGCACTATTTTATTTATTTATTTTTTTAGAGACAGAGAGAATGTACTGGGTACGAAGGGGCAGAGGGAGAGGGAAAGAGAGAATCTTAAGCAGGCTCCACATCCAGTGCGGAGCCCGACATGCTTGATCTCATGACCCTGAGATCGTGACTGAGCTGAAATCAAGAGTTGGACTCTTAACTGATTGAGCCACCCAGGCACCCATCATTAGCACTATTGATAAATGGTGACAGTTCCCTCTCAATCGGCCTTCTCCCCTGTTATATCTGACAAAGTTGCTCTAAGAAGAAAATTGATCTAAGACTTTTTAATGAAACCTACATAAATATATTATCATCACAATACCATTCAATGATTCTGTGGACCTTTCTTAATTCAAAGAAAAAAAGGGGAAAGGGAAAAGGTACTGCTTGATTAGGCTAAAAATTAATTTATGTAACTCTGTTATCTTCTCTCTGGTTAAAAAGAAGGGGTAGGGGGAGATGCTGACTTTTGCTACATTATGCAAAATGTTTTATAAATATTACCTCAGCTGCCCTGCAAGGTGGCATTTTTATGTCCATTTTATAAATGAGGAAATTTGAGGTGGAGGTTGGTGACTTGTTCGTAGTCACAGAGATAGTAGGCACAGTCACAACTCAAACACAGGACTTCTTAATGCTAGAGCCCATCGTTCCAGCACACTAGGCTGCAGCCTCTGGTTAGTTGATGAGCTAAGAGACTGGAGTGATTATAAACAAATCCAACATGCCAGATTTGTGCCAAGTCTGGAGATTGTTGCCTGGTCACTCATTTTGGTTAGAGGAGATCAGAATTATGGGTGAGTTGCCTCATCATGGCATTTCTCAGTGTCCAATGAATGGAGAGCTTCTCCTCTCATCATCAAGAATGGAGAGGTAGGGCTTCTCCTCATCAGGGCAATGGGATGGCTGATTATTGTTACCAACAGAAATTCATGGTCCACTTTAATCCATAATTAGATAGGAAGTGAGCAGGTTCCTTGTAGAACCCAGTCTTTGGTAGCTTTTCCAAATTTCATTCCATGGAAGAGAAAGGCTTCCTGGTTATCTAAATTTAGATAACACTGGGTTAAACAAGCTAATCAAGTTTCTTCATTGAAAGCCTTCTAGAGCCATTACAATGCCAATAGCAAAGTCTCTCTGGGGAGAAAGGGGCATGGGGAAGTATAGACATAGCGTGCAGTGGTTCCTAGGATGGAAGATTCATTTCTAGGATGGAAGACTCTTTTTGAGAAATCTTTTACAGAGCTAGCCTCTTGAGGAACATACTGGTTTCCTGTGGGTTCCCACGAATTTTGAATGTCATAAGATGTTGTAGCAAAACTGATAAAGTTATCATCCTAGATCCTGGATCTAGTTCCTTCCATAGAAAGAGTGGGTCAGATCAAGCCACCACTTCATCAAGCAAACTGAGTCCCTGTATAGGAGGTGGCAGGAGCCCAGACTCTGGCACCAGGCTACCCAGGTTTGAATCCCCTGCCTCTATCACTGACCAGCTTGGGCAAGTTTCTTAACCCCATAGCCTCTTGGTTTCCCCATTAGTGTGAGGCAGATAATAACAGCACCAACCCCAGAGGGTTCTGGTGAGAGCTGAATTGGTTACCATATGTTAGTAACTTGAATGGTGCTTGGCATGTAGCAAACTCTATAAATTACTGTTTTGAATCATTGTTTTTCTCCATCTCTTCACAAGTGAGCTGTGCTTCAAAGAGGCAGTTAAAAACAAAACAAAAATTGGTGGTACTTACTTTAGGGTCTGAGCTTTAAAGTCAAACTTGGCTCTAGCAGGTCTCATCTAAACACAAGAAACAGTGACAATTTAAAACCACAATTTATGTACAATGAAAAGGACACGTTTTCATAAGCTTCTAGAAAGCAAAGCAGAAAAATTCACTCTAACTAGTTCATTCTGGTGTAGAAATCTGGGCAAAATTCCACTTATCTGATCTCAGCAGAACATTAGATGAATGTTTGATCAACTATGTCATGCATGAGAATATCCCTAAGGAGGGCCAGATTTAGGGAGGAGATGCTTTGAGAAGTCCCAAAGCTGAAGGGCTGGCTCCCCAATGCTGATCATGGATATTAAAAACAATGTGTGCATGTGCGCACGCACGCACACACACACACACACACACACACACACACACACACACACCAGTCAGCCAGAAAGTTCTCAGACATGCCTACTCTTTGGGGGGACATCTTCTGTTCGACTGACTTAATTATGATCTGCAAGTGGATGAAACCCCGATTCACCTCTCACGTCATCTTTGACTCCATATAATTTCTCATGGTCTATGAGATATCCCAAAAGCCAAAGTGAGCCCTGACTTCCTTCTCTTTCTCTAAAGCTTCCCTTCCTTTGGGGCAGCTCTCTCTTTCTGGACTCCAGGCCTGGAAGTCCTCCTCGGACTCCAGCTACTCAAGTCTGTCACTAAGTCATGCCAACCCTTCCTCTAGAACCCTCCACAAGCACACTCAAGTCTGACTTGAGCTCCCACACACACAAAGCCTCCTTTGACTTCATGTTCTCTTCACTTTCATCTACTATTACTCAGGAGCACAAATAACATTCCTCAAATACTTCCGTCCATCACTTCCTTGCTTTGAAGTTGGCAGAGGCTCTCAAGTATCCCTCAGATCAAATTTCAATTCCTGACGTGGGTTAAGGTCTTTGAGTGATTTCTCCCCAATTTCACACACTTCCTCTTCAACATTAGAGGACAAAATGGAGGGGGTGGGGTGGGAATGAGACTCAGTGAGAGAAGAGTGGTATTTAAAAGCTCCATCAAGCTTAGTTTTAGGTCCTAAACCTCTCAGTGATATGTTCCCTTTTTGCAGGCTCCTCAAGCTGGGATCTTGTAGGGATTTTCTTAAGGGTGGTGAATTCCCCACAGGAATTTATTTTTACATTTTCATGTTAATGTTTTGTCTCCATCTATCTGTCTCTCTCTCTATAAATGTAAATAAAAAAAGAATGGATGTGGAATTAGTGATAAATGACAAGTTCACAAGAGAAAGCCAGATAACCAACATTGTGAGGACAAAAATTTCACAGTAATTAAAAAAAAAGGGACGCCTGGGTGGCTCAGTGGTTGAGCTCTGCCTTCAGCCCAGGGCCTGATCCTGGAGTCCCAAGATCGAGTCCCACATCAGGCTCCCTGCATGGAGCCTGCTTCTCTTTCTGCCTCTCATGAATAAATATTTAAAAAAGATAAATAAAAATTTAAAAAAATTTTTAAAAAGTGGTGGTTACCCAAGGACAGCCAGCTGTAGAGCTGTGGGAACTTTACAAAATGTATACCAAACAGCACCATATTCCCACTTTGAGTGGCAACTGAGTTTAGTCAAAAGGATATCACCTACTGGCTAAATTAGTTAAGTTTTACACAAATCAACTACTTAATTTGTAAATTGGCTTAGGCCCATACTGTGGATTGGTGAAAAAATTGTTTTTTCCATTAAACAGAAACATACGTTACTCAAAGCTAAGAAACACTGATTCCATGGCACTGTTGAGACAGACAATGAGTCATCGTTGTCTGTGCAAAGCAGCATCTCCCTCTTTCTCTGCCCATGTCACCCGTGGCTCCAGTAGAGACAAAGATCATGAGGGTGCCCTCCCCCACTAGTCTCCCAGCTTCCCAAGGGCACAGGCTGGGCCCTAATTTCCATGTCTGCACAGGGTCTTGCACAGAATTAGTGGTCACCACATTCTACTCAGTAGGGGTGAAGTGCATCTGGGCCTTGGTGGTTCCTGTTTTCCCATGTCTGTCACTCAGCATCTAGGGCAGTGATTCTCCAAGTGTGGTCTCTAAACTGGCATCATCAACATCGCCTGGGAACTAATTAGAAATGCAATCCTTGGGTGCCACCCCAGAATTACATTTGTGGATGTGGCCCAGCAATCTGTATTTTAACAAGTCCCTGGCAGATCCTGATGAGTGCTCAGGTTTGAGAATCACAGCTCTGGAAAGGAGGTGGGATGGGTCAGGCAGTTTGCCTGCTTTTCTCCAAGGCTGTTCTACCCCAGTGGCATTTCTGTGTGCACGTGTCACCTATACATGTAACTATGCAGCCCTATGGTGCCCTGCATGTTCTCTTCTTTTCTATCACTTGCAAGCGGGCAGGTGTGTGAACAAGGATAATCTATCACCAGAGGCTTTGGAATAGGGTGGTTTGGAGGAGCTGGGATGCTGGGGGCTGTCTTTCCCTTGCATCTGAGTAACACCTGCTAACTTCTTCTTTATAACATTTTTTTTTTCTCCATCACCTTAGTGTCCTTCCCCTTCTTCCTTGCTTTTCTTTCATTCTGGTTCTCCTTTGTCAAAGAAACCTTCCATTTCTTTAAAAACAAAATAAAAACCAAACCATTTGATGAAGAGCCAGTGCCTCTGTCACTCAGAAGGCAGAAGCATGAATACTAATCTATCACACTGAAACATTATAAAGCTGTATATGCTTTGGTGTCACTCCCCTAGTTCCCTACCTCCCAAGCCCCAGACATGCACACATCCCCAAAAGGAGCTAACCCTTAGGGGACCAGTTGGGGTCACATGGCAAAACATACTCTGACGCAAGCAGCAGCATTTGGCCGGCATAAGAACTTCAACACGGCCGTTGGGACAGGAGGCCAAGGCCTGGATAAAATCACTTCAAAGGTTTGTGCTTTCTTCGCGTCTTTTATAATATTAAGCTTTGTCATCTCAGCTAAGAAATGTCAAAATGAAGGGAACAAATGAAATGTCTCTCAAAGAGCTCTCTTACCCTCCATGGACTTATCCTAACTGCAAGACTCCTTGGGTTTCAAAATTCTTCAGTGAGTCTTCAGCACTACTAAACACCTTATTCAATGAATTCATCCAATACCGAGTGGCAATATTATTCTCTGACATTTCAGGACCTGGGTAAATGGCGTAAACAACGCACTGCTTGCTAACTTTTATAAGGAGATTCACAAAACTGTTTCTTCAAAGAATTATCTTGTAACTGCCCACACTATAGGTACTAACACACACGGACTAAGGTATAAGGTTTCTAGGCAGAATGCACAGGCAACATGGTGTCATGATAAAATGCAGGATGTAGAGGACTGGATTCATGAAGGCAGCCGATGCTCTCAAAGCATGCATGGGGGGGTGGGGGCAGTGCGCCAGCAGATTCGGTCCCACAGCCAGGCATGCTTGAACATACAGAGCACAGGACATAATGTGACTCATGTCCATGACCAGCCACAGAAGAGCCAAAGCAAGCCTACGGGAAGCCAGGATGACAGATGCCGTTCGGAGAACTAATTTGGCCTACGGAAGGCAATGCTGAGGGGAGGCAGATATTGCTTTGGGTCAAGCAGCAGATTGAGGCAACCAAAACAGACCTCTGACCCAGATTTCCTTTTGGCCGTATCGTCTATATTGAGGAGGTCCCCAAAGCGCTCATTAGTGATAAACTGATGGTGCGTCGGAATGACGCCCGTGTGGCGACGAGCTGCAATATCGGCCTCTTCTTGCTCACGCTTAAGTCGTCTCTGGTCCGCTAAAAGTTTCTGCCATGAAATTGCATAAAATGGGCAGTGAATCATCTGGTCCAGGGTACTGGAAAACTGCCAACAAAACAACTAAGGAAAAAGGTGCTGGGTGAAGAGGGAGGAAACACTAAGGGTCAGGTGGAGGAGGGGCTTTCTGGCCACACTACCACGTCTCCTGTGTAGCCACGTCCCACGTGCTCTACGGAGGAGGGAGACAGCACTGCGCACGGGATACTTGGGGATGTCACTGGGGGACGCGGAGGAGGGATGAATTCCAGTCACACCGTCTGGAAAACTATCCCCTGGCTCAGCCAAAGCCTCCAGCCCCCAATATATGGCCACAAAGTTCAGGCCCTCTGGTGGGGGGCTATATCCAGGGCATCCACAAACATGTTGGGCTGAAGGTGGGAGGCTGGGATTGCCCACCTCACCTCGCTTAGGCAGTGTTGAGCTCCCAGTGTGTTCCCACGGTGGGGCCGGGGCTGGCCAATTCCTCCCACCCAAATCCGGGTTCTTACTATGCAGGATCCATGGCAACTAGGTCATTTTTTTGTGCTTCCTAGGTCTGTTACTCTAATATGTTCCAGAGAGTAGAGATGCCCATTTCAGAAACTATGGTACCCTTCTCCGAGGCTGGCCAACCCCTCCTCTGGGCACAATGTCTAGAAGGCCTTAGTACACGCATCAAAGGCTGCCTATGTGACGGAGAGACAACATCAATTACTTTCTTACTGGACTTTTTATGTAACTCTTTCTTCATTTGGTGAAATGAGGCTGACTTTAAAGGAGTGATGTAGAATATAAATATAAAAGATGAACTCGGAATAATAACACCTCAGTTTAGAAGAAATATGCTCTCCCAAAGTAAGGAAATAGTCACCTACTTCTATTTCTAAAGGCTTTCTCAATAATTAAACAATGTTGCATTTTACCAAATGTCCTCATTTCCTATTGAAGTGACCCTATGGAACGGAATTTTAATGTGTTTTTTAATTCTATATCAATCATACATTCCTGGGATTAACATTCCTTGAAGAAAAGCAATAATTAGGACTGGTAATTCTTAGCATTTTCTGTAAGGCATTAGTCTTCTTCCAGCAGGCAGTTAAATGCCTCAAGTGACACCCAGCCTCAAAGGATAGTGGGCCTGATTTTTTCCATTTTTCTCCAGGGGCTACAAATACTCAAGAAACAACTTAATCAGGAGCACTTGGGTGGCTCAGTTGGTTAAGCTTCTGTCTTCCGCTCAGGTCACGATCTCAGGGTCCTGGGATGGACCCCCGTGTCAGGCTCCCTGATCAGTGCTGAGTCTGTTTTTGCTTCTCCCTCTCCCTCTGCCCTGCCTGCACCGGCTTGCGTTTTCTCTCTGGTTTGCTCTCTTTCAAGTAAACAAATAAAATCTTACAAAAAAAAAACAACAAAAAAAAAACCAAAAAACCGACAAAAACCAACTTCTCAAATGGCTGTGGGATGTCCAGTGCTCGGATAAGTTGTTGTAAAGATTAAATAAGACATGAGAAAGTGCTTTGCAAAGCCCAGTGCCATGAAAAGGGCACTGGCCCAGGAATCTGGAGCCCTGGTTTCTAACTGTGCCTCTGGTGTCAGTTAACTTGCTGCGTGACCTTGGGCAAGTCACTACCCCACTGGAGTCCTTTCCTGGCTAAAACAAGGGGCTTGGCCAGAGAACTACTAGTGTCCCTTCCAGGACTGACATACTCACTTTCTGAAATGCCACCACCGTCAATATTAGTAACAAAGCATTTGCAAAGAAAAATGTCAGGACTGACACTTCGTTAGCTGGAAGTGTGAGCTGTTTCTGTAGCAGGGGGATGGACTGATGTTTGAGGCCGCCATGCCCCTGGCGCTCGGGCCATGGATACAGAAGATCAGGGACAGCAAACAGGAGTGGAGATCCCAACCCAGTTCTTGAATTGGACCTCAGCAAATCCATTGTTCCCACAGTTTAACCATGGAAGCTAAATACCATGAATAAAGACACAATGTTTTTAAGAATCTGTGAGCCAGTGTTATTCAAGGAACAGGCTTCCCACCTTCTGAAAGCACCTTGTAACATAGTAATTGTTAAACCAACTAAGTAAAACCTGCCTCCTGTGTGGTAGGCATGATCCTATCACAAAGGCTTCCATGCTGGATACTCCTATTTATACTAATGACATGGAATGTCACCTTCTTTTACCTTACATTGGTGGGAACCTTGTATCTCAGTGACAGTGACTAGAACTGAAACGGTCTGTGGCCTGATGGATACTCACTGGGAGTTTGTTGCCTCATTATTACCAATAAGTCTGCACATCACTTGCTTCCTTATTCTCTCCCTGGACAGATACAGTCTTAATGAAGACTGTATTATGCCTGGAGAGGGGGAAAGCTATGGTCTTTCTGTCTCAGCAGCAAGGACTATCATCCAGACCCACTCAGGGTCAGCCTTTATGCTAACTCCTTAAGGAAAATCCATCTCAACCCTGAAAGCACTCAACAAAACAGAACATAGGAAGGGGGCTTCAGACTTGACAGGGCAAGGGACAGAGTTGTGTACACACAGGCACGCTCTCCTCCTGCCACAAGGTTCAACGCAATTCTTCTACCTTCCTAACTTGATACAGGAAAACTGGTCATTGGAACTGGTTTAATCTATAGGACCCTTTCTCCTAAAATGCAAAATCCAGAAAGCATTCCTCAAAACACCACTTTATCACAGCAGAAGCTTGTGATTTTGCCCAGGGAACTGATCCGCAGAACTGTCTCTCCTGAAATCTCAAGAGAATGTGCTCCTTCCCCAGCCTGGTCAGTGATTTCACTGCAGTGTAGACATTTCAGCAACTGCTAGAAGAGGTGCATGTCCTCAAGTTCTTGGGGGTTTCCCAACATCTAAGGGGGTATCTCTTCTTCTGAGTTAAAGGCAACTTCTTCAAATTGTTTTATAATGTATCATGCAGTGGTCATTAGTTATTATTTTTCAGTTTCCTTTCTCCTGCTGTACCCTCCCCAATAGGAACTGTGCTTTGTGCCAACAGGAGAGTGGGAAATACTGGGGAAGTATGCGGGTGGGTTTCCCTAGAGAATAATAAGGCCGGGGTTGGGGAGGGGATGAGCGAGTAGAGCCAACTCGGAGTCCCCTCACATGGCACTGAATGCAGTGGTGAACCCTCCCTCCACCCCCAGCCCCTACCCGGCCAGTGGGACTTCGCACTGAGAATCTACTGCCTGTGGGGAAATCAGTCCTCCTTTTTGGACTGGTGGAACAACTGAGCTTATGCCACATAAAAAGCCATTTGTGAAAATGCTTTGCTTCCCGTTGCTAGGTCATGTCACCTCTCTGACAGATGTCTAGAATGTTTGTTTCCTCGTATTTTTCTCTAAGAGCTTAAAGATTTTAAAGATGGCATTTACCTCTTTATCATCATGACGCCTCCGAATAAATTCTTCTGTGGATTCCAAATAATCGGCAGGTATAAAATGTCTTGGTGATTCTGAATCTTCAAAATAATAAAGTAGAATTAAAAGACGCAAAGATTTAGTGGGAAAACAGATTGGGAGATTTCACCCTGCATCTGTTAGACATGTTTTTACAGTTCGTGGATTATTGCCCAATAATCAAATTCTGAAGAAGAACCAATCCCCCCCCCCCCCGCTTTTGGATTTACTTATAAAGCCAGTTTAATACAAAGAAAACTAATTGGAAGGCAAAAAGTGAGCAGAGAGAGGACCTTCTTTGAAAAGTGTCCCTACTAAGAGGCGTGCAGGATCTTACAGGGACACACCATACACTCACACACACACGCACAGGGCCACCGAAAGAGGCTGCCTCTCAAAAAACCACAGGGTGACTGAGGATTGGTGTGAATTCCATGGGGTTCAAGAATTCAAATGGACAAATTTCTCAGATGAGCTAAACGGCCAATTTTTCTTTCGAAACAGAGTTTGGTGGTTAGTCTGAATGACATGGGGGGCTTTGTTTTTAAAGAAGTGCAGCCACTACGAGCCATGATTAATTGCCAAGCAAAACAAACAGAAAACAAAGGACAGACCAGAAAATGAGCACCACGGGGACAGGGGGAAGAAGGGACAAAGCAAGCAGAGTAGAGAGACGGGGGAGGTGAGACTGGGCAAATACACAAATGCCACCTCCGAGGGACGTTCCCAGTTCACTGTGTGGGTTGTTGTTCCTGTCCAGGCCAGGGTCTGAGTACGGCACGGAGTTGCCATTATGAGAGGCCCTCAGGCAGTCCTCTGGGACTGCGGGTCTCCCCTGAGGGGGCTCCGAGATCCGGCTCAGCCTCGCCATGGTGTGTCGGGAAGACAGGCGTTTGGGAACCGAGGGCTTCCCCCCAGAGGGGGTCTCGTCCTGACGGGGCTGGCTGGGGAGGTCTGGCTTCTGGCCTGCCGGGGGGGCTGAGAAGTCACCAGGGGGAGGCTGCCGGGGGTGGTACTGCAGGGGCTTTTTCAACCGGAAAGGGAGGGGGCTCATTAGGTAGATGTTCCTGAGGAGGGTGCTCCTGTCCCCCCTGGGATCTGGGCGCCAGTCAGGCTGTCTGGCCGTCTGCTGCTGCTCGTGCTTCCGGATGGTGGTGAAGCGGGTGTACGAGGCCGGGCAGGTGCCCTTGCACTTGGTGAGGCGGTGCCTGGGAAAGTCTCCGTGGACGCTGCTGCTGCTTCCCTCTCTGCTGTCGCTGGAGACGTTTGAACAGTGGTCGAGATCGTCAGAGCAGGCAGAGAGGGGCTCAGAAGGCATGAGGCCCCTGAAGCCCAAGGTGGGTTCGGCCACGTTGCTACACGTCCGGGAGGCATAGAGCCCCCCGGGGTTCATACCGTCCATCTCCCGGGGCCGGAGCTTGGTTGACTCCAGGAGGGACTCGGCCGAGCGGGCTGCGGTCAGGCCACTCCGGGACAGCACCGGCGTGGGGGACTTGCTCAGCCTCCCGGACAGGTCCAGGGACGGCATGGACCGGGACCGCTGGATCAGCTGCTCGAAAGCGGTGATGCGGGAGGAGACAGTGTGCTTGGGGATGTGCTCCGAGCCCTCCTGGCTGGGGCCCAGTTCGCCCCTGGCCAACGCCAGGCTGCTCCTTTCGAAGTGGGAGGCAAGATCTCGCACGCTGGAGGAGGAAATGGAGCCCAGGAAGAGGCCAGCACGGTTGATCTGGTGCATGTCCCGGTAGAACATGGTGAACTGCATCCCGGCCTTTCTGGAGAGAGGGCAGGGCCTCCTGGCGCTGGTGCCGCACTCCTGCAGGCTCACGGTGCTGCTCGACTTGCTGTCCCAATCCCTCCGCGAGCGCGTGAGCAGGTTCTCGATGCTCCCCCCAACTCGGAGGGGGAGACCTCTTTTGGAATCATTCAAAGACAGTGAAACACAAAGGTTCTCACAGCTTTGAGCCTTTTCTGCCGGCAATAAGATACTCTTCTGTTCCTGCAAAAGAGCGCTGGGAGCAGAGAGCCTGGGTTTGAATTTGGAGGGAAGGATTTCCGAAATGCAGGCTTTGGCAGCGGACAGGGGTTTCTTGTGCTTACACATGGGGCCTAATGCACTGCTAGCGCTAACTGTTCGGCTAGGAACTGAAGATGAAGAAATCATGTGAGCATTCCCACCTTTACGATCCACTGGAAAGCATGCAGAATAAAATAAACAGACCCATTAGGTTAAAGCTGAAAGCTGCTTTAAAAAAAAAAAGAAAAAAAAAAAAAAGGAGAGGTCACATGCTTATTTATCATAAGGGTTGTTTGTTTTTTTTTTTTTTCTTATGTGTGTGTTGTTTTAATTTCCAGTCGCTGTCCGGAAGCAAAATAATCTGTGCTGCAAAGCAGGTGCGAAGATGCAACGAAAAATGGCCACCCTGCTAGAGTTATGAAAGGCTAAGTAAGGCTCAGCTAAGTTCTAAGAGAAGGGAATCAGAACAAAAAAGAGAGAGATGCTTTAGGGAGAGCAAGGTTGGGGTTCAAAGGAAGGGAAAATACTACCAGAAAGAAAAATGGCCGGTGAACACTGGGGGAAGGGGCTCAGAGGCCTGGAAACGGACCCACACAAGGCAAAGGATATCCCAGTAGCTGGAAGTCACCCGCTACTGACGGGCGAGAGGCATCCGGACCACTATGTGGCTGGGCCAGAGCCCCGCAGGCTTCACCCAGTTACCTTTCATGGAGGCTGAGCTGGAGGGTCGCTTGAGCCCACTCAGGCCCTGGAGAGGGATGTCTCCACCTTCCAAGACGCTTTTATAAATCTGCCTCTCGTTCTCCAGACTAGCAAGATCCCCAGGAGCCCCATCTGATTCCCTCTTCACTGCATGGAAGTTGGAAGAATATAGACTAAAGACAATGTAATTTTAAAATAGAGAAGAGAGGAAAAAAAAAAAAAAAAAAAGAATGGGACTTAGAATTTTTGACATTTTTCTAAAAAGCATGTTACCACCTGAGGACAAGCAGCACATTCTCTGGCACCCTAGGCAAGCACTGCTCTTTCTAAAGGGCATTCTTACCTAAGATAGAATTCTTCAGACAAGATGTCTAGCCAAGGGTGGCCCTCAATGCTCAGGAATCTGCCCAGAACAGCAAAGTGCTAATCGAGATGACTGCATGTGGGCTTCCAAAGAGTAACTCTGAGAAACTTCACCTGGGGAGGAGGGGCGGGGGTGGCTGCTGGGGGCCCAGTGGCTACATACAAGATGGTGCAGCCCAGGACATGAGTGGAGCCTCTGACGTGTCACCAGCCAGAGTTGGTGACTTCAAGTTCACCACTTGGATTATCTTGCTGGATTACTCTTCACAAGCACTTTGGCTGACGTTAATGATTTTTCTGGGTCTCCAGGAAAGTCAGCCACCAAGTGAAAGGGAAATCTGGGATTGTATACACTGTTAGCATCCCAGCCACATTCTCTATCAGCTTCTTTCAAAATTTGTAGTCAGAGCCTTATGACATACAATAGGAGCATAAACTATTGCTCACTTACATCTTTCATATATTTTTACCTTGTTGAAATTCTAGGTATTTTTGCAAGTTACCACAAATCCTTTTAGGAATGAGGTAGGGCACAGAAAAAATGAAGAGCGCTTACTCACTGTGCCCCTCCCTTCTCCTGATCCTAGTTTTCTTTGCCCTCGCCCACGGACACATGGAGACACACAGAATACACACTCACTCAGATGAGTGAATGGCCCCCTTCCCACAGAAGTACTCAGGCTTCTGCTTGGCTGCTTTTCAGTCCTATGGAATTCAGCTGACTGGTCTCAATATGATTTTTTTTTTTTTTTTTAACTCTGAAGATGTAAAGAGCTTGATGGAATTTCTCTGTCCCAGCATTTTATGATGAACATTATCAAGTGTATAGAAAAGCTTAAGGAATTATAATAGTGAAGCCTCACATATCCTGGACCCCTAGATTCTACACAGAACTAGGCTGCATTTGCTGTATCGCACATCCATCTCTTTCCCTCTACCCATCCATCAGTGATGCAATTATTCTTAATTTCACACAACCTCTCAGTCCCTGTGGTCACAGATAATGGCAATGACGACTCTATCCAAATTGGTGAGATGTCCTATGTGGGAGGCTTGACAATCCTTCTCTCTTTAATCCTCACAAACAATCCTTCTTTTCCCATTTCTGGACGAGGAAAGGAGGCACCAGGAGATCCAAGCACTTGCCAAAGCAGGTCCGTGGAATGGCAGGGCTAGAACCAGAGCCTAGTCATAGGGCACTGCACAGCTGCCCCGACAACAGTTTTAAATAGAACATTTCCCTATGAATGAGGAGGTGGTGCCTTCCAGGAGCCCAGGCTTGCACACCACAGAAGGCCTAAGGATGCTGGAGCTCCACATCACTGCCAATTGTCCCCTGCCATGACAAGAGGCCCCAGAGCCCAGAAGTCAGAAATAAAAAAAAGGGGTGACTCTGGTGCAACAAGTAATGTCTCCACCTCAGGGGAGGTAAGTTTCCTGAGCAATACACTGCTTCTGGCACTAGGTAGCCACCACTTCCTAGCCCCTTATCATGTGCCCAACACTGGCTTTCAGGACTTTCCATGCTCAGCAGCCTGCCGACGGGGGTCAGGGTTCCCTCCAGTCCCTTCTTTTCATTCTCTCTGGCTTACGTCAGGGGATCAAATGCTTTTTCCCTTTTCTCCGCCTAGACAGAACATTACTGAACATTTAAGGGAAAAGAAAATCAACTCTCAAAGCCGAGACCATAAAAGCATGCAGACTGAAGTAAGTTAACAGAGTAGCCTCCAGGGTGTGTCTCAGGGAGGAGAAACCTCCGTCAGGGGCATGATAGGGCAAGTCTCCCCCAGGCCGTGCTTTTATTTGCAGGGGCCCACGAGAGGGTCCATGAGTACACGCAATAAATATCTGTTCAATGAATATGAGGTTACATTTTCTGAAAGTAAAATTGGCACACATGATCTGATTAAGATGTTTCTAGAAATTTTTCTATGAGAATTTCATCACAGTCACTTAAGCTCCTGGCTGCTGACATGGGTGACTGTGGAGCCATCAGAATGGTGGGAACAGTGACTACAGGGAATGAGCACGGTCCAGGTGTAGGCTGGCTGGCCTTACCGGTGTCCTAGCCTCTCACTGAATGTCCCCACTCTCACCCCTGGAGGTGGAGGCTTGGCTTTGCCAGGCTCACAGGCCTTGGGACAAGGGCTGCCACCCACACAGCTTTTGCTCTCCCACTCCTACCTATAGGGGTGCTTGAAGATGTCTCCTCCAGCCTTCTGACTGATAAAAGCATCAACACCAGCTAGATGGCAGGAGGACCGTTAAAGGTGACTCGGAAGGATGTGGCACTTTATGCCAACCTAAATCAATGTAAGCTCATCTAAACTGACTCTAACTTTGAATTTCGTAAGTAAAGATAAATCTGTTCCTTATTACAGTTTCTCTTTTAAAGCCTATCCTTGCTTTGGTTGCATTTTCTGATTCTGTCCTTCAATTAACCCCAGTTTAACTCCTTTTTATACAACCTCAACTTCTAAAATATCTGTGTACGGATATCCTTTAGCCATGCCGCCAATAGCTCTGGTGAGGAGACAGTCTCTTAGGCCCTGCTGGCCTTGGTTTGGGGTCCCCAGAGCTCCCGCAGCTCTGGAGAGGGATCGCCAGAGGCTTCTATCCTGCTGTCCTTTGAAGCGCCTCAGCCTTGGTCATAACTTCCATGGCAGCCTTCTCCAGCTCTGCCTAACTTCATTTGGTCATGACTCTTGGGTGTACCCAGGCTGCCTGACTTGGTATCTCCCCTACTTCACCACTCATCAGAAATCCCCTCCCTACCTGCAGCCACTCTAGTTTCTGGCTTTATTCCATCCATTATCACCATTTTGTCCTGCTTTCCCACCAGAATGACAGACCAGCACTCAGGAAACCTCTCAGAATGGATTTGCTATAGCTAATTGTTTTCTTTCTGATACCAAAGCCAACACACTTTTTCCAGATGTGCAATACTTCCCAACTGAGGCCCTCCTTGGTTACAAACACATCTACAGGCTCTGGAACAATGTTTTCAAAAGTATCCTTGGTTTCAGATCTCCTAATGGTGTAAAGACAGATCTCATTTGTCCCACTGTGGCAAGGAGAAACTGAGGACCAGAGGGCCGAAGGTCACAGAGCTGTTGGGTCTTTGCCGTGTTCAAACAGATCAGACAGGATGAGAAAAGCAATGGGGTTGATGAGAAAGACCTAATCAGTATTGGCAGCTACCAATCACATAACAGAAGAAGCCAAGTTCAGCACTGGAGCTCAGCTCTCAGCAGCCTGGGCTGAGCTAGTTCCCAGTTCAAAGACAGCAGGCCAGAAGGAGACAGCTTCATCAATTCCATCTCTGGCTAAGATGCAAAGGGGGCTGAGTTTCAAGGGGATTCAACAAAAAACACACTCACTGGAAGAATAAAGGGAGAGAATGGAGTGATCCTCTTAGGGCCAACTGTTTGCAATCGTGTGACCAGATGGGCTTTAGAGGACTCCAGTCTGACTCCAACGAACTAAGGATAACCCACTCTATTTGAACACTTGGAAACAATCTGTTTCTCAAGTTCTTGCATCTGTAAAACCAATAGGTATGGTAAGACTGTCCAAGAAATCCACCTTCAAATCTATTATCACATAGACCTTTCTTTTGAGCTCCAGACGTATACATTCAATTGCCTTCTAGACACCTTCATGTGGGTATTTCTCAGGTTTCTTAAATCCCACACGCCCCCCAAATGAGATCCTTGTCTCCCATTAGCCAAGCCAGAAAGGCCAGGGAGCAACCCCTTTCTTCCTCTCCTTGCTCCCCAAGCCTAAGTAGTCACCAAGTCCTGACACAGCTGGCATCAATCCCTTGCCTTCCCCAGACCTCCCTGGCCACCACCTCACCACTGCTCACATAGGCTTCTCCATTAAGCATACCCCCAACTCCTGAACCTTCAGCCCTCCAGTCAGTCATCTGGAGTCAACTCACTGCTAGGGATATTTCTAGAAAAGATCTCGTGAAGTCAATCCACTGCTCAGTTTATTCACTCAAATATTTACTGAGCACCTATTAGATGTGAATTACTCTCCTAGGCAGAGCTTCAACAGGGAACAAAACAGACACAAAATTCTAGCTTCACTGAATTCACTGTCCAAAACCATTTGTTGTTTTCAGAAAGGGGGAAAACAACAACAATTGCTTTTAACTATGGCTTTGGGGGAGGGAGCCTAGGAAATCTGGGGAGGGTAGTTTCATCTTTAGCCTTTATATACTGCATGAAAAAAAAATGATCTTTTAGATTTATGTGATAGTTATTCCTTCTCTCCTGGGTCCCATCACTGCATGTACCACACTGGATTCTAATTGCAATTTACAAGTCTGTGTCCCCGTTACACTCTGAGCCCCTTGAGGACAGTGGTTTATCTTATTAATCTTTGCATGCCTGGTGCCCAGCACTGCTTTTCAATAAATGTTAGTAGAACAAATGATTCTATAAAATTAAATGCTTGCATGCAGATTTCTGAGAAATGAAAATTACATTTTCAAGGCCCAGGGGAGTCTCTAATGTTTCATTTAGTTCTTCAGGTAATGATCTGTGTTTTGATATTAGGTGAAGAGAAAGAAGGTTTTTTTGTTTTGTTTTGTTTTTGAGGAAAAAAGCAGCTTGTTCTTTAGTGCCACTTGCTGGCCAAATAGAGGAAAGCTCTTTGGTTAGACAAAAAAAAAAAAAAAGAATAATCTTCAGGACTGCTTTAAGATCTGATAGCTCTAGGGAAATAAAATACAAAATTGAACACTCTGATGGCAAGTGTAAAAACATATTTTTTGAGAGTAAGGACTGGCAGTTATAAATCTCTTCCTCTCTATACCCATGTTCTTTTAACATTGTGATAGGTAATTGTGTTAATTAATAAAATTCTAAACTGCAAGTCTGTCCAAGATATGAAAGTGGACTTAACTTCTCCAGTGACTTTTTATTTTTTTTTTATAAATAAATGTTTTTGAACCTGGGCTGTCCTGAGTCTTCTCCTTCAATCCCTGGGGTTAAGTCAAGTCTTGCCAATGTTTCTTTCAACACATCCTTCCCAACCATCCAGGGAGAGGGGCCGGATTCAGTCCGCAAATTGCTGGCCTCGGTGCTGAGCGAGTTGGATGTTCATGAATTAAGACTCACAAGCACATTTGTTTATTCAGCAAACATTTGCTCTGCACTTCCCTGTGTGTCAGGCACTGCATGGAGGCTGGCTCCCCACCAATTCCAAATACAGAAAAACCTTACTCATTTGAATAAACTGGAGGAAAACCCCACCTGACTTACTGAAAAATCCTCAACTGGTAGAATAGCAGGAGGATAGAACCCATCTATTCCTGCCAAGTAGCTCATGAGAGCCAGGCTATGGCTGAAACACAGAGGTCTTTGGAGACCTGTTTCAATGACATAAATAAGAGTGCTTGATGAATTAACACAGCCAGTATCTTTAGGTACACAAATACTCAGAATGTCTGAAAGCAATTTGCTCTTTGAAGCAGTTTGCATTAGGCCCCCTCAATCCTACTAACACAGTATTACAAATAGTTACTTATATTCTTTTTTTAATCATTCAAAACCAGTGAATTGCAGCATGCTTTCTGTGAATTTACTGCCCACTTCTGAATCAGGATGGTGCAGAGGAGAGTTTACTGCTAGCACTATCCCTCGGCCTGGAACATCATTGTTCCACCTCCAGCCACAGCTCTGCCAGGTACCAGCTGTGGCATCACACGCTGTTACGTGCCTGTTTCTTCACCTATAAAGTAGGGTTTGAAATAATGCTCGATTCTGGAATGGTGAAAGGATTACATGGGGGAATGTACATAAAATGCTAACTGTAGGGCCTGGCACATAGTAAATGTTCAATAAATCATTAGAATTACTTCATTCAAGACCTACATTCCTAACTTTGACAGCCTGTGGGCACTGCTTTTTCTTCTGAATACATTTATGATTTAATTATAATTTATTATATTTATTAACTTATTATGTTGATTGATTATACCTCAGGGGGCCCAACCCCGAATACTTTTAATCCTTGGCCCCCTTCATTCATTTGCCACTTTGCCTTCTCATTTACCAACATTTTTTTTGGGGGGGGGGGTGTTGTTGCCAAAACTACTAAGGGGACTGTATCTTATGCTCCTCTGATAATACTGAGCATAGTGCCTTATATCTAGTAAGAATTCACTAAGGGAACTGACTAAGGGATTCACTGAGCCAGCCACCAGAAGTGGCCTTTCCTGTCCTGTGCACTCTGGGGAGATGGGGAAAGGAAAGTAGTTTGAGGGGGGATACCAGGCAGAAAGGTTAACATTGGGCAACCCTGAAAACAGGATTGTAGGGGCAGGGAGAGATCTGGAGCAGTCAATGCGCAGTCAGGACTGTCCAGTGACAACCAGGTAGCCTCAGAGACCAAGGAGAGTTTGCAGGGAGCCGTGGCCTTGAAGAAGCGCTTTATCTGCAGGTAGCCTAAGGTCATCTGGTGGACTTCACCTCTGAAAGCACGTCTCTGGGGACCGAGAGGACCCATGACTGTCATTCTTGTAGAAGGCATCCTTCAACTAGCTCCTTAAATAGAGCGAGCCTCAGAGCCCAGCGTGGAGGGAGATCGGGAAGGGTGTTCAGATGCTGTATCTGAGCTGTAATGTCTGTCACATTGCTGGTCTGATGATCAACCCCACGGTATCACAGGAGGCACAAGATTTTATGCCTAGATTTTTCCAAGATTGGACTGTACCCTAAGGCAGGTAACTTCCCTTCTAGCTGCTGTTCTAATATGTCTTCTCAATTCCCATGCCGGGGCAAATTAATCGTCATCATTAACGCATATTTATAGAAGAAAAATGAACAGAATGGATTTGGTTAGAGATTTGGTCACTATGCTAAAAGAAACAAGATTTTTCCAGTTTTCCACTGAAATACCTTAATCCCAGCTGGTTGATTCAGATCAAGCCAGGCTTCTATTTGAGGAGGTGAATTTTGCTCCTTGTGAGCTTACCAACCCCAGGGGAGCAACAAGCAACAGATGTGCCTTTCCTCCTCATCATACCTCAAAGAATGAGGTAGAGATATGATGGTGATGAGAAGTTGTTCCCATCAGAACAAGTTCCCAAACCCACTGGGTGCACCAGGTACTGTGGAGATGCAGCCCTTGCCTTCAGGGAGTCTATCAGCAGTCATAAAAATACATGAGTACGATTCAGGTATCCAGCGACAGAAGAAGTGCCATAAGAGGCCTTACGTTAAATTGGGTACAGGCTCAGGGCTTATTTATAGGAGCTTAGTGCTTACTACGTACTATGGGGAAGGGGTTGGGGACAGCACTGAGACCTCTCAACTGGGATGATGGCCACATGGCAAAGTACTGAGAAAAGTAATCTGGCACAGGGCTCAGGGGTTTGGAGAGGGGGAAAAGAGGCTGGTGGCTATGCCACGAAGTGAGGGGGTATGCACGTTATCACCCAGGCAGAATTATGATTGGTATGAGGAAATAAATCCACACCTTTCAGCATTAGTCAAGTTAGGCCCTTCCTGGGCCCATCTTTCCCTGTGACAGGTGCCGCCTGAGGACCCAACCCCACCATCCCCCCACCTTTATACCCAGTGCAGCCTCAAGTCACACATCCCACCCAAGAACCAGCAAATGATGTGAGCTTTGATTCCAAATTCAAACTCACATTCTAAAGGTAAAGATGCCAACATAGGCAAAAGCTTACCAAAGGCAATAGGAATCATCACAAAATTAATTTGGAGGAGGAGGAGAAAACAGAAGAAAAATAATTTCAAGGCTGTGATTAAATTGCTACTTATCACCAAAGCTACTAGACTGATACAAATAAAACATTCTTGGATTCAAAACATAAGCCTCTTCCCGTTTCTGACATTAATACATTAAGCCACATATGTGCTGGCAACTTACTATCCAGGAAGCTCTGAAGAAATTTCCGGACTGGGACTGATTGCCGAACTCTGTAAATGTCAAACAAACAAACAAAAAATGTAGATCATTTATTTTGTGTCAGATGTTCCAAGTCAAGGGGGAAAGAGAGCAGCCCCTTTTCCTTTCCTGATGCAGCCAAGGACCTTTGGGGGATGGGGCCCTTGGCTGGAAAGGTCTTGGTGCTGGAGGATTTCTGGGCCAACGGGCACTCTCGCTCTCTGGGTGCAGTGGAAGATGGTCCCCTGGCTTCGACTTATCTTTCATATAAATATAGATCCACGAAGTGGATAGCCCACCATCTGGCCAACATGCATCAGTGACATGGACAATATCATCTTCATCAGCTTAACCCCAATCCTCCGAGCCCCTGGCCAAGCCCACCAGAGACTCCTTCATGCACCCCAGATGCCATATCCAGAGAGAGGGTCACCCAACACCTTAGGTACAGAAAATACAAAAATGCATCTGAAAAGACCACACTGCATTTAGATCATTTGTTCATTCCTGTAGATTTAGAATGTGGAAATGAGGAGAAATGCAGTTGCACAAAACCTATGAGTAGGGGAGCATTTTATAAAATTACAGGCTACTATGCAAAAGAAAGAAACCAACCAAGAGTTACATGCAGAGAAAAGGCAACATAATCAAGTAGGTTAAGGTTTCTGTCTTGGAGAAAAAAAAAAAAAAAAAAAAAAAAAAAAAGAGCAAAGGGCTCAATATATTTCTTAAAAAATAATGTGGTAGTTGCATAAATCATGAAAAGGTTAACTTTTAAAGACACTCCTATCTCTAATACTGAACACGTCAAGGAAAAGATGCTATCTGGAGGAGACGAGATATTGGGGGAAAGGAGAGAAACAGCAGAAGGAAAAGGTAGATTGTCCAAGAGGGAAGAGAGGAATGGGAGGGTAAGCCATCTTCACCAGGAGCTCCCCCACTCGGTGCCTGCTGAACACCCACCCTCAACCTGTGGGGTCCTCTCACTTTGGAGGGCACCTCTGCCCTAGGATGAGGACTCTGCCCTCCAGCAGCCCCAGTCGCCTGCCACTATTCTTCAGAGAAGGTACATCCATATCTATATCCATCCTTCCAGCCCTCTTGCCCACACTGGTGTCTTCTGCTCATCTCCCACACCTTGGCACCCTTCCCCTTCTGGGTCTTCATCCACTTTGAGGATGATGCCTTGGTCTCCATCTGAGAAAAACTTCTGTGTGACCCTGCAGAGTCCTCTGGGAAGTCCCTCCTTCCCTCCTTCCACAATCACATGTTTTCAATCAGTGCTGTACCCCTGGGGGATCCCCAGGGTTCTTCCCCACTCTAGCTCCTGGCAACTACTTACCCAGGAGCCTCCAAGGTTTTTAGAAACCTCCTGGTTATCAAATCCACTAACCTTTCCTCAGAGTCTACTTTCAAGGGACCTCTCTGGAGCACCAGGTAGTTGTCTTACTTTCTTGTTTCACCACTCAACTTTTCTTCCTACTTCTCTGAGATGCTCACCCTCCTATCCTCCCCTTCTGTTCCATGTCAGGGGGTAGGTGTTGCTCTCGTCCTTCCTGTCCTTCAATCTTTCATCTGCTCCTGGGGCTTCAGCCATCACTTCTCTTCAAGTGACTCCAATGGACTTTGTAGGCCCCATTCTCTCAGGAGACCTAATCTTCTATTTCCAGCTGTCTACTGGATATCCCCTAGGTGACACCCAATCAACACTTCAAAAACAAATCACCTAAAAATAACTCCATCTTACCTCTGCACTGATTCTTCTCCTCATCTTTCTTTTGTGACATACTGATGTCTTCATCCTTCCAGCTTCCTGGCCAAAACCTTAGCATTGTCTCTATCCCCATTCCATCCCCGGATTCTTTGTTCTTCATGCCAATTAAAATGTCCCACTGCAATGTCCTCTGTGAGCACTCTCACACCTACCCCTTCCCTCCCTTCATGCTGGTGCCACTGGAGTATGTGCTCATATCACTCCATGGCCTGACTAGCACAGTGGCCCCCTTGCTCTCTGCACCTCCAACTGGAGGTTCTCCCTTTAACTTGGCCTCTCTAGAGTAAGGACACTGACCTTTCTAAAACAATTCCTGAACTACATCACTGGTCTGTGGACAAAATCATTTCCTGAACTGTATTTTCTGATGCTGTGAACAATCCAGGGTCAACCCTCTTGCCACACCTATCACTACTACCACCCCAAATTTTCTATTACAGCTGAATCTTTTACTTTATTCCATTTCCCCCTCAAAGATTTTATTTGAGAGGCAGAGCATGAGAGCGGGGGGACAGAGGGAGAAGCAAACTGCCTGCTGAGCAAAGAGCACGATGTGGGGCTCTATCCCAGGATCCTGAGATCACTACCTGAGATGAAGGCAGACACTTAACCAACTGAGCCACCTAGGCACCCCTACTTTATTCCTTGAATACATGCTAAACACGTTCACTTCTGTGCTCTTTTTGTGCCTCACATGGATGTTCCCCATTTCTAACCATGTACCTACTTACACTGTATGGATCCTGTCCTGGCTTTTTTGAGAAGTCTGCCTTACTTTTCTACAAGATCACTGTTCCTCCTGACACTTAGAGCCCATGCCATTCTTTCAGCTCTTCACAGACACTGCTGTGTACTCGGGGAATTTTTAATTTGCGTGTGCCTACATTGTCATGTTCCTGAAGGCAGAGTTGTTTCCATGCTGATTCAGAGCCTCTCTCAGCACGTCCTATACATATGAGGGACTGCTGGGGAACATGTAACTGAACCAATGTGAAGAGGACCCTTCCCTGTGCTCACCTTGCCCCGGGTAGGAGTCCAGGCACTAGAAGCTGTCTCTAACCTCACAGAGGCCTCAACATGCTCAGTTATTCTCCAGCTGCCCTCCATCCTTGCATGTGTGACAGAGCTGCTCTTCTTAGACTACTCTGAAGAGTGACCCTTGATTCCTTTTATGACCTGTAATCTTAGCACTCCCCTCCCATCCCGCAGCACTTTAGGACTTACCTGCCTAGTTCTCACTCTTGAACTAGCTCAGACCTTCCATCCCACAGTGGCTACAGTTGGTTCCATTCTCCACCCTGGCTGAAACTGAGCACCCTATCTTCCCTGCTCCACAATCTATCTGCCTTGACTGTGCACACACTGTGGCTCACCTTTGTGCCTCCCTCAAGTTCTGAAGAGGGACCTGGGTGCTCTCATTCTTCCGTGACTTTGGATTTCCGAACCCCAACTTCCCTGATCTGCTTGCAGTTCCTCAGCGTCTGACCTTATCTCAGCCCACTTTAGCTGCTGGCATAACCCCGTGGGTTCTTCTCTCCTTCCCTGGCTTGAGGGTCTGGCATTCAAGACTTTTCATAACCCGAGTCATTCAGGCTTGGTGATCTGACCCTCTTTGTTTCAGTTCTGCTTAAATATAACACAACCCATAGCATTTTCCACTTTTCCTGCTGGTCTGTGGACCTTCCTAGCCTCTTTAGCAGTGTCTGCCTTCCTTTTTTATTTTCTGTAAAGATATTCTTTCCTTGTAAAAATCTTTTTTTGTTTTGTCAGGGAGCCCTGGTGGTGGTTCTCCAAATACTTGGTATTTTTCTTCCCCTTGGAAACCTGTTTACCTTGGACTGAGTCTCTGACACATCCTTTAATAAATCACATTTTGACATAGCCCCCTTTAAAAATGTCAATACAGGTTGAGTTTCAAATGCTTGTTTGTGGTCAGGCTGTCTGGTCTCTGGAGTGCATCTTTTCACTGAGAACTTTCTGACCTTTCAAATGACAAATACAACTACTCTGCCAGTACCATGCATGTAAGAGGCACTCAAATCACTGCCACCATGTTTTTGAAAATGATCTCTGAGGTTGGTATCTCCCAGGGCTGCAAACAAAGACAAGGAAATTGCCCCCAAAAATGGCTCCCTGAAAATTTGGAGAAAGAATATGGAGGCAAAGGAAGGGAAGTTAAAAGGGTCACCTCCTGAGAGCAGAGAAACAGAATGATAAGGGGGTGGGATCGTTTAAGTCACCAGCCACCCTGCATATATTTGAAAAACTCCCTTTAAGGAAGATCCCAAGCTCAAAAGAAATCCAAGCAAAAATTAGGTTAGGGGGAAAGGAATCGAAAAACAGGAGTCAGAAAGCCATGCAGCTTATAAAGAACCAGCATAACCATTCATTGCCTCGACTATATTGAAACCAGAGAGCAGAGAAGAAAACAAAACCGAGCTGGAAGAGGAATGGACAGTGTGAGAAAAACTAGGAAATACCTGGGACAGGTTTGCACTGGGTGCTTTATTAAGTGTCTCCGTGTTTTCTAAATGTGCCTCTAACTCTGCTGGGCAGAGGTCGAGATCTTTTTTTAGATTAGTCTGGTTCAAGAAAGAAAAGATGGGAAAGAACGTTTTAGAGAACAGGCAGAAAGAATGGCAGGTTAAATGTGAAAAATGAATTTGTTTAGTGCTATGTTTTAATAAGGCAAAGATGGCATGACTGAACACAAGAGCTCACTAGAAATCAGGTAAAGACGTGAAAACAGAGAATGCAACATTAGGCAGAGAAAATATAAATCCCGAAGTTATCAGAGCTTCAAAAGTCTATTCTACTTGCTAGAGAGAACTACAAATACCACGAAAACCTACCTTTTGCAGAAGACCTATTTTTTTTTTTCTCTTTTCAGAGTATAGTGACTGTGACAAATAGGATAGGTCAGGAGAGTAAGGCATTGCTTTAAAAACCTCTCAACATTAGTAGAAGTCGTAGAGACTTTGTTAAATAGTTTATCACCAAGCCAAAAAAAAAAAAAAAAAGTTATCAAGTTAAAAAAAAAAGTGATTTAAGAAAAGAAAAAAACAAACCCCACAACACACTCACACTAACCAGGCTAGAGAACACACACACAGCCCACGGAGGAGGCACAGCAGAATTACCTTTCTATCCTCTCTAGGAAGGATAGAGCAGTCTCCAGGAGTATAATCCCATATCTTTTTGGGAGGCTGACGGGAAGCAGAGGAGGAAATGAAGAAATGAGCATAAAGACATAAAGACAAACATGGAGACTGGCTCAAACAAAGAGGGGCACGCTAGAACTGTATCAACACAGAAAAGTGAACTCAAAAGCACAGGGAGTGGGCACTCTGCCTCCTGAGGAGGCTGCCCAGGGAGGGATTCTGTAGAACTTAGGAGCTGGAAACATTAACTGGGAAGTTTCTAGGTCTACATCTCAAGAGTAAGTCATTATTGGATTCTAAACATTGAAAACTTAAAAAAAAATAAAATAAAAAACAGATAAAGAAAATAGAAAAAAAAAAAAAAAGAAAGCATTACCACCAATTTGAACAAAAACCAAAACTTTAAAATTCCTTATTTTTCTTTTTTTACATTGAAGTACAGTTGACACACATC
The DNA here is from genome assembly GCF_003254725.2 of Canis lupus dingo. Lineage (NCBI taxonomy): Eukaryota > Metazoa > Chordata > Mammalia > Carnivora > Canidae > Canis > Canis lupus. The sequence goes on from NC_064270.1 coordinate 9,004,548, forward strand.
CTCACTTTGTTTTCAAACTGAGATTGACACTGAGAGCCTATGTTTATGAAGCAGTCTTCTCCATGGCAAAATTCATTATGTTTAATAAATGTGTGACTTTGGAGATTTGGCCAGGGGAGGATAAATTGAGACAAATGTGCTTTCTGTGGTTTGTGGCAATAAAACCCATGTACATAATAGGTGTTCAATAATGTGCTGTGTAGCTAGACAATTCTGCTAGACAACACTTACAGTCTCCTTTTACAGCTTAACCAGACTTTGATAACATGGCTGGTGGTATAGCTATGGCTTCCATTTACCTCAGAGAACAATTTATAATTTGAATTTGAACAGCAGACTATAGGGTTATGTTCATTTTCTCCTTTAACTCTGTAAGTTAAAATTAGAGCTGCATTCCTAAAACAAAACTCTGCCAGGAGAACTGTGAGCTTAAGAAGGGAAGGGTTCAGAGGGTAGGACATCTGGAAATTACAAGTCACTTGTAATTCTGGAACCTCTCCCCCACCGTCTAGACCTTCTTGTTCTATTTAGACCTGATACATCTTATATAATGATCCCTGAAAAAATGAGATTAGTAGCTCCTGGCATTTTGTGCAAATATCATTTTAACTCTATGCAAGCATTTACACTGGTTCACATTGTGACATTTTGCCTTAAGCTTACTTCTGGAAATCACATGGATTTCTGCAGAAATTAAAGGAGGGAAAAAAAAAAAAAACCTAACATTCAGACTCTTAGTAATGAATCTGCAAATGAAAAGTAATCTGAATCCAAGAGACTTTCATCACTGACAGTGACGGGTCAGTAATGCTATCTCTGCAGATGTATACTTTGTAAAGTGCGTGCTATGAACAATTACCATTCATCTTTAAGCACTTAGTACACTTGGACTGTTCACCTGGAGAAGCAGACTGTTTACTGATGATACCTACTCCTTTCTTTTACTACCAAAATAAATAAATAAATAAATAAATAAATAAATAAATAAATAAATAAATAAATAAGGCAGTGCTTACAAATCTAATTGGTTTTAAATTCTTACAAAAATGGTCCTCAGAGTCTTGAATTATTTGATATTCTATAGCAACATATCAGAGCTAAAAGGGACTATAGCCAGGATCTTGCTAAAATTTCAGCTCATTCTGGGTGGTGGGCTTTAAGTGCAAGAGTTGAGGAAGAAAGGAGTTCAGGGTAAATGTTTAGTGTCTAAGTTCTGGCAGGCTTCACTTGGGGGAAGTGGGTCCTGAGTTGGTATGAAATAAAAAATAAGTAGAAATGATGATCCACGTGATTCGGTAGGAGTTTTAATTTCATTCTGCTTCTAAACGACTGAAAAAAGCCTTCCAAAACAACTCCTATGGTTTACACCACTTTGTCTCTCTTACTTTTATTACAGCCTAGAGTGATGAAGGTAGGACAGAAGTAAAGAAAAAATCTCTCCCTACCACACCTTCTTCCTCAACTCTGGGAGTAAGAGCCAGGCATTAAGTCGTTTCAACTGGATGATAAGCCCACCCTTTGATGCTTCAGACCACAAGGAACTGTTCATCTCAGCACTGTTCTTCAGGATATGGGCTCTGATTGAGTTATTTTGGCAAGTCTTCAACAATATTATCCTTTATTACTTTAAAAGACCCTCTCAAAAAGTCCCATTTAAGAAGGACTCTAAAGTCTCTGCAAGGAACATCATAGCTTCAGAAGAAATGGCATTTTAGAAAAGCATCATTTAAATAATTAAGAGGCAGCTAGAACAGAGTAGAGCTACAAATTCTAGGAAGGTCTCACTACACAAATGGACTATGTTCTCAATATTTGTTTAGATGGGCTGTGTGTGCTCAGACCACGGTTTCGGGCAGAAACAGTGTTAATCTACCAGGCTATTTATAGAGTTGATTTAATGTATGCCGGGACTCAGAGACTGCCCTTTGCTAACAAAAATGGAATCATTTGCAATGACAGATTAGGTAAAACAAACTAATCACATTATAAGGATTGTTTCATACCTTTCCTTAAAAGTTAATATTTCATATAAAACTAAGTTATTCAGCAAATGAGAAATGGCTAGAAATGTGTAGATTCTGAGGGGGCTTTCCAAAATCAATGTCACAGACTCTTTATTATACATAATTTAAAGCTAATAGTTTTTGCTTTCCCTGATGAAAGGATAGCATTATTATTACATATTCTGGCCATGGTCTTTGTTTGGCAGAGAGGGGAAGGGACAACACAATTCAAAAATAGCTTTCTGTGTGAGATAATTGAGCAAGTTTTAAGAAAAAGACAAGGGGTAAGATACTGTTCAATATTTGAGTGTGGAGGTGGTTGCCCGAGGTAGACTTCTTTGATGTCTGAATGGTGAATAGGAAAAAGGGAGAGAAAGGAGAAATGAGCTATGCACCAGAGCTTTGGGGAGAGAATGGTGCAGACTCCAGGTTAGACACTTCCCTCTGCACTGGTCACTAGGTGGTGCTGTTTGATCAGGACAGCTTCGCAGCCACTAGGAGCCAGCGTCCAGCAGAGCACAAGGCAGGAGGAAAGCTCCTTCCTGCAGCGAGGGGGTGGGGTGGGGTGGGGTGGGGGCCGGACACCAAGGACGCTAGCAGGATGCTTGCAAGTCAGCCGCTCCTAACTCAGAAGCTGCCTCAACTTTCTAACAAAGCTCAGCACTGCTGAATCAAACTAGCAATTCCACAGCACCCACTTCATTTGTCTTTGTCTTCATCTTAACGAAAAATTTACACCGTCGAATTTAACATTCTGTTGAACTATAAACTCCTGTCTGCAAATAAAACTATCATTTCAAACTGCAGTGATTCCAATGGTTAAAGTTTTATGCAAACATCTAACAAAGTATCCTATTTTTTACATTTACTTCCTCCACCTGTAAATTCTTTTTGCAGCTGTAGTAAGATGTTAAAGTCACTGGAGGTTTAGAGTCAGTTTCTAGTTCTCTCCAGTGGAAAAATGAACTCTCCCTTCTGTTTGATAACAACGTCTGGTGCAGGGTGAAGAAAATCCTCCTTAAGTGCCAAAGGCCAGCTCTGCAATACCACAGGGAAACTGCAGAACAGGAATTCTAGCAAATACAGCATTCAGCCTAAGTCCCATTTCAAGTTTTAGAAAATGTTACCCTAACTCCTAGAAATCATTCCCTATAATGGGTAGGCATTCCTGGATCATATCTACACACAGTGGTTCTTTTGGGCACTTCCTTTGCAATGTACTTAAATCTTTGTAAAGCAGTAACAATGTTGCTCCTCTTAGTATGTAATGCATTTTCCAGCTTGTCTTCAGCTTGCCATGAAGACTTAGGGTAAGTAATTGAACCAATGGCCCAAATAATGCAAATAATGCCATCTACGAGGTGTGTGAAATGTGTTGCTAGTGATGGGAGGTCCTAAGACAAGCAATGATTTAGTCATGTTCCTCATGATTTTCTGACAAGAAATAATCCCAGAGCTCACTTTCATTTCTTGGTGAAACAAAGTGAGGGAAAAGCTTACAGGTTGTAGTGAGAAGAGACAATCCCACTATTGCCCACTGAAATGGCTGCTCCCCACTTCCTGCATTCCTTACAAATAGATCTGATTCTTTAGCAGCAGCAATGCATCAACAGCATTATTTAAAAAGGTGTCTATAACCACTGAAGCTATTAAACTTACCGGTTTCCCAAACTCCAATTCCGAAAAGAATTTATACCAAGGTTCATTCTTTAAATCTATCTCTTCTGGGCTTATATCCCGACTCTATAGGGGTTGGTGATAGGGAAATGGAAGAGAGAGAAGGATAACATTATGCAGAGATTACATAGGAACAGGCCAGTAGAGATGCAGTGGTTTCCAGGGATATACAGCAACTGTATCCAATCGCAGCAATCATCCATTTTACGGACATCAGCAAAAACAAGGAGCTACAACAGGTGGGAGAGGATGAGTTTATAAAAACAGAAAAATGGAGGCAGGGAGCAGTGAGTGAATCACTCTCAGCCCTAAGGCAGAAGGCTAATGGGCCACACAAGAAGAATTCTGCACCGCACTGCTGCCCTCCAGGACAGAGCAGAACATGGGCATATTCCTCAGTAACTGCATCTGGAGAAAAGAAAGCCCTCTTTTTCCTCTTTACGAAGAACTGTTAGTTAGGAGCAAATAACCTGGTGAGCACACCAAACATTTAGCCATCTATGCCAGATGAGTAGAGCAAATAATTTTTATTGGCTAGTATAGTTTTAGTACTTAACTTACAAAGCTGCCTTAAGGCTTTCAAAATAAATGCAAATACCGACACTTTATCAAAGCCAATTTGTTAATACTGCATCTTTAATGGCACATGAGTAGGTGAGAAATCATGTCCCATACACAATAAAGTGGAAGATGGTGTAAGTCAAAACAGAGGACACAAGTGCAAACACATTTTAAACGAGCATCCGTAGGGGAGGAATATAGACAGAATATACTCCGTGTTTTCACAAATAGATGTGAAAGAACTGGGAAAAATAAAGTGAAGGAAAAGCTGAACAAGACAGACAGCAGAACGGGGGGGCGGAAAAAACTTCTGGGTTATGTTACAAAAATAAGTCAGATATCTCAACTTCATAGAACTCGAGGAGGCAGTTCACACAGGCTGAAAATTTGATTCCATGGGGTTTCATACTGAGTCAGATATTTATAGTCTTAATACCTTGCTCTGTGGAATAACATGTGTTTCTGGAAATAATTAGTTGGAAATGAATGCCTGGAAAGCAAATCAGGTTTCCCTTTCATAAACTGGAGATGCAAGTTCACATCAGACAAAAAGCGTTAGAGGCTCATGGCGTCACGAAATTCATATATGCATATCCACTTCAAAATACCTGGGCAGTCACTAAAGGACAGAGACATGGTGAATTTCTGGCAACCATATGAAATACAGAATGTACACTTTGCACCTAGATTGGAAACAATGCATAAGAAACTTCACTCCCCCAGGGCAACAACACGTGGAGGAAATTGCAAGTCCCCTGGCCACACTTGGCCACACTTTCAACGCCACTGCTTCACAGAGCAGCTCCTCAGGGACATGTTTCTCTCAACGTTCTGTTAACAGGCCTTTTGCAGTTTGTAGAAAAGGCTGTAAGCTTTCTTTGTGACCTTCACCAATCCCTTCTTCTAAAATCCTTAGAAGGGTCTTTACCATTAATTCTACTTTTGTTTTAAAAGGACAAAGATATGACAGAGAACTTTCTTTAACTGAAATTCACTGAACATAAGTTAGTTGGAAATCAGAGGGAAATGTCTACTGCAACAGAGTCTGTCCTCTTGCATCCAGATTCAAACCTCCTCTAACTATCTTTAGGGACCTAGGGGCTTAAATCTCGAAGAAGGTGTGCTCCTTTTCACTGGGTTCTGAAATGGTGTGAAATAGTGTGGAATAGTGTGAAACATTGGATTCCAAATGGATTCTTTATTTATTCAGTGAAATGAGGTACAATATCTATAAGGACACAGCTCTTCAGGAGGCACAGTTCAGACACTGGGACATCCTAGATCCTTATAGGATGGAACTTCATGAAACCTACCTCATGTTTATTATTTTTAAACACGCTTTATAAACTGCTCCCTGTGAATAGGTTAGGTTTTTGTTGTTTTAGATAAAATGTACCAACCCTTTCAGGAAATGGCCTGAGTGTCCTGAAAGAATTAGCCCATTTTACTGCCGAAGGGTGCTTGCGGATTGTTTTCCCTGTGGAGGTTAAACACTGTGCTGAGAACTGAATCAAGAGGTATGTCAACTGCTCGGGCCCAGAGCAGCTGTCTGGGGAGAAAGTGAAAGAGGTAATACCACACAGCACTAACATCTGCATTTGATTTTGTCATTTATAACTCAGCTGTAGATCCAATTACAGAACAGACAAATAGGAAACGTTCCTTCTACATGCAGAGCAGGATCTCTGTACTGTCAAGCAGAGCAGATTCCGCAATGCCAGGCTAAGTTATCTGCTACCGTGGGCTGTCTGCCCCAGCTTGGCAAAATCCTTGGAAAGGGCAGATGTCCTGCCAGAAAAATGCCTGATTCTCCTCAAGGACGGTTTTTGTTTTTTTTTTTTTCTTGGATGGGAGCCAGAGGCTAGCTTCAATTTTTAATTAAACAATCTGAGTGTGGTATGTTCCTTTGCACAGCCCATTATAATGTTCACAGCTTTTATACATTTTACCACACCTTAGTCCTCTCATTCGATACTTCAATGAGTATGCAATCCTGCTCAATACTCAGTAGCAGTGGCAGACTAAGTAATACTTCTTTTTTACAGATGAAAACCCTGAGACTGTGAAAAGTTAAAGGACTTGCCCCAAGACAGCTGAAGGCAGAATTTGAACTCAGATTTTCCAATTCCTAGCTCACTGCTCTTTATGGTATATAACATCCCCTTCTCAACATCCTGAGAAGGAGGTAGACCCTCTGCGTTTGCAGAGGATGCCAAGCTAAAACAGGGGTAAGCGACAAACTTGAAAAGCCAGGAAGGAACGCCAAGTGACCATGTACTGGGGAAAAACCAAGTTGGGTAAATCCGCTCGTTTTATATATCTGAATCTGTATCGTGTCCATAAGTTCTATTTTAATGTCTCTCCTTCCCAGTATAACCCTGTGGGTGCAGCAGGGATCTCCAACCTCTAGCCCAGGGCTTGGCACATAAAAGTCATTCTATATATATCTGTTGAATTGAGCTGAAGTTCTAGAAGGAACTTTGGAGTGTAAAAGAGATAAAGCCCAAAGGAGGCCATTTCGGACAAAGCAGGGCCTGACCACTAGATCTCCAATCCCAAGGCCAGAGGACAAGACGATGGACTCAAATTGCGATGACAGGCAGCTCAGGAGTTATGAAGAATGTCACAGGAGTTTGCGACGTGGCTGAAGAGGTCATAAGGCTGTAAATCTACTGGGGGGGATCCTGAAGGTAGCACAATGTTTCCTCTGGCTTTGATGTCTGGGTTTGTCCCAAGGACAAGACAAGCTCTTAGGTGGCCTTTATTGTCTACCATCAACCCTGCCTGTAAACAACAGGTACATGTGCCTGTGACATCATCATTTAACTTGTAGGCTAACAGGACAGGAGTGCTTCAAATCGGAAAAACAAAACAGTTTTCCCCTCAAAAGGAGTTGTGCGTTTCTGAGAGCAAATTTAGATTCTGTATCTGTTACTAGTTAGCACACTTATCCACAGTTGACGACAAAACAAAAGTGTGTGTATGTGGTGGTTGGGGTGGGGGTGGGAGGTGTCCTCGAATTCTGGCAGACCAGATACTGGATGCAGAAAGGCAGGCCACACTGACACATTCCAACTTTCCTGTTCACGTGGCAAAAATAGCAAGGAAAAAAATAAGCGAATAAAGGACTAATTCAACTGCTGGGAACAGGAGACTATGACATGCAGAGCTGGTTGAAATTTCTCTCTAAAATGAAAGGCTTCTCTTGGGAAGAACAGCACTAAAGAGCCAACGGCATGGAATTAAGTGGCCGCCCTGGTGCCGCACCCCCCCCCCACCACCCCCCCCCCCCCCCCCCGCCAGCCCCCCATCTCGTCACTGGGCTGGCCCAGGGCTGGAACAACACAGGGGAGCTTCCTGTGTTAGAAGCACTGCATAGTGCCTTGTAGTCCCCTAGCGCGGTCGCCACAACCCTCCAGAGGCTCCCCACAGGGGCACTACTCTCACTTTCCAGGGTTTGTAACCAATGTGGTATCAACGAGAAAAACAAAACTCGTTTTTTTCTCAATGCTGAATAGTGGTCAAATTATAAGGAACCAAGATAGGAGAGGGGAACGGAGAAATTAAAGGTAGCAAGCCCTCCATTAGAGCAATGACCACCTAGGAACAATAATATCACCCAAACAAAAGCATCCAAAGGGCTCTGGAGTCTCCGACATCATTTAAGTGTGTGGCTATGTGATGGTGCACGCCTGGCTTGTTATTCAAGTGTCAGGAATGTTCCTAAAACACAGGACTATCTTTCTAGGCACACCTGTGTGTATGATCTAACAGGGAGACAACCCCTAGGGCAGGGTAGAGCCAGAGGCAAAATTCTCTGCTCCTTTCTGAACTTTTTTTTGCTTAAAATAACTGTGGTGCACAGTAAATGCTAAAGAATGACAACTCTAAAGCACTTCTGTGAACTGCTGACCTTTCTTCCTAATTAAAATTACTTATCCCTTTGTGCTTTTAAAGATGTCACATTTTTATTTTAGTAAAAGTCAAATCAATTATCACTTAAACCATGTAGAGCAGAAGAGGTGGAGGGAAAATAATTTGAACCTGCATTTCAGAGGCCTACTTAATCTGTTCTCAGTGTGGCAACCGCATTTTAATAAAAACCAATCTCCAGCATGATAATTCCATCCTGCTGGCACGGCTGGAGGGCTGCAGTATTTATAGAGCTTTGGAGAATCCCTTTAACCATGATCAGAATTCTGAGCCAGCTTTCCTAATGAAGGGTGAATAAAAGGAAGCGTGAGTGGCAGATAAGAAACTAATCAGTTTGTAAAAATTCTTTCCCATTTCACAGAAGAAGCCGTTTTTCTAGGGTGGTCTTCTATGCCCAGATAGGCCATTTGCCCCACTGCCAATTGCCTGGCAATGTGAATGTGTGTAGAGAATGAGAAACCAGACTGAATATGAAATTCATCTTCAATATTGCACTTGTCAGAAAAGGAAGACCTACAAGACATATTCTAACGGCCTAGGTCTTTTCTTCCCAAGTCACAACATCATATTCATTATTTAGCTTTTAATGATGTGCTCGTAACTTCTACAAAATTTATGCACGTTCAAATAAGAGTCACACACAAAAAAACCCCTCACTTTAGCCCAGTTAGTAATAAGCCTGATAAATTAATGGTTAGATGTTTTTAAAAAGACAGCAGCAAAATCAATCCTTCCATTAGTAGAACATTTTAAATTAGTTCAAATCATGCACACACAAAAAAACAACAAAGCACAATATGGCTTCTTTCAAAGCAGACTCTCAGGACTTATTTTATAGACACCTGCAGAAATGAAAAGGGTAAAAATACTTCATTTTTTCATTGTCTTCTAAACATAGCAAGTCTATCTCAGGGGAGAAAAATGTCATCCAAGTGCACAATGCATCTGGATTAGAGAACACGGCAGGGGAGACAAAGAACTTGAATATACACATTACCATCTTTTCGTTGGTCAGAACAGAAGACTTGCCCGGCTGATAGTCGTAAATGCTTTTGGGTTCTGCACGGTATTTTCTCGTATCCACTTTCTTATCTGGGGGCTCCCAGTCGTTTCTGTAGAAGGAAAATCCTATTAGAGCTATTTTCATGAAAATTGGCATCCGACATGGTCTGACTTTGGCTGACTGCAGTCTAATCAAGGAGTTTTTATATCCAAAGCATAAAATCAGGCTCTGTGCGAAGCATTTAGTTGTGCTGGTTTCTTTCTCAAAATAACCACTTACATCTCTGTGTTCGTTCACAAAGGGCTGGAGGTGTCCCGTGCTCAAAACCGGGCACCAGACACACAGACAAGAGAACACAAGGAGGAGGGTGGGAAGCGGTGGCAGCAAAGCTGGCCCTCCTCTCAGGAGCTTATTGATCCCCAAACATGCCTGAACCTCCTACTCCTGCTAGTGCAGTCTGAGAGAATGGAGGTCCTGAAGCCAGTTTGCTGTGGTTCCAGTCTCCAGTCTCTGCTACACCACTTGCTAGCCTGGTGATCTGAGCCACATACCTTGCCCATGGCTACTTTAGTCTCCTCATCTGAAAAATGGAGCTATTGTAGGGATTAAATGAGACAGTACACGTAAATCACTTAGCAGAGCACCAGACCCATGGTGTAAGCACTGAATAAATGGGATTTGCTATTAATAACCATGTTCTTCCCTATTCCACACCCTGGCCCAGCAGTCACCCAAATCATAGCCTTGGGTGCAGGTACTTAACCTGAGCCAGCAGTGGGTTCCAGAGCATACATGAACCTTTGGAAGCTGTTTACTAATTTTTAATGCACATACATTATTGCATTTGGCACTGTGAGTATAGTTACTTTCCCCCTGCAAAGCTATAAACATCTTGAAGGCAGAGTCAGTGATTTATATATACTTATATTCCCCCACAGCTTCTGGTTCAATCTGCATACAGAATGTACCTAGAAGATGCCTGATGCATGCACTTATGTGTGTATCCACAAGAACCTAAGGGTATACCCAGCCTTCCTTTCAAATTGACTATCAAAACCTTTAGGCAGATGCCATTTGCATATATGAAATTCCTATCATTTGTCTATCAAGATGGAAAAGATATGGAGATGTGAAGTTGAGTGTGTATTTAGAAAAAAAAAAAATTAGTTTGGTCAGAGCCTTGTTGGGAAGTGGTGAGGAGGGAGCCAGAACATGCATGGATATCAGTCCAGATGGCATAAAAAGGTGCCACAAAAGAACTCAATAAAGAAAAATGGGTCATTCAGCACAGCTATTAGGAGATGACAAACACTATCATTAGAACCACTCCAAGCCTTATGTTTCAATGACTCTTGTTGCATAATTAATAATAAGCATGGCTTTGGGGTGCCTGGGTAGCTCAGTCAGTTAAGCAACCGACTCTTGATTTCAGCTCAGGTCATGATGTCAAGATCGCTTTTGAGCTCAAGCATCAGGCTCTGTGCTCAGCATAGAGTCTGCTTGAGATTCTCTCTCCCTCTCCCTCTGGTCCTTCCTCTGCTCACTTGTGCACACACACACACTCTCTTTAACATAAATAAATAAAATCTTTAAAAAAAGTAAGCATGGCTTCATTTTAAAATTATATTCTCTGGTATGAGCCCTGTCAGTATGCACAGAGTATAAAAACACATGATACATTTTATAGCTAAGATTTCTCTGGTGAGAAGGGTAAAAAGTCATGATGATCGTAGCCAACGTTAATTAAGCCCATACTGTGAGCCGGGCACTACTAGGAACATTTTAGGCATTTTATCCTTGCCATATACCATATACATCCCCATTTAACAGATGAGGATACTGAGACTCAGAATAAGTCACAGGGATTCAAAATCAGATCTGTGTGACTCTTGCCTCTAAGGCTGCCTGACCCAGGAGAGAGAGGGTACTTCACTGGTAGCTTGATTATGATGGGGTGGCAAAGCTGATTGTGGGTGAAGGAGCACTTACCTTTCTGGGCTTGATTTTAGTGAGGAAGAGCGGGCTGGGAGGGGAAGGGTGGCCGATCTCTTAACCACCTTTTCACTGTCGATGTAGCTCATCTCACTTTTTGAGCGAGGCACAGAAAGGGGAGATTTTGCTGGAGAAGAAAAGTGGATACAAAAGACTTTCAACAGTGAAGAAAAGCAAAAATGGGAAGATGTCTTCCCTCACCTGCCACCCCCTCTTTCTCCCCCACAAGCAGAAAATTCTCCATCACTTACTGTCTTCAGAAAAGGAGTACCGAGGTGAGTACAGATCTGAATCATCATCTAGTGAACAGAACAAAACATAATCAGGAGGAATCCGGCTGAGGGAAGGGAACCAAGTGGCATGTCCCCCGCTTGCACCATCCTGCACCGGCACGCAGCCACACCGGGAACCCGAAAGACCGAGGGGGAGCCCAGGGCCAGAAGCTACACCACCGTTAGCCCCCCGAGAGCCCACCCACCCAAACAGGGCCTGCCGACCCGCACTCTGGGAGGTCCGTTCATGACACGGGGCTGACTGCCACCTGACACCAAGGAAGCATAGGGACAAAGAGGCAGGGTCGGAAACAGGAGCAGGGACAGGCCCCCAAAAGCTCATGCTGAGTCTCTGGTCCAGTCTGCTGAGTTCCAGAGCCGGCCAGGCCCACTACTGGATAGGCCTGGGAGGCCCAGGGATGCGGTTTCAGCTGCCCACATTGGCTGTGACCTGTCTTATGTGCTGCAGTCCCATACACAACACCATTTACCAAAGAGGGGCTGCGGCTATGAAAACGGGCTGAGAAGACCCTCCTGATCACTTGTGTTGATTCCACCTCAACCCAGTTCCTGGAGTAGCTTGCTTTCTTCGCAACACAGCACACCCTGGCAGGTCTGCTCTGCAAAGGTACTGCTCAGGCTAAGTGTCTGCACTGGGACTCTGCAACAAATCAAACTCACACGGTTTTGGGGACTGCTTGCAAGGGTGAGACAAGCATCCCTTGATACAGAGAACTCTGGGACATGGACACTTACAGAATTGAGACGGGAGCGGAGCCCCTCAGGGAAGTGGCAGCCTTGAACTCAAAGTGAGAGTGCATGTACGTTTACGGAAATGGATTTTTAAATTGGAACTGTCCTGAGGATGTAGGATATTGAGTCACTACAGCCCCTGATAATCACCCCCTCTCCCCAAGCGCTTTTCAAACAAGAGTGAGGCTGCATCCATCAGCCTATTCCATTTTCTTTTTTTTTTTAATTTCTTATTATTTTTTCCTATCCTGTTTTCTAGTATCTTGTCAACCCGAATTCAGAATCCTTAAGTAGGAAATGAAGACCCAAACTCCCTCCCTTAAAGCTTTAATGAAGAACATGAAGTCACCTGCAAACATAAGCCAAAGAATCCAAAGTCACATGCTGACCAAGTCTTAAGTCCTATCTCTCTGCAAATCATTCTAAGTTTCAGAGCAGGAAAGGCTGGGATGTTTTGTGAAGTATAAATTAACACTGCTATTATTCTGAGTATTATTCAAAGATGGCTTCTCTGGCAGTC